>NC_135535.1:185037826-185340856 GCF_045843805.1 Urocitellus parryii | reverse complement strand
AAACCTCTTTACAAGTGCTTCCTGAATACAACTGAAAGTGTATTTTGAAAAATGGCATTAAAGCCATTCTGTTTACAAGGCAAGAGCTGACACCTGTAAACAGCAAGCCCTCCTGTGCACAGTTAGAGTTTTTGTAGCACAAATGCCACTGTTGTCTATGATACAGACTAAAAATGATTAATAAGAACCTTGTTGGACATAGGCCTTGGGGAATTTTGGGGCTGTTTTTTTGTGTAGGTTGTTGTTTATATCTCAGCAAAGAAAAGCTCATCAAATGTATTCTGAAAATTTGGAGAGCTAAGAAGCAGGTGAGTTGAAAGTGGCCAAATGCCACTTCTAATCCCAACAACCCAAACTCCTACTGTATTATTGCTTATATATTTTTTGACTCTTAAAAGGTGGAAATGGACCCAAATGGGTGCTACCTGAGTAATGTTTTCTGGTTAAAGACCAGAAATGTCAGCGACAAAAAGTAACACTCAGCAAAAAATATATATAATTATGGGAGACATGCCTGCAGACTAATAGATAAAACTGCCTTAAGAACTTAAGTTTGGTTATCCTACTGCAGGAGCTAACATTCAGCTGTTTTTTATACCTTCCAGTGATTAAATCATGAATGGGACTTAAAAAAATTGGCTATTAGAAATGAGGAGTAAACTGAGATTTCACATATTTGTGAACTGTTATCTGGCTAGTGTTACATTCTGGTCACTACCCCCTCAAAAGAGTAATTCTTTTTATAGAGAGACACACAACTGAGATCCATTATCACCTTCCAATGAGCTACTCTTAATCATGACCCCATAATGTATTGTTTTAAAAGCTTTGGCCATGGAGTAAAAGACCAGTCTCAAATTCTAGCTTCTCAAAATACCGGCTGTGTAACATGGAATAAAAATTTGATCCTGCAAAGAATGGGGAGGAGTTCAGTTTTATCTTTCTATGTTTCTGTTCCCCTCATCTGTAAAATGGGGAATAATAATAGGACCTATTTCATTAGCTTTTCATGAGGATCCAATAAAAAAACTTATGAAAAGCATGTTTAGCATATCACCTAGCACACAGCAAAGTGCTCAATATACCAATCTTCTTTTTGTGTGGAGCTGGGGATTGAATCCAGGGCCTCCCAAATGCTAAGCAAACACTCCAACACTGAGCTACATCCCCAGCCAAAATTCAACACTTTTTTTGGGGCAGTGGGGACTGAACCCAGGGGCACTTAGCCATGGAGTCACATTCCCAGGCCTTTTAAAATATTTTATTAGAGACAGGGTCTTACTGAGTTGCTTAGTGCCTTGCTAAGTTGCTGAGGCTGGCTTTGAACTTGTGATCCTCTCCCTCGGCTTCTTAAACCACTGGGATTTACAGGCATATGCCACTTTGCCCAGCTTAAAATTCAACACTCCTAATGAATTTATGACACTGTTGGAGTTGAAATTAAATCCTTCTTTCTCGTTTCGTTTTATGTACTTTTTCATTTATTTTTTTATCAAAGTATTGATAAGTGTATATGTATATATATATATATATGTGTGTGTGTGTGTGTGTGTGTGTGTGTGTGTATGTGTGTATTTATATATGCATGTATAATCTTAAGTGTACAGCTCAATGAATTTTCATGAAGTGAACATACCCATGTAGTCAGTACCGAGATCAAGAAACATCATCCCAAACCTCATAATGTCCTCTTTTTTGTCCTTTTTTAGGTCACTAGCCATCCTAAAAGTAACCATAATACTCCTTTCACTTTTTAAAATGTGTTTGTGAAAACCAAGTACACAAAAATATACATAATACTTAGGAATAAAGTTTTACAAAATGTATAATACCTATAAACTATAAAACAATACTAAGGGAAATTTTTAAAAGATTTAAATAAATGGGGACATATTATGTTCTTAAATTGGATTCAATATTGTTAAGATGTTCATTTTTTCTAAATTGATCTTCAGAGTTAGTACAATATCAATCAAAATCTTAGCAGGCAAATTGACACACTGATTTAAAAATTTTTTATAGAGATGCAAAGGATCTAAAATTAGCCAACATAATCTTGAAAAATATAAAGAAGATGGAGAACTCATATTACTGAATTTCAACATGTGTAATAGTAATCAAGATAGCGTGGCTTTGATTTAAGGACAAAAATCTAAATCAGTAGATCAAAATAGAGAGTCAAGAAACACAAATATCAAGAATGGCACTAAGATAATTCAATGGAGGAATAGATTGCCTTTTCAACAAATGATGCTGCAACAGTGAATATCCACATAGAAAGAAAAAAAAAGAAAGAAAAAGAAAAAGAAACTTTTTGCTGATCTCACACCATATATAAAAATTAGATTAACTGGATCCTGGATTTATACCTAGGAGCTAAAACCATAAAGCTTCTAGAAGAAAACAGAAAAATATTGGTCTCCTTGGACTAGGCAAACATTACATAAGGGCACAAAAGCACACAGCTTTTATGGTAATAAAAGAAAAAAGTTGACATATTGGCATGTGAAACAGCAATCCATGAATGATCAATTAGCATACAAAAAATTGTTCAACCTGCTTAGTCATTAAGGAAATGCAAATGACACTGTATACTACTCACTTACCAGAATGGTTAGAATTAAAAAGACTAACAAGTATTGCAAAGAATGGGGAGGAATTCAGTTTCTCTCTCATTGCTGGCTGTAATGTTTAATGGTACAATCACTTTGGAAAATAGGTTAGCAGTTAAACCTATATTTATGATATGATCTAGCCATGCTTTTTTTTTTTTTTGTACCCGAGATTAAACTCAGCACTGAACCACTGGGCCACATCCCTAGCCCTTTTTATTTTTTGAGACAGGGTCTTGCTAAGTTGCTGAGGCTGGTTTTGAACTTGCAATCCTCCTGCCTCAGCCTCCAGATCCACTGGGATTACAGGCATGTATCACCACACCCGGCATTTCTACTCTTTAAGTATTTACCCTCCTAACAGTTCCACACAAAGACTTGTTTGTTCACTGCTGCTCTATTCATAATAATCCCACACGTAATGATACCAATGCCCATCAAGAGATAAACTGATGAATTGTAATGTATTTATACAATGGACCTAGTACTCAGCAATAAAAGGAATGAATTAGATACACACAAAATGACAAGGATGAATCTCAAAAACATGCTGAATGAATGAAGACAGTCAAAACTAAAATTAGCCAACATAATCTCGAAACAAGTACACCTTTATGATTTTATTTACATGCAACTTTAGAAACAACAAATCTAAATTTTAGTGAGAACAGAGCAGTGGAACAGCATATGCCTGTAATCTCAGTGACTCCAGAGGTTGAGGCAGGAGGATTGTAAGTTGAAGGCCATCCTTAGCAACTTAGTGAGACCCTGTCTCAAAATAAGATATCAAAAAAAGCTGGGGATATAGCAAAGCATCCCTAGGTTCAATCCCCAGTACCAAAAAACAAGCAAGCAAAAACCAAAACAAGCAAAAAGCCAACAGCACCAGTACCACCACCACCAACAAAAAACCAGATGTATGGTTGCTTTTGGGATGGATGTGGGGGTGGCACTGACTGGGAAGGGTACAAGGGAACTTCCTATATCTTAATTGTTACAATCATATGCAAACTGAAAAAATTCATTAAACTGTATCCTTAATGTCTCTGTAATATTAATTTTATTTGTAACTAAGATATTATATTTGTCAAGAACTTTGAAGATAAAGGTCTTTGTTTTTAAGCCTTTTTCCTCTACCATTTTCTCATACAGATTTTTCTATAAACAAAAACACAGCAAAATTTAAATTTGAGAACCTCTGAAAATCCACAAGGACACAGTGAAAAAATATTTATTAAAAAAAAAAGCTGTATATGAAGAGTGTATGGGAGAGAGGGTAATGGTTATTGCCAGTGGTAGAATTTATTTGGCTTTCTCAAGAAAAGAATGATGACTCAACCACTACTGTTCAAATGTCTAGGAACACTGCCAAACAGCCTCAGTTTAATGTAACACTAACTTTGTACTACCCCTGCAAATCTCTTTTGCTGGACTGATGGACTGGATGGACAGAAGGAGGCAGGCAGGAAGGGAGGGAGAGAAGGAGACAGCTGTTAGATGACAGTACACAAAATGAAAGGAGTTGAGTATTTACAGGACTGTCCTCTAGTTTACTCCTCAAAGGCTAAGGGCTAACATTTTTTCTCCCTCTGAAAACATTACATGTACCACTTTTAAAACTGCCATGAATTTCTTTGAAGCTGCAGGAGGGGAAAATACACACTTGCAGACACCACTTGGCCTAACCACCACCACTGTAACATGAAATGTGCTGCTGACTTTGCTAAATGTATTATGTACAGTTTGGAAAATGTATCATGGGCTGACCAAACATGATGGTCAACCCTGCTTTAAACAAAAGATATAAGTAGAGAAAGAAAAATATTCTAGGCATAGGACAACATTTGGAATCACGGTTGCAAGGACTAGTGAGATGCAAATGATAAAAGACATCTAAAGGTTCTGCTTGGCTTTGAGAAATCCTCTGGCATTGAAATAAAATGAGCAAGGGTTGTGCTGGGGATGATGATGCACTAGGAGAGATAGAACAAGAATTTTGAATAAGGCTGGAACTTGAACATTATCAATCAACCAACTGCCATTTATTGAGTGACTACTCTGTGCTGGGCATTTTACCAGGAGTAAGGGAAACATCAGTGAACAGGCACAGGAAGTTTTTTTCTTGGGAAGAGTAATAGGAGAAGAACAGAAGAAGTATGTATCAGTAACTGATAGGGACTGTAAGAAAAAACAAGATAAATAGGGAGTGAATCGTGAAGCCTACTTTAACTGGGGTAGTTAAGATACAACCCTAAAGGGCAATGTGTGAGCTCAGATCTCCATGATGACAGTCTTGTGAAGATCTTGGGAAGATCCTTTCAGACAGTAAGAACAGCAATTGTAAAAGTGTGTTCAAGTGAAAGAAGGAAGGCCACTGTGGCTGGGGCACAGTGAATTATAAAAGGGAAAAAGCAGGTGATAAATGAGGTGGCCTCAGGACAGGTCCTATGGCCTCTGGGACATGGTAAAAGAGGTAAAGAGTTTGAATTTCATCTGAGGTATAAAGGAGAGTCCCAGGAGGTTTGAAGTAGTCAAGTATGACATCATCTGATTTGTGCCTTGGAAAAATTAATACTAGCTCTCATAAAGAGAATGGATAAGGGTCTGGGGAAGTAAGGAAGAGGTAACAAGAACAAGTTGCAATACTAGAGGAAGGTAGACTAATGAAAAGGCTGATAAAACAATCTAGGCAAGAGGTGATGATGGCTAGGATTAAGAGGCAGATTAGGGAATGTTTGGAAGAAAGGTATTTTATTCTCACAAAAGAGGAAAGAAGAAAGGGCCTGTTAAGAATTGTAAGTCAGGGTTATAATATATATTTATTTTAGTATAATGATTTACTTTTTAAAAAAATATTTATTTTTCAGTTGTAGTTGGACACAATACCTTTATTTATTTATTTTTATGTGGTGCTGAGGATCAAACCCAAGGCTAAGCAAGCACTCTACCGCTGAGCCACAACCCCAGTCCCATGATTTACTTCTTTATTAGAGCTGACCCTTGAGATATTTAGTCTGGTCCATTAACCTGAATGGGGACAGAATCAGAATTCTTACTCCCATGGATAGGACAAACAAGGCAAAACTTGCCAGTTTTGAGACAGAAAGAGAGGAGATTTTAAAAGGCCTATTATACTGTATTCTTTCTAGGCTGCTGCCAGGTTTTAGCTAAACAGGAATCCAAAAACATTGCTTCTTCAAGTATTTTTCCTCTATTGCTTCCTTTGATTTCTTTGTAAAAGCATCTTTTAGGAAAAAGTGAACATTGTTTTGAATTAATTGAAAGGAAATGGGATTATCTACATTTTCTTTTTCTTTTCTTTTTTTATTACTTATTTTTTAGTTTTTGGTGGACACAACATCTTTATTTTATTTTTATGTGGTGCTGAGGATAGAACCCAGCGCCCCGCGCATGCCAGGCGAGCACGCTACAGCTTGAGCCACATCCCCAGCCCCATCTACGTTTTCATTAGGATGAAAAGAAGGACAAGCAAGCACACCTGGGGAAAGAGGTGGTGGTAGTAGGGTGGTCCAGAATAGCTCTAGAAAGCTCCAGAATAGCCAAAGGACTGAGGTAGAAAAGGAATCTATTGGCACCTGGGTCTCTTTTTACTAGGGAATTTCAAGAGCAATTGAAAAAATTTGTCCATACATTGAACAAGCAGAGAAAAGGTAATGAATGTTCTAAAGTGGGATCATAACTTCCAACATTCTAATTTTTAGTTCTTTCCTTTTTTGGACTAGAGATGAACCCTGGGGGTGTTCAACCTGAGCTACATCCCTAACCCCACCCCTCTTTTTTTAAAAATCTTGAGACAGGGTCTCACTAAGTTACTGAGGGTCTTGCTAAGTTGCTGGGGCTGGCTTTGAACTTGGGGCCTTCCTGCCTCAGCCTCCTGAGCTGTTGGAATTAGAGGTGTGGGCCCACCGTGTCCAGCTAATTTTTAGTTCTAAGGGGGCGGGGGGGGGGGAGCTTGTTATAATGACTAAGGATATAGCTCTGTATAGTGTTTGCCTAGCATACATGAGGCCCTGGGTTCAATCCCCAGCACTACAAACAACAATAACAAGAAGACACTCTTGTAACTTTCATTGTTTCAAAAAGTAGTCCTTTATCTTTGTTGGGGTAGGGTGGGGAGTAGGCAGTTCAAATAGAAGACAATGATGACTGAACATATAGAATCGGGCATAAAATTCAACAGAAGTAAACATTACATTTCTCAGTGGGATTATTGCATTAATATTTGAACAGCTTCTATTAAATATGATTACATATTAGGTGAACTCATAAATATGTCAGATCTGATTAGTCAATGTGGAAGACAGGAAGGGGCAGATTTGTCAGCAGAGAGAAAGTTCACATTATGAATCTGACTGATTTCTAATATCCAACAAGAAAAAGCCTATAATCATTCCAATTCTTTTAAATAAAGCTCACTGGAAAATAAACTCACAATGTCCTAGTATATATGATTACTTAAAGACTAAACACTTGGCAATCTTTTTTATTCCTACTGTTTACTAACTATGAGGAAAGCCAATATAAAATTCACCAAAGTCAAAACAAAGCTACTTTGATTTCCTGATTTTTTAAATAGTTAGAAGGGATAAAATAATCATTTAACATTTTTAGGTTTCAAAACTGAGATTCTTGTTTTTATAGTGGGCTCCCTCATGCAACTTTATAGCTTCCAGGGTGATAGGTTCTTTTGTTCTAAACCAAGAAACTCACAGCAGTTTAATTTACTGCTACATTATTATAGCTACTAACTACACACACCTTCAAGGCTGGTAAAGCCACTGATGTAGACAGTGCCACCTTAAAAGGAATTTTGGATGGGTCCTAGTGAAGGGGGGGAATAAAAGGACATAATGTTTAATTATAAGAAATGATTGAAATAGGCACAGACATACCCCGGGTGTCTCTGCACTGCAGCAAGCTCTAAACTTGTTATCGTTAATGGTTTAAATTTCACTGTGCTAATCATTTCAGGACACAAGCCTTTCTTGATAATCTAATGAATTATTCCAACATCCTTCAGCAAAAAAAAAAAAAAAAAAAAAAATCCTCCATGACAGCACTAATTACAAGACGTTTTCCCAGTGCTTATGTAAAATATGACAGAGCAGCAGCTTAGGGAATTGCAGAAAACTGCTTCTAATTTCCACTGAGAAACTGACAAACACCTCTCTTTCATCTCTCCCAGCTCTCAAGTAAGATTTAACTTTCTCATTTAGTTAATTACCGAGTGAGGATCATCATTTCCCCGGATCGGAGCGGCACAGAGCCTTTATCGTGTTAACTTGTGAACTTGATCGATGGCTGCTGCTAAAACTTAATAACTTCACCCCCTGGCAAATTGTAAGATAAATATAATAGGAGAAACTCTGACAGTAAAAACCTGCCAGAAATGAGCGCTGTGTTTATGTTTCTTTGCAGGCAGCAAAAAAACAACCGACAGCTTATTACTGGTTGCGTGTTACTTATATTTAAAAGACTCCAGGCAGTTAACTTTCTACATACTGCTAAAAGTTTGCTCACAAGATGGGAAAAAAGCAATAGTGTTGCAGAATTGGGGAAGTGAGAGAAGACAAAATAGGGAGAAGGGCAAACACAAAAGGGACAACATATATTGTGTATGATCTCTTAAAATGTCCAATCAGCATAAATAGGTATAAAAATCCTCTTAAAAATAATTCTGGCCTCCTAAAACATGATGTAAACTATAACTATGAGCAAAACAAGAGAATTTTGCTCATTCAAAATTTTTCAATGACTATGGGTTCATGTCTGAAGAATCAATTTACTACAGAATTCCTAGATCTCTTTTCAGCTAGAAAACCATTCATTAACTGCACCAATTAACTCTTTATGAAACGACTAGTACACTGCAGCAAGAAAATAAGTAACTTAGTCTAGAATGCTTCATTTAGTTTGTTTTTTCTTTTTTTTTGGTACTGAGGATTGAACCCAGGAGTGCTGAACCACTGAGTCACATTCCCCAACCTTTTTTTATATTTTGAGACAGGGTCTTGCTGAGTTTCTAAGTGCCTCCCAAGCTGCTGGGATTACAGGCGTGCACCACCGTGCCTGGTTCATTTAGTCTTATATTCATCTTCCTTATCTAGCTTAGTCAATCCAGGCACAGTATGATGAATGTTATCTTTTTTGGTCAAATTTGAATCTGAGCTTGGAATTTTAACATTTAACTGTGACAGAGTAGATATTGTGACCTGCAGCATAAATGTTACACTTTTTATGACCAACAATACTAAGGACATCAGGCAAGATGTACCCATGAGGTATATAATAACAATCAAATTGCTACTCGCCAATACCTGTTCTTCCTACCCCCAAGAAAGATAACAGGGAGAAAAAAGTTGTCAAGTTTAGCAGGGTGCAATGGTGCCCACCTGCAATTCCAGCTACTTGGGAGGCTGATGCAGGAGGATTGCAAATTTGAGGCCAAGCTTGGGAAACAGTGAGACCTGCCTCAAAAAACAAAAAAGCGTTGGGGATTTATTAGCTCAGTGGTAGAGCCTCACTGGGTTCAATCTCCAATACAGTTAAAACAAAACAAAAAACAAAACAAAACAAAACAACAACAAAAAAAAACGGGTGGGGGGGGGTTAGACCTCACTTCTGAGACTTTATTTAATATCTATCATCTGTTGCAACAGTACCAATGAGCTGAATGAAGGCCCAGTGCTGCAGTCCAAGTGGCCTCCAATTTGCAAGTTGAGAGAATTTGGAAAACAGAACATCATAGTAACAAACTCAATTCATATTCACTAGAGGATCAAATCTACTCCATTTTGTTTTTTTATAAATTCTACAGGGGTTAAAGCAAAGACAGAACAATTGATTTCTTTTTTCTTTTTTTAAAAAATATTTATTTATTTCTGTATCTTTAGTTTTAGGCGGATACATTAGTTTCTTTTTATGTGGTGCTGAGTATGAACCCGGTGCCTCATGTATACTAGGCGAGCAAACACTCTACCACTAAGCCACCACCCCAGCCCCAATTGATTTCTTAAAAATAACATTTATGCTAGACACATTTTGGAAAATATGAAAAATACAGAAGCTTAAAGAACATAAAAATTGTTTATTCCATTATCAATAAATAGACAATGTTCTCATTTTGTTGTGTAGGAATCTTTTTGGTCTTCTAAGAGAACTGCTGGTCAATCATTTGATGTATGTAGGGAAGGAAGGGTGTTTCTCTACTATCTAGAAAATTCTTTTTCTAACATCAAAAATTAATCCCCGAGGGCTGGGGTTGTATGGTATAGTGCTTTCCCAGCATGTGTGAGGCACTGGGTTCAATTTTCAGCACCATATATAAATAAATAAATAATGGTCCATCAAAAGGTAAGAAAAAATATTTTTAAAATCTCCTTTTTTGAACACCTTAGAGAAGATCTCGTCTTGGAAGAATACAGAATTATAGGTCACTGTGATTATGGAGAGGAAGAGGAAGAAAAGGGAAAAGGAGCAGAGGGGAGAGGGGAGGTGATAAGAATGAGAAAAGAAGGGAGAGAGGAGAAGAGGCTGGGGCTGGTGGAGAAGGTAGGAGAGAACAACAAAAGTGACTGGAGATGGAGGAAAGGAGAATGGGATTAGGGAACAGGATGGGTGAGAGACCAGAAAAAAATGGAGGAAGAAGACTAACATATAGGTAGAAGAGTCATTGGGAAGAGGAGAGAGAGGACAGGCTGGGGAAGAGATGAGGGAGATGGCTAGAGGAAAGATGAACTAGGGAGTTAGGGGATAGAGTTTGGAAGGTGAGGAGAGATGATCAAGAAAAGAATAATATAAAAGGAACCTATCATTACTAAGATGTCTGCTCTAAGAGAAGCAACAATCTTGCGGACAAAAAGGTCCTCTCCGACATAATAAAAAATAAATTTCAAGAAGGAGAGGAGATAAAAACTATTTTGTTTAAAACCACTTCTTAATGTTTCAGGCAGAGTAATAAAGTTTAATTGTCTAGAGACTGGTTGCTTCTTCTGTATACCGTCCTCAGGTAGAGGTTACTCATCTGGATGTTAAATGATGTTAATATCACCGAAATAAAATTTCTGCAATAGTGAAAGTTTAAAGTAAGAGTCTTTTCCCCAACTTTCCCCTCACATCCTCCCTTTATTAGTATTAGCAGTTAAGTCCTACCATAAATAACAGATAATGATGGAGGCATCACTTGCCACAGGAAAACAAAAAGACATGCTAAAAATACAATTAAAAAGTATATGGCAAAAATAGAGTTTTAAGTAAATAAAGAAAAAAACCTACTCTTTTCCTCCTCTAATACTTAGATTTATATGTTTATAGAAAGGTCTCAGTGACTTGGTAAAACTTGTTCCTAAAGAAAGCTTCACCTAAAACTTGTTTTTTTAAAGACAGGATTCTCAAGAAGCCAACTCAGCTTTCTAGAAGAAACTCAACTCTTTCCAAATGCTTGTTAATGCATGTTAAATGCAGCAAGAAATAATCCTATGAGGCAGCAGCACAGGCCTCTCTTAGCTGCAGTGAATGAAGTAAATGACTTGTAACTTCTGGAAGTCTTGGTTATCTGCAGGTAAAACTTTAATAACCCTTAGAGCATCAAGGGACTAAAGACATTTCTCTCTGGAATACTTTGGTAATTGTTTTCTTAATTTATCCAGGAACAGCTTAGTTTGGATGCAGCATCTGTTTTTTTTTTAGCAGAGATGATCAAAATAACTTGCTCAGATTTACATAAATTAGCAGAGTTTGGACTAAATTTCAAAAAACACAGTTGTTATATAAACTACATTTTTTTTTAAAGATGAAATTCTGGCCTTTCCTCTTTTTAATGACAATAAAGTTCCCAAGTCAATAACTGAGAGACCAAGACTGCTTTGTAAATTTGGAGAAATGTATTTTCCATAATAAAAGATTTATATGAAAACTAAGACCACAAGTACCACACTAAAGTCAGTCCAAATGTCCTTCTGTAAAAATTTATTTTTATGTAACAGAACATTACAAAAAATAAGCATGGTAGCAGGGATGTTCCTTCCCCTTTCTCACTCCCTCTTAATGAAATCTCTACTCTGCTCTGGCCCTGCATTTGATATTGCATCTGAGCCCTGGCTTTCTCTGTAAATATTAGTGCTCCACATGTCCCCAGCCCCTACCAGATCCCCACCCCTTTTAATTTTTCATTTTGAGACAGGGTCTTGTTAAATTGCTGAGGCTGGCCTTAAACTTGTCATCCTCCTGCCTCAGCCTCCCAAATAGCTGGGATTATGGACATGCATCACTGTGCATGGCATCTCCCAATGATTTATTATCAAGATTATAGTGGTTGTGACCAGACGACTACTCTTCTGTCAGTTTAATTTTCAGCATTATAGCTTATAGCCTATTCTACATAGAAACGGTTTTCTTTCAGATTTGAAGGGCTATCAAGTGCCCTTAAGGTCAGAGTGGCATATTAGCTGTCATAATAAGTAATGAATATGGACAAGAACTGGGCCTCAATTTCCATTTGAAATAATTGTTTCATTGGAAGTTACAAGTTCAATTTGTGGAATCAGCTTCCAGTGATAAAAATCTAGTAGGCCTATATCATAAGTAAGTATAAAAGTGGGCTGATTCAGAATATAAATGAACTAGGACAATAACAGTGAGAATCGGGGTAAGGGAAGCAAAAACTCAAGATGTTCTAGAAGATAGAGTCTTAAGAATAATACCAAGGAGCCAAGGCATTACTTATGGAAGAAGCAGAAGAAATTATTGTAAAGGTAGAACTGCGTAGGATCAGATAAGCCCAGGATCAAGACCTGTGTTGGCTATATACAAATTACATAGGCCTGAGCAAGCTAGTTACCCTCTTGAAGCCTCAATCCCCACCCCACCAAAGATAAAATACCACTTATTTTCTAGGGTTGTTATAATAAATAATTAGTTATATGTAAAAACTGCTGATAGCAGGGTGTAACAAGTGTATCTAGCTAAGATGTCCTTGTTTTCTAGTACCAAGAAATCATCTCAACAATTGAGACTATATATATCAGGACCTTCCCACCAAACTGAAATTTTAAATGAAACTTCATGCCAAATTCTCTATGCTATGATACTATGTATTGGAATACTTTACAGATATGCTAACATGTATGGCCACCATTAGCTAAAGAGATTGAGGACAAAAGAAAGAAAGAAAAAAAAAAGAATACTTAAAATGTGTTTCAGATTATAAAAGCTCTGGGAAAAATTAGAGGAAACCATAATTTAGGACAAATTGTGTGTGTGTGTGTGTGTGTGTGTGTGTGTGTATGGTTCTCTCTCTTCATATGTATTTCAATATATTTTTGAAAATATATACTGAGAACATTCCACACTTAAGTGCTATACTCGAGAATGCAAAAATGACGTAGGAAGTAAATACTGATAAGTTGATTCTAAAATTTATTCAGAAATGCAAATCTTGAAGACTTACTACCAGAGTTCAAGATTTTGATAAAGACCCATACATATAATATGGTCATGTAATTTATGACAAAGGCAACAATCCAATATAGTGGGGAACACACATTTCAATAAATGGTACAAGGTCAAGGAGAAATCACAATGAAAAAAAAAAATAGAATCCTTCCCTCTACCTCATACCATATACAAAACTCAAATGGATTGTAGATCTAAACATGGAAGGTAGAACAATAAAAATTTTAGGAAATATCTTCATGCCATTGGTGTAGGCATATCTCATAAACAGAATGTAAAAACACTAACAATATAAAGCAAACATTAATAAATCAGACTCTATTAAAATTAAGAACCTCTGCTCATCAATAACCATTTACAAAGTAAAAAAGCAAGTCACAAAGAGGGAAAATAGACTGATGCCTATATCACACAAAGGACTTGTATCCATAATTTATAAAGAACTCTCACAAATCCTTAAGAATACCTAAAACCCAATAGAAAAATGGGCAAAATATTTTAGCACACACCTCACATCCAAGAGGTTAATCAACATCAAAGAGAATAAACAAATATCAATAAGAATAAACAAATTATAATTCTGTTCAATAATATGAATGGCTATTAAAAATATTAAGTCCATGAAGCCAAATAGAAGGATATAAACTGTAATATTTTCATTTTTATGAAGCTCAAAACAGTCAAAACTCATGTGTGGTGTTGGAATTGAGGATAATGGTTAAAAGAGGGCAAGAGTAAATTCTGGTAATATTTTGTTTCTTCTTAAAATCTGAATGGTGGCTATACAGGTGTGTTCATGTTGTGAAAATTCACTAATTAAATTCCAGAACACTGTGGTAGGAAATGATTATGTTCATACAAAAGGAAATAAGGGTGAATAAATTCCCATTTGGTTATAAACTGTCCTAAGCCTTATTTTCTGACATAAAGGAAATACAGTTTTCTAATAAAAACAGATTTAAATTTTTGCCAGAAAGAGCCTGAGCCTCTTTTCTTCACTTGCAACCCTATGGCCACATAGAGACAATTGTTCCCACATGCCACTACTCTGAACAAGGTTAGAGCTCCCTCTAGCACTTTTAACTAAGGAAACACCACAGGCCCTTACAGAGCTGACACAGTTGTGGTGCTGCCCACAGTTAAATGCAATATGGTGATTTTTATTTTTAATTTGCTTTAATTGTTGCTATGATATGAATAATTAATAGGCTGCCTAAGCCAGTTTTGTAAAGTTCACAGTATAGAAAGCCAGAAGAGAAATATCTAGTTAGAAAGAAGGCTTAAAAATGGTTATAACTGCTATAATATTAGAGAATTCAGAATATTTATTCATGATTTGTGGCAACATTATGTTCCACCACCACCACCACCAACAACAACAACAAAAAATGCTACTAAAAGCACTATCTACTAAAAAATCTTCCCAGTCCCATCTATTTTCGTCTTCATGGCTGCATAACCACTATACCTATAGTACTATATAAGAGCAAAGTAGGTCAGTGTTAGGAGAACCTTGCTCTTTGGTGGAAGAGAATAGGAGGGTTTGGCTGTAAACACTTAACCTAGTTCCATCCATTCTAAAACAAGTATTTGTCAGCTTTAAATAACCCCCTGGACAATACAGACCTATTCAACTTGAAGCCTGTATTCTTTCCCCACATTTGGAAACTGCTTTCTTCACTGATACGGCAACCACTGGAACTTATGATATCAATGCCTTCATTCAACAATGTCTATTCACGTTTATGTATCAACAGAAAGTATAATTTAGATATCATATTGTACTCCTACACAATTCACACAGAATTTGAGCAGGTGTTAAAAGTTCAAAGATTAAAATACACACAACCACTCTGGGAATGCAGCCAGAAATAAAAGGGGTCTTATTTTTCATTGTTGGATTTCAAATCTTCCCACCCACTCTGAAAGGAACATTGCTTGTTTCAACACTTGTTAAAACCAACACACATATAAAACCAGCTAACTAATATAATAAGTCCCTTGAATCAAAGGAGAATAAGAGAAAACAAAAAGACCGTGAAGAGTCCCCTTAAAATTTAATTCATTTTGGGTAAGACTATTAGGTATTATTCAGAATTCTGTTCTCAAGATTAAGAAATTATTTTCTGAGTGAAATAGTTTTATTAACCTTCTTTAAGCATATGTATCACTTAAAAAGTACATCCATAATTAAAGGAAGCTTTAGCAATTTCCAAAGGTAATTCTTATTTTGTTTTTCAGCATTAGAAATTAAGATGTAAACCAGTCAGTATGATTTCCTTTCTCATTCTCTGGTTATGGACAAGCACCTTCTGTGAAGGATAGTGTATCACAGACATCAGCAGTTCTGGATCTTTCCTGTACATATCACAAAGCCAAGATGCCAATTCACCACCATAGATTGGTTTTGCATTATATCTGCTAGTCACATTATCATAGCCACACTCATTCCTAGAGCAGTTCAAACAAGGGGTAAAATATTATTTGAAAATAGTTATTCATTAACCTACTGAGAGCCTCAATCATGAGTTGTGTTTTTCCTAAGACAGGATTCGCTGCAGCTTCTCTTTCAATTCACCTAGTATCTGTTGGGAGTTGTACATCATGAACTAGAACAAGAATGACAGGTCTAAATTAACACAACAGGAATGTGATTGGATGCTGTTTCTTGCTTTCTCCATTTCACTCTTTTGTGGCATTCAAAGGTTTCAGAACCCTGGCATTAATTAAGCAACAGTTTTATTACACACAATCAAAGTCTGAAAAGAAACCCTAACAGACACCAAGAGGAGATTACCAGGTCAATTAACAATTATACTTTTTTGTGATTGCTAATTGAGGCATTTTTAAAATATTTATTTTTTAGTTTTTTTTTAGGTGGACACAATATCTTTATTTTATTTTTATGTGGTGCTGAGGATCGAACCCAGTGCCTCACACATGACAGGCAGGCGTGCTACCACTTGAGTCACAACCCCAGCCCACAATTGAGGCATTTTTAATTTTTATCATCTCATGTAGAATTCTGGAAAGAAAAATACTATGAATGCAAGAGAAAAAAAAAAAAAAAACCTAAAATGTATTACCAAACAGTGGTTTTATACAACCAACTAACATATTCTTGTGATTTCCAAATCCTGGCTAATTCATAGTGAACTGTTGACATTTAATTGACACCACAGAGAATGTTTTAAGTAATCCTCTTTTTTGGCATCCTAATTTCTATATACTAAAATTCACCAACAGTGGTTGAAAACACAGGGCCATGAGCCAGACAGTATGGGCTCAAATGTCAGTTCTGCACCAGTTTATTCATAGGTAAAATGGGGTTATATTATAAGTGCAAATGTATTTCAAACTCCTAACTCAATGTCTGGCACACTATAAATACGCAATAAATAATGGTGCAAAAAGTTTATCAAATTTGATGACACAATCTCTGGATTTTAGTACTTTAAAAAAATGTATTTCAGGGCTGGGGATGTGACTCAAGCGGCAGCGTGCTCGCCTGGCATGCGTGCGGCCCAGGTTCAATCCTCAGCACCACATACAAACAAAGATGTTGTATGCCGAAAACTAAAAAATAAATATTTTTTAAAAAAATTCTCTCTCTCCCTCTCTTTAAAAAAAAAGTATTTCACCACCTGTAATCCCAGGAACTCAAGAGGCTGAGGCAGGAGGATCCCAAGTTCAAGGCCAACCTGGACAACTTAGTAAGACCCTGTCCCAAATTAAAAAAAAATTAAAAGGGTTGGGTATGTATCTCAGAGATAGAATGCCCAGATTTAATCTCCAGTACCACAAATAAACAAAACATATTTCACATTTTTTTTGTGTGTTAAGTTAGACTCAACAAATATAATTTGAGAATATACTTTATGCAAGTGAAAATTAATCCTATATGAATTCTACAATAAGACAATTTACTTTTGCACACAATTTGCCTTTTACAAGTAACATATTCAATTGTAAGCAGGGAGTAATTAATAATTGGAATCCCAAGCTTTGACATGTTAAGAGCACCAAATAATGGTATTAATTTGCAGTCAACAGTAACCTAAAAAGCTAACTGAAAAATTAGCTACATAAGAAAGACTCCCACTTACTTACCCTTAGTGCACGTTTTATTAAAATGTTGAGAGAGTGGCTCCTATAGTGCCCTAGGTTAGATTTACTCAAATTTATATTATTCAGTACTCATACCTTTGAAAAGAATACCATATCCAGAAAACTGTATCACTGCAAATGGAATCTACTGCAATCGGAATATCTTAGGTGTATATATTTAATCTATCTTTTGGAGGATATAGCTTTTAAAAAAAATTTTTTTTAAAGCTATATTTCATGGACTTAATAAATTTCAGAAACCACATCTTCTTTTTATTATCCAGAGAAAAAGTTAAGGAAAACTTCTCCAACCTATCAATGTTAAAGTCTAAAATGAAACTGTATTAATTCCACAAAAATAAATATAAAACAAGATATAAGGAAACTGATTTTTTAAAAGTTCCCTAATTAAATTATCAGGTTTATAACTCTAAGAGAAAAAACACAAACAAAAAATTAACCTCACACATAGATGTAAATAAAGCCACTCTTTAGGTTGCCCATTAATCCACAAGTGGCATATTCATCTTATTTACAGTATTATACCCCCTGCCATGATATTCCATTACAGAGTCACGCTACAGACTCCATAGTTAACACTGTAGGAACCACTTATTTTTAAACATAGTTTTCTTTCTATATTTCCCTTTTGATTTGCTCCCAGGCTTAAAAAAAAAAACAACTTTATACTTAAATTTCTTACATTATTTGTTATTTCTAGAAAATGTAGGAAAGTGATGTTTGAGGTTATAAAACATAATTATGTTCATTCTAGAAATATTTTAACATTCCTGTTTGTCACACAGCCTTAGTGCTCCATGTGAGCAAGTACTTCGTACATACTTTATAAGTCTGGAAATTTATGACACTGTCTTTCCACTAGAGAATATCCAGAGTTAAAAAAAAAAATCTACAACAGTAGTACTCATGTATGTATTTTGTTTGTTTTCATGAACATATTTCACCTTAATCATTCATCCCTGTCCCAAGCCTCCTCTCTGGGACAGGATTTCCACATCCATCTAAATCCTGATACCTTCATCCTGTCTTCATAATCACCAAACCATCTAGAAGCGTGAAGAGAAATATAAAATATTTACTAAAGGGTAATCAGATAGACATGGGCTTTGAAGGCTTAAGAGAGGTTATTTTTAATTGACAGAATTAATAACCAAGCCCAAGTAGAAAAAACAATTTTTTTATGAAAGGAATATTAATGCATGCTTACACTGCAAATCCTGACATACAAGATATCTATTTTCCAAAATAAAGTTAAAAATAATTACTAAGGAATGAGTCACCACCTTGAAAGGTTGTCTAATAATGTCCCATTCATTTTGTGAGAAGAATAATGTAATATGGAGTCATTGAGTCATCTTTACAGATATGTTTACTGTTATTCATGTAAGTGATTATTATTGAATAAGCATTGAAAGTTATAAAATTATCAGCCTAGTAACTTAGAAAAGAGATTGTTGTTATAAAAATAGGCTCAATTTAACTTTAACAAGATTATTTTAAAAGCAGTAAAAGTGTGACAGGTAGAGGGAAGATATTTAAAAAATAACATTTGTTGTATGTCAAAAATGCTATATCAAAAGGAGTAGTTACAGATGCAACAATAATGGCTGGGCAGGGGAAAACGGACTGGTAGAAGAAATGCATGGGGCCTCCAAATACTTCTGAAGGGCAATTTAGTAAGGACTCTCAAGTCAGAAAGACCTGAATTCAAAACTCAACTCAACAACTTACAGATAGGAAAATTTGGGGAAAGGTTCAACTTCTCTAAGATTCAGGTTCTTCATCCATAAGCTAGGGGTAACAGCCATCTCATCAGGTTCACATGAGTATTGAAATAGCTAACACAGCTGTGAATGGATAATTATGAATGTAATGCATTCCACTATTATCATGTATGTAAGAAAAAAAAAGGAAATAGCTAACACATAGCTAGGACTATAAGGGACTCGATGAATATTGTATTCTACATCCTTCTCAAATTTTTGAGTGGCACAAAACTAAAAGGAAGAAAAAAAGAAATAAATGTTTCTCATCTTTGAAGATACATGAGAAAGAAAATAGACATTTAAAAATCTTTATATGTAATAATATCCCAAAATAAAAAATGGAGGAGAGGGAAAAGGGAAGAAAAACTTAGAAAGGACTAAAATAGCTTCACAGAGTCAACTGGTTCTGTAATACGAATTTTAAATAAAGGTGTGCTGGATGAGTTTCAAAGGACCAATAAATTTTCTCTAAGGTGACTCAATCATTAACTTTGGAATTAGTAGAATTTAAGGTGACTTGGCAATTTAGTTCTATCAAGAAATTAAAAGGGAGTTCTTAATTATTCAGACAGTTGAACATTTCTGAGTACTAGTATAAACAAACAAATAAACATGCACTCAAAAATGGGCCCTCTTTTTAACATTGATCTTAAGAAGCAAAACTTTCTGGAAAAAATCCTATCAACAGGAACAAATATTGGCAGGATTACTAAATCAGATAGAACTCCACACTCAGGAAAGAGGGAAAACACAATTATATTTTTGTAGAAACTTGGTATAGAGTGAAAGAGTAATTTAAATTCATAGCTTATTTGCCTTGCATATTGAAGTCACAACAGAAGAATAAAATTTTACATGTATGGATCCTGAGCTCATGGGTACTGAAAGGTTCAAAAGGAAGGCTCGGGTTTCACAAGCTTTGTAAGTGATCTTTTTACACCGTATGACTAAGAACATACTTATTCATGGAGAGTTTGAGGCCAGCCTTCTAAAACTGAAAAACTAGCAGAGAGAATAATGTTTACACTCATGAACAGCCACAAAAAACCTTTAACAGCTTTTAAGAATAAAAATCTCTCTGCCAGATTAAGAAATAATAAAAAAGTATATTGCAAAATTCTAACAATAGGCTTTAAAATATTAATATGCACAGTAGCACCAGGGTGTGTTGGGGGGAGTAGACACTGGTACCATGTCACCCATCTAAAATACTGATCCATACAATTCTCTGTGAATATTTTCAGGGAAAGCCCATTATTGGTTTAAAAACAAAAAACCTCTGCTAAAATCCCAAACTTAATATTAAGGAGATTTTTGAGGGGAGGAAAAAGAAGGTACTAAAAGGAAGTGAGGAGCTTTTGTTTTGTGAATTTTGCATGGAGGCATAATATTAGGGACTTAAGTTTCTCTAAGTACAGTATCTTACAGCTGCAGGGCTACAGAATTATGCATATTATGATGGCTTCAATCTACATTAGTTATAAATACAATGAAACAAGTTCTATTAACTATGATGAGAAAAGATTGTCTTACACCTAACCTAAATATTTCATACTGTACTCTAGGCTCTTTCCTACTAATTCTGTACTCATATGGGTACCTGATAACTAGCCTTTATGCATTGATACTTTAAATAAATGCTTAAGTCAAACACTTGTTAATATCAAGAAAAAAATCTCTTTTATATATCTTTGGAACACCTCCCCCCCCATCTTTTTTTTTTTTTTTTTTGATACCAGGGATTGAACCCAGGGGTGCTTAACCACTGGGCCACACCCCCAGCCCACTTTTGTATTTTATTTAGAGACATAGTCTTACTGAGTTGCTTAGGGCCTCGCTAAATTGCTAAGGCTAGCTTTGAACTCTCAATCCTCCTGTCTCAGCTTCCCAAATTGCTGGGATTACAAGCATGCTGGAACACATATTAATTCATTTACATAGATAACATTATATTACTTGCTTTTACAATAAATCACTAAGCTTAAAGTATAAAAACTAACACATTGCAGCAAATTCTGATGGCATCCTAAAGTTAAGTCCTTCTAAAATGGTCTAGAAAAAATTGTGCTGATTTCTTTCAGAAAATTTAACTGATTAATATATTCCATAGCCTTATACCACTTTTTTCTAATACTGTAAGGATGATAACAAGGTTACAATTTTAGTATAACTAAGCTTTAAATGAATGAGTCAGCCTTTAGACTCATAGATTTTTTTTTCCTCTTTCTCCTATAAATATCACATTGGATTGATATTCAATTCTCAATTACATAAATTGAAATAGCACAGCCCCAATACTGAGAAGTCAATGGAATAGAAAATATAAAAACAAACAGCAAATTTCCAAATAAACAAAATCAGGAAAAGAACACAATTTAACTATGCCATAACTTACTGCCTGGATTTTGCTCATCTTTTAAATAACTCAAAGTGACAGAGGGGCTCCAGACCAGAAAACCCTTATGCTACTTGCAAGGAAAACTCTACTTTGGAGGGATAAAGTAGGGGGAGGCTGACAAGGCAGAACTTTATAAATTTAATTCCTAAGATTTCCTAATTTTAAAAACTCAAAATGCAAAACCCAGAGTACAATGCCAAAAAGTGCTGGTAATCAAAATCCTAAATGATCCCTGACAGAAGTCTAGTCTATAGATTATTAATACATCAGCCATATTTGTGACATTACTTTGGAAAAGGTGGTAATGTTTCTAAAAGTCTGTAAAGCAGCTCTAGAATGGAAACACAATGACAAAATACAGCAAGAAGAGGGCAACATAAAACCCACAGCTTTTTACTTTCCCTTTTCAGAAATTGTGCCTGGCACTGTGCAGCTGTGGTGCTGCCTTCATTGTGCCCTCCATCATGCCCTCCATTTCTAGTCTTGCTAATTAAAAGGTTGATCACAGAACAATGCTCTTCTCATTAATTTCAGTGCTCCGATTGGGCAGGATCCCTGCTTACCCCACCTGATCTTTTCACACTGCTGAAGTTAATGTGACAGGAGCCTGAAGATGGATTACCTGCTGCCATATTGCCCATCGCCTCCAATCAGGAGCTATCTGTGTAAACTGATTGTTCTAATTTGCTCTCATTATTTTTACAATATCAGGAGAAAATAACGCACACAGCTCACTGTCAAACCCATGAAAATCAGCCATTAGTTAAACCTAGACACTGAGTGGCTTTATTAGAGGCACTGCAGTTTATTGATGTAGCTCTAGTCAAACAAGGCAGCATTTGCTTCAATAGAAGGAAGTGTTTATACTGAAAGTAAATATTTATTGTGATTATACCCACAGCAACAGGATATTTTGAAGAATTCTGTTCTTATATCAGAAGCTTGGTTTTGACACAAATTATACAGCAATGAAGTGTTGGGTCAGAGTAAGAAAGTAAGTAATATCTGATTCATATTTAGTAGAAGGAAAATCTAACTATTAGTTCAAATCTTTAAGTACTCTTCACTTCTATACTTGTATATATAACAAACTCCATTCTGTAACTATAAACACTAATCAGTTAACAAGAATGGCTTTCATTTGCCATATAACAAATATTTTTTTATAATACAAAAATATTACTACTTAGCAATCAAAATTATTTCTATAAGGATCATACAGGTATATTTTTTAAAATAAGATTTTATTCTTTACAGTGTAAGTTTTCAACAAGATTGATTCCATAATCTTGTATCACAGATATTCAGAATAATTCAGAATTGAAAATAAGCACCACAGAAGAGCCAGCTAAGCAAACAAGCTGGGTTTAAAACCTTTTAGTTAAGTGATGCTTTCTTAAAGCAGAACTCAACAGCAAGGTTAAGTATTTAATGAGAAAATATCTTTAAAAGATTTGTCCTAGACATGAAGAAAATATATACTTCATGTTATAAAAAATATTAAACTTCAGAAGAAATACATTAAATTTTGTCATTTCTAGGTTTGGCTGAGAACGTTTTAGAAAAATATTGGGTAAATGATTTCTGAACAGCTTTTTAGTAGGTTGGAGAGAAAGAATATAAATAATAGAAACCGATGCCTTTTAAATAAAGGAATTTAACTAATCCCCACACTCCCCCCTTCCCCTCTTTAGTATTAGAAGAAAACATGGCTTCCTCCTGTGTTGTTTCTACATTAAGATTCCTAGGTAATGTGAAGGGAAGAGTATGCCCTTCTAGCTGCTCCCCTTTTAATGGCCACTTTTCTTTCTCTAAGAAACATGTGCCATGCTTTTCTCCTTAAAATTCCTGCACTAAAAGACTGCACCATACTGCACTCCGCAAAACGTGCTGATGGCGCCAATTACAAGCCCCCAGCCGAATGCTCCAGCCCCCACCATTCGGGCAGATTTATGCGGACTCTTGCCGACGTTATTACAAGTCAGAGTTTATTGGGAAATTGTTACATTATGCGGAGTGTCTAACAAATTGCTTATGCTGCTATAATTGGATTACAACAGCCGCTTGCTCCCACCGGTAAGATTAGGCAAGTAGGACTCCTGCCGATCTCTGAGCGTTAGCAGTAATTTTATTTGCCTTGCCTCTCTCTTTCCTAACAACATGCCTCTCTCCCTGCCAGCTGTCTGCTGAAAAGGCACAGGCTTGTTCCTTGGCCTTAACAATGCAATTACAGCCCCGCAGATCGCACTGTTTGTGCATTAAGTACAGAGCCAAAACGAGGCGAATTGATCGTTTGACTTTTGGAGAAGCCATGTGATCTCTCTGTGCGGGTGATCCGACATGCATCAGCAGGCAATACTGCAGTCAATTCTTGATGAAGAACTTTCTTCTTTCCCCCTTTTCCCCCTTAACCTTTCCTTTTACACTGAGGAAGACACTGGGTTTATGTCACACTAATCTAGATCAATCCACAAAGACAAACTCGATCTTATTAGCTCCCTGGCTAGACAGAAATGTAGATTCTAGCATCTTAAAGTGCCTCAGTCAAATAGATCAGGGGTTCCCAACAGCTGAACTGCTGCTGCTTTCTAAAAAAAAAAAAAAAAGGTTCATAAAGAGTTCACTAAGAAAGAGAAGTTTATAGGAACACTACAGTTTCAAAAAACTGCAGGAAGTTTTAGGTTTTGTCAAATAAAACTTCCTAGTGATGGCTTTGTTAAAAGCTCTGTCTATATTCAAAGACCATCTAGAGTCAGAAATGAAACCTGTGTCCTGCCTTTCTGTGCTGATCTGCTAGGCTGGAAGAAGCTCAGGAGTAATGTGCTTAATCAATGCAGCTGGACCTCAGGCTTAAAAATAGTCAGTCAATCTCCAGT
This sequence comes from Urocitellus parryii, assembly GCF_045843805.1. Classification (NCBI taxonomy): domain Eukaryota; kingdom Metazoa; phylum Chordata; class Mammalia; order Rodentia; family Sciuridae; genus Urocitellus; species Urocitellus parryii. Next base: position 185,316,603 of record NC_135535.1, on the reverse strand, counting down.
TGGGCAAAGTTTTAAACATATTTGTTAATGGCTTTCAGTTTCTTGTCTCTTTTTCTTGTATGTTTAACAATAAGTGCCAGTAGCAAGGAGGCTTTGCAAGCAGTTACTCTGAATCTAGGGTATAATTCATTAAGATTCTGGGCTGAGGTCTAGACTTGTTTTTTAATTAACTCTCTTCTGGGTTGAAAATAGCTTGAATTATTCCAATTTTAACACAGACCAGGATCCTGTTTACAGTTTCCTTAACAATGGCATATGCTACTTAGGGTTCCAAAGCTGATTACACAACAAATGTGCAGTCAATCTGCTGATCCATTTTGGTACCCCATGTCTTAAATATCATGCCCATGTAGAAGGAAGTATATTTTTACATCCTTAATCTGACAAACACATACTCTTGTCCATATGAAGATAGTCCTTGCTTCTCTTATTAACTCAAAATGACCTTGGGAAATCACTTTGTTAAATATTTCTCAAAATCTCTGTAAACCAATTAACACATTAAATTCATATAAACATTTGAACACCAAAGAAAAAAATTTTATTCCCAAACTTCATTCTCATCTTTTTAAAACAGCAATATGCCTAATATGTAACATATCGCACTCCAGAGCTTTCCCAACCATGTCAGCCTCTATGATACAGTTAAATCTTACTGCGCTCCCCACAAAGCTAATGTGTAGACCTAACAGAGGCGACTGTGCGAAGAACAGACCATCTGACATGCTACTTGTGGAACAGTATATTAAAGAAGCCTGTTAACATGTAGTTTAAAACTCAAAAGAAACTCTGAACAGCTGAAATGCCTTATAAATAGCACAGACCCAGAGGAAGTGCAAACGTCTGCATTGTGAATTGTAGATCTTAATTACCGACAATGGCTGGTACAGCAAGTAGCACGGAAAAAAAGTGAAACAGTTGCACTGTTCATGGTTGGCAATAATTCTTCAGGAAAATATTTACTATCAATCAGTTATGAGAAAAGGGACTCTGTGCTCGTAAAACAGCACGTTGCTTCTCATACCAGGACCATTTTGCTTCAGCATAATCTGAATTTAAACAGCTTGTTTCCTGCGGATATAATTTTGGAAATAAATAAAACAAGTCTTCTATCAAAATCTGGAGTGAGTAGAAAGGAACATCACATTTTTCAGTCTCAGTTTCAAACAGATTATTAGTCTCAAGTAAAACAACAACAACAAACAACAACAACAAAAATATAGAACATTTACATGGGACTACAAAGGCTTATTTTCAAAATATAGAGAGACAAAACTTCTATCTGGGCCAAGCATCAAAGTAGATGTATTCAAACAACTAATTTTTTATGTGTTTGTGATATATGTGTGGGTATATATAAGGGTAAACCCTCAGAGTAACCTATAACCAAAAATTTCAATAGTATTTCAATAAATCCAGTAAAGAGATAACATAAACAATTAATGTTCCAGTTTTCCAGTTAGTTTTCTTTAATAATGAAAAATATCATGCAGGTTGAGAATTAGGTACAATGTGATTATGGATTTTAAAGACTAAGCTGACAGACAATAATGACTATTCATTTAAAACTACAGTAAATATAGAACTCACCATGTCCCAAACACAAATCTCATAAACTACAGGAGAAAGGTTTTTGAAAAAAATTTAAATTTCAGTGTCTCTAAATATTAGCTGAATTGTTACATTGATAAAATGACCTCCCCATTTTTATTTTTAAATGTTTTCGAAGACCTCTTCAAATTAAAGATTTAGAAGATCACTGTCAGCCTAGGGTGGCTTAGTTTGTCTTACAGATGTTTTCTTATATTCTAAAGAGAAGTAATAGGTACCCATTTTATAGAGCTATAGTGTGACTAAGATTTCTGGCAAAGAAGAGTTATATAAAATATCCTAATGGGGGTCTGAACATAAGCTTTCTGCTTTTGAGGAAATAACTGGCATTGAAGTTGTCTCTAAAACTCACATAAACAACATTCAACAATAAAGTTTTGGACTATTAATTAGAATTTCTACCCAAATCAAAATCACTCTGATCAGAATTGTTTCCTTTTTTTTGGGGGGGGGGTTGGTATTAGTTTTTATCTTTAAAATAGCTTTTATTTTTTAAAAGTTATGGGCTAGGGTTGTGGCTCTAGTGTGGCTAGAGTGTTCATCTAGCACGTGCAAGGCCCTGGGTTCGATCCTTAGCACCACATAAAAAATAAAGACATTGTGTCCATCTACAACTAAAAAATAAAAAATATTTTTTTTAAAAAAAAGTTGATATGCACATTAGAATTCAGTTGTTTTGAACTTCTGGACAAAGGGTTGGTATCACTGTATCATGTGGAAATGGCTAGACATTCAGACACATTGGAGCACAATCTGAATCAACAACAGATACTTGTACCGAGTTAAAAAACAAAATTAACAAAAAGAAATCTGCAGCCATATCAAAATGTAGCAGATGAAAATATTCAGTTAAGGGTAAAAGGTGAAGAATAGAAAATAGGGACAAGCTTGCAGACCTACAAAAATAATGGCAAGTCATCTCTTTCAAAAGTCAAGCAATAAATGAGGTCAACAGAAATAGTATGGAATTTCAAGACACATATAACGTATGTAAATAAAAGGAAAAACTTCATTGGAGGCTGTTGTGATGAACACATTTTTTTCAGCTACACGTTTTTATTTACCATTGATCAAGTGATTATTTGGCTCAAATACAAAGCAATGAACCAGAAGACAGGACATGGGCCAACAGAAAGAACCAGGAAGTTAGATGGTTGACAATATGAAATTAGAGAAATTATTGAATTAGAGCATTTAAAGAGAAAATGAAAGAAAATTGGTGTCAGAGTAATGTTAAAATAAGCAAGAAGGGGATGAGAAGGTCACTTCTCTGGGAGCAAGTAAAACAGACTGATGAGCAGCAATGAGCAAACTTCCTTATCTAAGAGCATGGAATAAATTATGCCATTATTGTCAGATGCCAAAAGATTTCTAGCTATGCAACATTGAAGTAGAGGGTGTGAAAAACCAAACAAATGACTCATAATACAGATACACAACAATATAACTATGTAGCCTAAGAAATCCTGGCTTACAAAGTATGAGGAAAACAAAAGGAACAGATGCTCAGTTGGCCAGCTCTCAATGAAAGCCATTAAAATTGTCACTCTGTCCATGGATCGGTGTTCATACTAAGATTTTGCCTTGTTTAGCCATCTTGTGATGAAAGTGAGAGCAGTATGGCAACATAGGAGAAAGATTATCTTTTAAAGGCCCAAATAATTGTCCCCCTACATACTCAAGTGCTGAATTAAAAACAGGGTCAATTAGCACTTGCTAGTTGTGAATGACTGAAAAAATAAATATATGCAATTTATAATAGCAAATTATTAAGACAGTTGAATTTAAGCATTTAACTGATGAACTCTTTTATAACTATAATAATAAACATTTTGCATTTCTTAAGAGTTATTCCAATGGTTATGATTTGTATGATATATTTTCAGTTAATAGGCTCAAAAATGAATGCATGTTTTAAAAAAATAAAACTAATAAAAAATATTGCCACTACTATGGTCTGAATGTTGTGGGGTTTTTTTTGGGGGGGGTGTCTGGGTGGGGGGATACTAGGCAGGGATTGAACTCAGGGGCACTCGACCACTGAGCCACATCCCCAGCTCATTTTTGTACTTTATTTAGAGACAGAGTCTCACTAAGTTGCTGAGCCTGGTTTTGAACTTGCAACCTTCCTGTCTCAGCCTCCAGAGCGTCTGGGACTATAGGCATGCACCACTGCACATGGCTGGTCTGAATTTTGTACCATCCCCAAATTCATGAGAATAGAGCCTTTGGCTTAAGGGGCGGAGAGAGAGCACAAAAGAAAGAGAACAGAGAGAGAGTGAGAGTGACACATACCCCAGAGTTCACTTAATCCCTTCCATTATGTGAGGATACAGCAAAAAAATTCCATCTATGAAGTAGAATGAACCCTCACGAGACATCAAATCTACTGTTACCTTGATATTGGACTTCCTAGCCTCTAGAACTGTAAGAAATAAATTACTGTTGTTTAAAAGCCACCCAAGTTTATGGTGTTTTTGTTATAGCAGTCTGAAAGGATTAAGGCAGCTATCCTTGGATTTTGTAGCAAAGATGACATCAGTTCTGTCTCTAATAGTAAAAGTAAGTAATTGAGGGTCTGCATGTATCCAAATAAACTTTGGATAGTTGCAGAAACAACAAATTCCTAAGTGGTTGCAAGGCATTATTTTTGTAAAATACAAGTTTAGAAACAGAGACCATTCTGAATATTAATTACTCCCAGGAAAAACAAAATACTTGACATTTGGGTTTAAGTCAAAGTTCCAGGGTAATTAGAGTTAGGTGGAAAATGTGAGCCAAGGCAGACAGGGAAAGCTTCAGATCTCTTAACTGTTAAGATTATTTTTGTATCTAGGCTATAGCTATGGTACATATTTATACATGAAAGAGGTAGCCCATATGCATGACTAAATCCACTTGTCCACTCAGATCAAGATCATTAAAAGCAGTGTTTCTAACATTAGTAACTCAATATTTAAAAGTAGTGACATAATAATTGTTTTTTCTATCACATATTTCACATTCTTAACAATGATGTCCTATATATATATTTGGTACTCTATACTTAATTGCATTTAAAAATCATGAAGGAACTTAATTTATAAAAATAATTATATCTTATAATTATTATCTTATACAAATAACTATCTTATACAAATCTTACTGATCTATGATAATCTATAACTAGTGTCAAGCAAAATGTGAATCAATCTAAAGTGTGAGCAAAATACATAAAAGATTCTGTTGCAATTAAAAAGAGGTGGATGGGGGCTGGAGATGTGGCTCAGCGGTAGCGCGCTCGCCTGGCATGCGTGCGGCCCGGGTTCAATCCTCAGCACCACATACCAACAAAGATGTTGTGTCCGCCGAGAACTAAAAAAATAAATAAATATTAAAAATTCTCTCTCTCTCTCTCTCTCTCTCACTCTCTCTTAAAAAAAAAAAAAGAAAGAAAGAAATGAAGAATTTAAAAAAAAAAAAAAGAGGTGGATGGGCTGGGTTGTGGCTCAGTGGTAGAGTGCTTGCCTAGCACGTGCAAGGCACCACATAAAAATAAATAAAATAAAGGTATTGTGTCCAGCTACAACAAATAAATAAATAAAGGTATTTAAAAAAAAAAAGGTGGAAAACCCAATCTACAATCTCCTCTGGCTAAAATGATGTTTATTTGTATTCTTATTTTAAATATATAAGCCTATATTAATCTTTACTAGTCATGCTGAGTTAAGATGCCTATAGACATGGTATTGTTATGACGTGGTATAATAAGTATCAGTGAGTATTATTACTTACTTTGGCCACACAATTTTCAGTCTTCATAGCAGTATTTGCTAGACATACTGTTTCTTGGTTTAAGCAGAGTCTGGCACAGCTGTTATAAGTCTATAAAGAAAATTTTTTAGAAAAGTTCAGTTTTTGAAATATTGAAATATTACCATATATAGTTGTCAAATTCTGCTCTATTTCTCAAAATCAACACACCAATAGATTTTATTTATTTGTAAATTCCAGACTTACGGGAGTTGAGGGACAAGCTAAAGAAAGACACAAAGTGAGACCCCATAAAAGTCAACAATGTACCCATAAATAAGTATGTGAGTGGCAGTGGCTTCACTTTGGGTATGGAAGGTGGTGATAATGGTTACACAGCATCTTTTAAATGCAAAATTTAAGAACTTAGTTCTGTTAAAAATAACAATAACTGGTCTAAGATAAACTTTCAAAAGGGTCCAGACCTGAAAGGATGTGTTTGATCCCTAGCACTGCAAACAAACAAACAAACAAACAAACAAAAATCCTGAAAGGGGCAAGAGGATTCGTTTCTTTTTTTTTTTTTTTTAATTTTTAATATTTATTTTTTAGTTCTCGGCGGACACAACATCTTTGTTGGTATGTGGTGCTGAGGATCGAACCCGGGCCGCACGCATGCCAGGCGAGCACGCTACCGCTTGAGCCACATCCCCAGCCCCAGGATTCATTTCTTATTAAGAACAACTGATCAAATTTTTTGGAAATATTCAGAAAAATAAAATTAAAAGAGATTCTAGATTCAATAATAGTACCTGGTAGCCCTATGAGATAAAATAGAATGAACTATAGGAAATAGATTAAAATTATTGGTTATACTTCCATCATACTTTATGGCAAGCAATTATTATTATTATTATTACAGGAATTGAACTCAGGTGCACTGAGCAACTGAACCACATCCCCAGCCCTATTTTGTATTTTATTGAGAGACAGGGTCTCGCTGAGTTGCTTAGCACCTCACTTTTGCTGAGGCTGGCTTTGAACTTGAGAGTCTCCTGCCTCAACCTCCAAGCTGCTGGGAAACTCATTATTAATAACTAGCCAAATATATTAGGTTTCCTTTCAGTCTTCAGTTTTTTACTGATAGTATAAATCATGGTTCTCAAGCTTCCATGTACATCAGAATCACATGGAGGACTTACTGAAATACAGATTGCTAAGTCCCCTTCTCCAGAGCTTCTGAGAATTTGCATTTGTAACAGGTCCCCAGTTGATATTAATGCTGCTGGTCCTGAGAACTGTCTTAGAAAAACCGTAGTATAAATGTTTATGTTGAAATTAAGGGATTACTTGGCTGTGGTCATGTCTGCAAAGAGTATCCATTGTAAATTTAATGTTTATCTTGCAGAAATTACTAAATATATCAGGAGAAATATTTTGAGCTTATGCAAATATTCTGTTTCTACATCAACTTTTGCCTGATCATTCTAGTATTCACTGGTGGATCTTGCCTATGGTAATTTTTACTGTGGTGTTCTAATGGTAAATTTTAAAATGTCTCCTTCCTTCTACATTATTCATCGGCATTCTTCTATCAGGAAGACTTGTGACATCTTCTGCCATTTATTTACTCACTTCATTATATCACCCTGGACACATACATACTTAAAAAAAATTCATTTATCATTCTATGGAAAGAGAATAGGAAGACAAAATAATTATTTTTAATGGAGAAAAATTAGCCAAGTGAGGTGGCATCTGTCTGTAATCCAAGTGACTTGGGAGTCTGAGAAAGAAGGATTTCGAGTTGGAGGACAGCCTCAGCAGTTTAGCAATACCCTTATAAACTTGCAAGACCCTGCCCCTGGGTTCAATCCCCAGTTAAGAAAGGAGAAGAGAAAAACAAAAATTACTGGATATATATAGCTCTCATCAATATAATAAAATTAGTTTTCTTTTTAAGCAAATTAAACTTTAAAAATTTATCCATTTGTTTTATTCTTATATAAGTTGAAATTACTTCAAAACACATTTTAAAAATTGAGCATCTGAAATTAGTGTATAAACAGGGACTATTGATATAAATATATTCTAGGCTCAAGATTCAGTATTTTCTTTGTAGTGCTAATACAACAAACATTTACTGTATAGGCATACATATTTTTTAATGCAACCTACAGCTTTAAAAAGACATTTGTGAAACAATCGGTATGTACTGAATAAAATAAAACTTAAAGCCAGAGTGTTCTGGTTATAATCCTGGCAAAAATGTTTATATTAGATTAACTTTCCCCATATAATAATTATAAACTATGGGAAATATTTTAAAACAATGTAAACACACTGGGAATGGAATTAAAATGTACAGAGAAATTAGAGGAAGGGCAGAGTGGTCTTGAAAGGAACCACAGTAGATGAGATGTGCTTTTCCCCTGAAAGAATTTACCAATCCACTAAAATTCAATTAAAAAGCCACAGTCTACTGGCTTGAGGTACCAAAAGGACAAAGTTCAGAACTGCCACACAGTGGCTGGCAACTGAGAAAATAAATTTCAGAAAGGAAAGAGAACCACAGGGGAAGAAGGAAGCCTCAAAAAAATACACATTTACCTCCCTAGAATCCATAGTTGTTATGGTTTAGATATGAGGTATCCCTCAAAAGCTCATGTATGAGATAATATAAGACCATTTAGAGGTGAAATGATTGGGTTATAAGAGCCTTAATCTAAATCAGTGTGTTAATCCACCTAATTGTATAGTAAATATAGGCAGGCAGGATGTGGATGGAGCAAATAGGTCCTGGGGGGACATGCCTTTGCAGTGTGTGTGTGTGTGTGTATAATCTCAGGCCCAGAGCAATGGAGTCAGCTATCTGTGGACTGAGACCTCTGAAACTGTGATCACCAAATAAACTTTTGCTCCTCTAAAATTTTTCTTGTTAGGTCTTTTGGTACCAGAAATGAAAAAGCTGACTAAAATAATCGCTAATGCTCCCCTTCCCCATACACAAAAAAACCTATATAAATTAAGAGGAGACTTAAAGATTGGCTAAAAGATCTGAGCAGAAACTCCCAGTTTCTGCCCATGAGGAGATACAGAGTTTAGAATTCCTACCAAGTTAGAGGCACATAATAAATATTTCAAACTTTCTATCAAAACTCAGAAAGACTATAAATCGAGATTTAATAGTATATTTTAGGACTAAGGGATCTGCTTTAGTAGTATGGGTAAAACCAAAATACCCCTGACCATATCAAATATAAAACCAAGCCTCCACAAGGTTACAGTGATCAGTTACTAACTGAATCAGAGGAAGATAAAATAAGGCAGAGATTTTGCAACATATCATTAATAATATCTACTATATAACAAAAAATTACTAGACTTGTGAAGAAGCAGGTGAATGGAAACTATAGTCAAGAGAATAAGGAATTAAAAATGACAGAGATGACCCAGTTGTGAGAATTAGCAGTTAAAGGCTCTACAAGAAGTTATAATAAATGTTTGATGACTTAAAAAACATAATCGTAATGGGTAAGTTGACAATTTTTAGCAGAAAAATGAAAACATAAAATGAAGCAAATACAAATTCTAGGATTAAAAGTACATTACTTAAAATTTATAATTCACTGGATGGGCTTTAAAAGCAAACTGGAGTTGGCAGAAGAAAGGACAATAAGCCGGGCATGGTGGCACACACCTGTAATCCTAGCAGCTTGGGAGGCGGAGGCGCTAAGCAACTCAGTGAGACCCTGTCTCTAAATAAAATATAAAATAGGGCTGGGGATGTGACTCAGTGGTTGAGTGCCACTGATTTCAAGCTATAGATTAAAACAAGAACAATGAATTTGAGAAAAGATCAGTCAAAATGATATAAATTGAAAGAGAGGAAAGGAAGAAGAAGAAAAAATAAGTCTCAATCCAATCTCTGATAATCAAATGTGTAACTCAGTCAAGGAGAGACGAGAATGAAATGGAATACCAAAAAAGTTATTAAAATAGTGCCCAAATACTTCCCAAATTTAATGAAAACCATTGGCTTACTTTACTGATCAGCAAACCCAGGCAGATTAAATACAAAGAAAATACCAGTTCCAACATTATAAAAAATACTAAAAAACGGTGGGCATGGTAGCACATGCCTATGATCCCATAGGCTTGGGAGGCTGAGGCAGGAGGATTGAAAGTTCAAAGTTAGCCTCAGCAACTCAGCAAGGCCCTAAACAACTGAGTGATATCCTGTCTCAAAATAAAACACAGGGCTGGGGTTGTGGCTCAGTGACAGAGTGCTTGCCTTGCACATATGAGGCACTGGGTTCAATCCTCAGCAACACATAAAAATAAACAAAATAAAGATACTGTGTCCATGTATAACTAAATTTTATATATATATATATATAAAACACAAAAAAGTCTGGGGATGTGGCTCAGTGTTTGAATGCCAATCCCAGTAACCACCTCCCCCGAAGAAGTGCAGATAAACAGTGTCAAAGACAAAATCCTGAAAATAGTCAAATAAAAAAAAAAAGGATATTATATAATTGGGAGCAAAGATATAAATAACGACAGGCTTTTCACACCATAAACAGTGAAAAACAGAGGACAAAGGGAAAATATTTTTCAAAGTGTTGAAATTAAAACAAAAACAACCTCAAATCAGTTTTCTTACATTAGAAAAGGAAATTAAAATACACAGAGAAATCTAGAACAAACTCTGGAGAACCTATGGTCATCAAAATACATAAATATAGATGTAAAATATTAATATTTAAACCTTGGGCTTCTAAATAACTATTCTTCAACTAAAAGGAAACACTAATCCCTGGAAAAAATGGCTGATTCTAGGACCGGTCACAGAAAATACAAAATGAACCTGGAAATAAATAGAGATATATAAAAAGCCAGCTAACGAGCCTTTCCCCAATCTTGAGCAATTTGAATATGAAGATACAAAGAGCCAGGCCAGACACAATGGCACATGCCTCTAATCCAGTGGCTGGGGAGACTGAGGCAGGAGAATCCTAAGTTCAGAGCCAGCCTCAGCAACTTAGCGAGACCCTGAACAACTTCATAAAACTCTGTCTTAAAATAAAGAATAAGCCTGGCATGGTGGTGCACAATTGTAATCCCAGTGGCTAGGGAGGCTGAGGCGGGAGGATATCGAGTTCAAAGCCAGCCTCGGCAATGGCAAGACACTAAGCAACTCAGTGAGACCCTGTCTCTAAATAAAATATTAAAATAGGGCTAGGGATGTGGCTCAGTGGTCAAGTGCCCTTGAGTTCAATCTCCAGTACCAAAAATTAATTAATTAATTAATTAAAAAAATAAATAATAATACAGGACTAAGGATATGGCTCAGTGGTTAAGCACCCTCGGTTCAATTCCCAGTACCAAACAAACACAAAAACAAAAACAAAAAAACCCCAAAACAAAACAAAAAGTTAATAGGAGAATATAAATATAAATATGATACATTTGAAGGACCCAAATTGCCACTACAACACAATACAAAATAAAAAACTTTAATAGCTATATACTTATTAAATTGAAATTGTTATAAAAATCTTCCCATATACATTTAAATAACTTTTGGGGTTTTGTTTTTTATTTTCATATTGAGGATTGTACCAGGGGTGTTCTACCACTGAGCTACACCCCTGGCCCTTTTTTTTACTTTTTACTTTGAGACTGGGACTCACTAATTTACCATGCTGGCCTCAAACTTGTGATCCTCCTGCCTCAGCCTCCCAAGTAGCTAGGATTATAGCATGTGCTACCAGGCCTAGCTTAAATAGTAAAATTTTTAAAGCCTCTCCAGAGAGAAAACTCCAGACCCAAATGGTTTCGCAGATGAATTTTATTAAATTTTATGAAAGATACAATACCAGGATCATACCCAAATGCTTTTAAAAGAGGTGGAGGGGAAGATTTCCCAATATAATTCATGAGGTCAGCATAACCCTGATACAAAACCTGCCAGAGTCATTAAAAAGAAAATTACAGACTAATAATATCTCTCAAGAACACAGAAAACTTAATTCCTGTAATTCACCATATTAACAGAATGGGGGGGCAATATGATAAAGCTTAAATTTAAAAAGTTTTTCACTAAATTGAATAACTCTTAATAATAAACACTTCAGCAGGGGCTGGAGATGTAACTCAGGGTTAGAGTGCTAGCTTAGCATGTGTAAAACTCTGGTTCAATCCTTGGCATCTCAAAAAACAAAACAAAAAAACAAAAAATATTTTAGCAAGTTAGGAATAAGAGGTAACCTCTTTAATCGTGGGCACCTAAAAAATTTCCAACTAACACAATACTTAATGGTAAAACACTGCCCCTCTAAAACTGGAAAAAGATGAAAATGTCTTCTTACCACATCAATTAAACATTATATTATTATATTGGAGATCAAAGCCATTAAAATAAAGCAAGAAAAAGAAAAGGCAAATTAAAATTGGAAAGAACAAAATTAAATAAATGATAGGAAATGAGGTCAATAGTCAAAAAATCAATTGTGCTTTCATATTCTAGGAACAGAGAATGAAAAAACATACAATAGTACTAGAAAACATTAAATACCTAGAAAAAAAACTTTAAAAATTATATTCAAGAAATGTATACTAAAGCTGAGCACAGAGGCACATGCCTGTAATCCCAGCAATTTGGGAGGCTGAGACAGAAGGATCAAAAGTTCAAGGCCAGCCTCAGCAATTTAGGGAGGCCCTAAGCAACTTATTGAGGTACTGTCTCAAAATAAAAAAATAAAAAGGGCTAATTTCAGTGAAAAACTGCCCCTGGGTTAAATCCCTTATATTCCCCTCCTTCAAATACATACTGAAAACTAAAATACAATGCTTAAAATTTTAAAAACAAATGGAGATACATACACCATATTTATCAATTATTAATGTTGAGAAGACTCAACATTAAGATGTTAATTTTACTGAAGTGGGTACATTGTTTCAATAAAACTCCACCCCAGACCTCTTTACAGAGACACTGGGTCTTTTTTGGAGGAGGGGTGTGTGTACAGGGGATTGAATCCAGGGGTGCTTAATCACTGAGCCACAGTCCCAGTTCTTTTTAATATATTATTTAGAGACAGGATCAGACTGGGTTGCTTAGGTCTAGGGCCTTGCTAAATTGCTGAGGCTGACTTTGAACTTGCAATCCTGCCTTAGCCTCCCAAGCATCCAGGATTACAGACATGTACCACTATGCCTAGCTCTCACAGACTACTTTTTGAAAGACTTGCTAGATTGATTCCAAAATTTATTTAAAAGCACAAAGTATCTAGAATAATCAAAACAATATTAAAAATAAAAACAAATAGAGAAGATTCTTCTTGATTTCACTTATTATATAAGGCTATGGTAATCAAACGAATAATAGAGTAGATATTTGGTTCAAAGAAAGATACCTACCATTTGTCCTCCTTGTTCTCTCTGTTTTTGTTTTGGGGATTGAGCCCAGGGGCACTTAACCTCTGAGCTACATCCCCAGTTCTTTTATTTCGTTTTATTTTACATTTTGAGACAGGATCTTGCTAAATTGCTAAGGATGGCCTCAAACTTATGATCCTCCTGCTCAGCTTCCCAAGTTGCTGAATTACAGGCATATACCACTTTACCTGGCTTGTCCTCCTCATCTATAGGGACCAATACAGGGGTCTCACGACCTCAGAGGTCACCACTCACAGCTTTGTCCAGCAACAGCATCTTTTCTAGGAGGTTCAGAAATAGACAATATTCACAGTTAACAGGTTTTTTTGACAAATATGCCAATGTAATTCCAGAGGGAAAAGGAAAGTATTCAGCAACTACACTGAAACATGAATAAAACGTATGGCACAAATAATGAATCCCAAACTCAATTACACAACACATTGAAGAAATGAGATGACTCACAGACTTGAATCAAAGCTTCTACAAGAAAACTTAGAATAATATATTTATAATCATGATACAGGCAGATACTTCCTATCTAAAGGAAAAAAACTGATAGGGTAGACTTCATCCAAAAAATTGGTGTTCTCAACAAGACCACACCATAAATAAGCAAGCCAAATACGTAAGAAAACATTCAGAACACATATAAATGGCAAGAGACTATAATCCAGAATTCAATACATTTGAGTTCAAAACTCAGTAATAAAAGGCAAATTATGCAATTTTTAAAAATGGCTAAAAACTTCACAACAGGAAATGTGAATAGCCAATAAGCACAACGAAAAGTATGCAACACATGCTTATCATACTTTCATAGAAAAATGTTCCTAACAACTTCATTTATAAAGACAGAAACAGCCCGCACCTACCAAAAGGAGAACTGAAAACAAAGTATAGTACATTTATTCCATGGAATAAAATAGTGAGAGAATAAACTACTGACAATACATAGATAAAATCTCATAATAAATGTTGCACTGCGTAAAATCAGACTCCAAAAATGCATGATCCCATTACATGAATCTCTAGGAAAGTGCAAAACTAATCTATAACAACAGTAAGCAATGCTTATTGTGGGACAATCCAATGTGGGTGGAAAAACTGGTTGGGAATTTTCTTGTGCAATGAAAATATTAATACAGCTTAACAGCGCTGGTGGTTACATAGGTAGACTGATTTATCAAGAATTCATTGACATACAATTAATATCTGTATAATTCACTATATGAAATTTTCAATAAAAATGTAACAAGTACTGCAGCTAACATTTTAGGGGGGAAAGTATGTTTGTCTAGTCAATTAATAAGAATATCATGCAGGCTGGGGATATATATAGCTCAGTTGGTAGAGTGCTCGCCTCACATGCATAATGCCCTGGGTTTAATCCCCAGCACTACCACCTAAAAAAAAAAAAAAAAAAAGAGAGAGAGAGAGAGAATATCATGCTGCTTCTCTGGTGGTAGGGGAGAATATTCACAATGACTAGAATTGTAGACCAGTGGTATAGTGTGCTGTTGGCATGTGCAAGTCCCTGGGTTCAAACCCTGGTGTACACATTTTTTTTTCAAAGTTACAAAAGATAGAAAAACTAATTTATTATCCTTCAAAATTATTCTCTTTCTACCTTATCCATGAATATAACATGTTTAGGAGGAAATTAGATATATCCCTGTCCTGAGAGTTTTCTAGAGTAGGGGATGGCTAGTGAGACAGGCTTTTATTTTCTGACAACATATCTGTAAAATGGGTATGTGACCTTCATCTCCCAAACAAATGACTTAGATCAGTAAATTAAATTTGTCACAGTCCTTTTGACCACTTTGGAATATAAAGGTTAAAAGCACAATATTTTACTATTATAAGATTTCTTCCAGTTTGAAATCAAACTAGTGAATATAATAGCTGCAGGCAAGAAGGTTCGGTCTTCAAGCAACATCTGAAAAGGTAGCTTCATGATGAACCAGAGGCAGAGAGTTCTGCGTTGGAGTACTTTAATATGTTTTTATACTGCATATAAAGCACATAAGCATAAACCAGTAAGATGCCTTGCTGAAAACTACCTTCTTTGTGAAAGCAGGCTGTAATTCTGAACAAGTTTTCAATTTTCACACTGCTGCTAGGGTAAAACATTTTAAAGAGTTTAATTTTTTACAATGGATTCAATGACATAGGATTATCTAACAAAGTAATGGCTAATCAATAGAAGGTTTAGTTGTCAGGTGAAACATATAACACACTAAAAGGGATTGATTGCCAGGCTTCTCCTTATTTACTAGAAGGTATATATTTAAAATGACACAAACTTGTTACCAGGCTGCATTCTTTTAACCTTGCAAAAAGCTGCTTAAGAAATCTGTTCAACAGCCCTATAGCAAAACAAGATATAGTATAATGAAAATGGCTAGCGAATGGGGGGCTAGGAGGAGCAGGAGCCTTTAGATATATAGCAACATCAAATCATGTCCTAAGCAAGAATACAGGATAGAAAAAGCAAACTACAAAGTGATATCTAGGGAAGCTGGAACTGGGCTTTAAAAATACCATGAAGATGTTATCAAATCTGGTTGAAGAGATGCAAAGCTGTATCTGATTTCATTCCATATTGTTCTTAGGGCAGATTTTTTTTAGGACTCATGCTGCTTGGTGTAATAGGCTCCCCCTTTCTCCTTCTTCTTTTTTAATGATACATCCAGATTAAGTACTGAACACAAAATGAATTGGGCCCATATGGATTTTGACCAGCATATAAGCTGTTTCCTTTATAATTTATTCACGATATCTCAACTCTCTATATGAAAATACACTTTTTATGGTCATTGCAACCCAGGAGTTCAATAATATTTTTCTACTAAGTCAATGATTACACAATTTGTCAAAGAATGATTACACTGAAATAAAAATAAAACAAAACACCAACCCCCTATTACAGTCTTTCTTCCTCAAAGTAATTTTAAGAAAGCTAGTTATTAAATTGCTTATTTTTGAAGAAGGGTTTTTGTAACTAGGCACAAATTGCCAAACTATGTTTTTTTTTTTTTTAACATTATTAGACTCTGAAGGATTCAGCAGAAGTGGGAAGTTATATAAACAAATCACTTCATCAGATTCAGAAAGATCACTTTTGTCTTACTTAAGAGACCTACATTAATTACCTTTAAGTCTTTTACATGGACTATTTAAAATATGTACAAATTTATTTATTTATTTCAAATGAGGTGCTTCTTCCAAAGTATTAAATAATGTCTACAAATGCAAAAGCATTTTTATAAATAGGTAATTAAAACAGATGACTAAAATTAAGTCAAGCTGCAAAACATTACCCAGAATGCACTATGATTTTTTTTTAATAAACATTTCAGGCAATTTTTCCATGCAAAGCCCAGAGCAGTTCTGGAAAAAAAAAAAAGGAAGTAAGAAGTTTCATAGGGTAAAAACCACACATATAATGAAATAATGCCAAACCCTAAAGTATTTACAAGATAGTCCCTTAAGCACAGTTTGTCATACTGCAATTACACCTTGCCTACTGCCAAGCCAAAGTGCTTACTATTGCCACTAGAGGGAGAAGTGTCTTAACACAAAGCAATGGTAGATAGGGAATGGGTTTTCTTGAGCAATTATCAGAACAAAGCTCCCTTGGCTGTGTGTACCTTCTAATTACTCAATACAATTAAAATGACTAACCTAAAACAAATAGAAAAAAAAAAAAACTGCCTGCCTGGTAGCAGGGACTTCATTAAACCTTTTCCCCTCATCAATCAAATCAGAAAGAAGAGAATACCATCATATTTGAACACTATAGAGCTCTTAAAGGAAGTAAATTCTGTGAGGTTTGACCCCCCCCCCTTTAAGTAAGAAAAGAAGTAGCTCTCTTGAAAAAAGAAATGTCGTGGTATTTACCCATCTGGATGCTGCCTTGAAAACAAATTGTCCTCCAAAGAATAGAAATATAGTATGTTTTCTCTCAGTTCACTGGTTTATGAATGACTTTTTGTTGTTGTTGTTTTGTTAATACACACTACAATGCCATTTTCTGTGTCAGTGATGTGCTTTTTCCTCCTACTCATCCAACTGTAGAAAGGAGCTGTACCCATCAGACTTCCATGCTTAAACTGGCTATTTTAACTTTTAGCTCTTCACCTCTGGTTTTTGCAGATCTATTCCAAAGTGATGTTTACAATAATGTAGAAATTTTTTTAGGGGAGGAAGAGATAGTAAGCAAAGAAAACAGTTACTTATGCCTTCTTTTTTTTTTTAAAAAAAGCATAAGTAGTTCCTTTTATAAGATCTAGTCATTAACAGAAAATGACAACAGAGTCATTTCTCTTTCAGCTGACAATTGTGACATTTTTCCAGCAGTGTGCAAGGTGTTGAAAACCTGGCAGCTGTTACCTCCTGGGATGAAGATACTTTTTTATCCTCCCTTGACAGTTTAACTCAGTGGGTCAGCACCTTTAAAGACTGCAAAGTATCCTTGAAGAGGATGGAAGCTTGAATTACTGCTCCCTCCCTAATCAATGTAAACCCTCACTGCAGGTGAAGGCTCCAGCTATAGAGGTGCATGGGGGAGGAAAATGTAATGCCCTGAGCCAGATGGTTTTTATCTTGTTTTTAAAGAATAAAGGAACAAGCTAACAAGGGAGACAGCTACTTTGTTAGCTTCTTGGCCTCTCTCATGGCTTTGCATCCCCAGGGTTCCAGCTACACAAGAGAAAGAATACAGAAAAACGTAAACACTTAAAGAAATATAACTAGAGGGCTGGCATCATGCTGCTTTCAAAGAGTTGAGAGAGCTCTACTCAATGCTTTATTTATCACTGCCCACGTTCTCAGGATGGAAAGTGGACACATACACAAAGGGAATGGGGGTTGGAAGAAGGATTAGACAGCATCACAATTTACTCAATTACAGAGAAAGGCTGGGCTGACAGATCCTATTAGCACCAATGTGAAGCAAAGGAGTTGCATGTTGTAATGCTACATTTTCAAAAAGTAATGAGTACTTTCATGTGCCCTGCAAGGCCTTTGCCCTCCATAACAGATATGAATAAAAGCCATGAAAACAGTAGATGTGGTTTCTTTGGCTTCACATTTTAGGAGTAAAAGAAAACTGTATCTGCTTTGAACATCCTTAAAGTAAAAGTTTATACTTAATACCAAGAGATGAGAAGATTATTCTGATACTAAGAAAATTGACTTTCTTCACTAGGATGCACTGCTTTACTCCCCTCCATCCCCCTATTCCTGGAAATGAAATGGAAAAGCAGGTGTACAAAATGACTTGGAAACACAGGGAGTCACATCTCCCAACTTTCTCCTTCATTTCCTTTTCTGGTAATATCTGTCAGGTTTCTGGAATTACTATTATGGTGGTTTTATAATACAAAACAGGAAATTTTCTCTCCTGCTCTATTTTTCAGAAAAGTTTTTTATATAAAGATTGTTATTATTTCTTCCTTAAATGTCAGTTGAAATCACCAGTGAAACCACATGAGCATTTTGATAATTAATTCAATGAAATAGATACGGGGCTATTCAAATTTTGTATCATATTGTGTTAGTTTTAGGTTGTATTTTCAAGGAGTTTGTCTATTTCATCTCAGTTGTCATATTTCTGGCATAGTTGTTTGTAATATCCTGTTATTATTCTTTTAATATATGTAAGAACTCTAGTGATAACTTTTCTTTTAGCTCCTCCAATATTTTATAGTTCTTCACTGTTGTTTCTTAACAACAATGGCAAAACTCCACTTTAGAATAACATATGGAAACTAGAAATTAGTTTAAAACAATACTAAATTGTTAGAACATAACTGAACTTTTTATAATCAATGGTGGGAGAATTCCTGAAATCCCATTAGAAACACCTGTAAAATAATCTCAAGAGACTGGCTCACATGATACAAACCTTGCTTATATCAACACTAGGTATAAGGTGGCCTTAATTTTTTTTTTTTTTTTGGTCTATATAATATGACTACTGTGGAGTGGGGGGAGATGGCAAATGGCACTTCCTTATTGTCATACCCGATAAAGAAAAGGAGAAGTTTAAACAGTTTATATATTATGTCCTTCTTTTAAAAAAAAAAAAAATCAGCAATGGGGTAATCAAGTTCAGGGCAGTCCTGGACAGCTGCCCTGTGACCCATTTCTATTGACCCCTGCTATTCATCACTCTTCCCTAAGATTGAGAGGGCAAGCTCCTAGGGAGTGACCACCACAATAGACAGACACAAGCCAACAGTAATCTGGTTTGAGCAAAAAACCAGATGGCACTGCAATAAATTTACAAATCTGCATTCATGGGGCTGTTAAAACACCCAGAAGCTAAAAGACTCTGAGGGCCCCTGGAGGATCTCCTACTTCCCTGTTTCTAAAGGCCATTTCTCTTTCCAAGAACATTGAGTTCATGCTCTTCACAAAGAGAATAGAGATAAAACCCTTGACAAAGAAGGGAGGGCGAAAAGCCTCATGACCTAATTAATCTCCTGAGCTTGGATCTCAACACTGAATGACAGATATTAGAAAAATCATTTTGGAGCACTAGAGGGAAAAAAAGGGCTGTTAAATTAAAGTGGCGGGGATGAAGAGAACCTTCTAAAACAGCAATGGAAAAAACAACACTAAATCTCTTTCATATACTACATAGAACAGATCTTGCTAGTAGAAAATGATTCAATAATGTATGCATTTATTTTTAAAATGAATCAGATTAGTCCCATGTGTGACCTGCTGGTCCATCTGTATGTGCTGGACTTAATAGGCACGATTCTCTCTCTTGCTTCAGTTTGAAGTATGAGAGAGATAAATTTAGTTTAATTTTCAACAGATCAGCCTATCCATTTTCCAAATGGACCATCTGGATCAGCCTATTAAAATTAATTTATAACTTTGCAGAGTGAAAATTCGTTTGTTAGCTTAAATAAAGTTGCCAAAACTTTTTGTCGTGTCATTGTTTTCTGATGGTTGTTCCTGTATAGTGGGCAGTGTTCCCACCTCCCAATTTACTTTATTCAATACTGTTCTATTGACTTAAATAAATTCCAAATAGTTAAAACTGTAACTGTATCAACATCAATTACTAATCATTTGTTTGTTTACAAAGCTTCCTGAACTGACTCAGTTCCATGTAAAACAATTATTTTATAAAGAAGGAAAAAGTGCCTGCTCAAAAAAAAAAAAGTTAACATATAGCAAATAAAAAATGACTGTGCCTTCATTCTAATATGTTCCCTCTAAATTAACACTATGAAAAAACAGCAGTCAGAAAGCAGAAGTAGAAACACTCTACCACCAGTGAGATCTGAGTTTCAAATCACTGACTCACAACAGTCATTTAACCTTGCCAAGGTTCCATTTTCCTCGTCCATAAACTGGAAATCACATCATATCCAACAACCTTACAGGGTTACTATGAGAATTAGTATCATGTTTGTTGTGGGTGCTCAACAAATATTAGGTGTCTTCCCCTCTGTCCTATAATGCCTTAAATGCAAGTACCTTAAAATTATTTTTACTATTGTTGGTCCTCATCTTATCCAATTTTATATAAAAAATAGATGGCATTTTTATTCTTTGGCAATACTTAAAGAACTTGTTTTTGTTTTCAATTAGTGAGGCTGATGTTAGAGGTTGCTATAGGGAGTGAGAAGGAAATTTTTTTTGGCCAGTATTTTAGACATTTTATTTTTTAAAGAAAGAGCACCACAGAATTGAACATTCACAAGTAAAACATGTTACCTTTTGGAGGTAGGGACACAGCAGTGAACAAAAAAATTTTCAAAGAAATCATCGATAGTGGCCTTTACTTCTAGAAAAAGCAAACAAAATATTGCTCAAGCTAACTTAATTACAAGCAGATCTATTTTGGTAATTAACTTTAAAAAAGTATTAAAAATCTTAACAGGAAAATAAGATTTAGAGTCAATTATTCTGTACTTAAGAAGAACTTAATTATTCCTGAACAGGACTCCGTTTCTTTGATTTTAACATTAACTACATATAACCAACTGACTATCTTTTGCTTTTGCACTTAGGATTTTTTTAAATGATTGTACATAATATTACCTGACAGATGGCTATGGCCAGATCAACTTCAGAGTATAAGACTCTTAACTTAAGTTCCAATGTTTAAAGAACGGCAAATCAAGGACTTCCTGTCTGCTGATAGCTTTTGATTTTCTAAGTAAGACTGAATTTCATACCTGTCTAAGTGAATTCTTCTCTGGTATTATCTTCCTAGGGGGTTCACCATTATTACAGTCTTCTCTCTCTGAGGAATTCTGTGAAAGAAAGTAAGCTTTAATTCAGTTCTCATTATTTTCAATCTTATTCTGTGGAAGTAAACTGAATTACATTTCTAATTCTGTAAGCTAGAATGTCATGTATATTTTATGCATTTATTCATTTTAAGATTTATATACGTATAGACATACATATATGTATAGGAAAATACATGCCCATATATATAAAAAAATGTAAGCAGGGATCTGGGTAGAAAATATTTCATCTATGTTTAAGCATTGCCCAGAAGATCACATCAACTGGAAGTCCAGTTTAATCATCCTTTGACACAAGTTGACACTGGACACAAAGAAGTTCCAGTCCACACTTAGTTGATAACAAGTTAAACCACAATAATTAAAACACTCTTTTAAATAACTAGTTCCCGGCTATTGTATATGTTTGGTTAGCACAAATCTCCAAGTATGGATCCCAAAAAACAGTTTTTTCTTCTGCTTCTTCTCATATTTGCTTATTGTCAATTAAGTAGCACAACTCTTAACACAAAACAATATTTAATCAGTGGTTTAGGATTAGAGACCTTTCTTGACACTCTCACCTCAAATAGTAGTTACGAATCTAAAATGTCAATCAGATTTGTATAACTAAGTAGGGTGAAATAATAGTCCCAAGTAAAAAAATGAGTCCAAAAAGTGCTAAAAATCTGCTAATTGACATAATGTAAACCACTATATCTCAAGGTAAATTCAAGAAAAACAAATTATTTATTACTTGAATTCTATTTTCTGCAACTACATTTGCAACATTAATATTTTAAAACTTGAAGTTAATGTATTTATTATATTACATATAGTTGTCACATTCTGACTGGGGAGTTAGCTTATTTTTAGGTCCAGAAATTATACAACCCATAAGTATTTACCTGAAAATTTTCATGCATGTATGAAATAATAATTATTATATAATCATTACTGTGTCTTAAACCTACATATAAGTTATACTTTTTTGCTTGTATCAGATATTAACACTTTTTTTAAAAAATAGTTTTAGTTATAGATGGACACAATACCTTTATTGTGTTTATTTATTTGGTGCTGAGGATCGAACCCAGTGCCTCACTCGTGCTAAATGAGTGTTCTACCACTGACATTGTGTTCATCTACAGCTAAAAAATATTTTTAAAAAGCTCCAGCCCCAGATATTACACTTTTAAAGGTAGTAAAAGATGAAAAATGCACTGTTACCTAAGGCTCTTTCAGAAACTTCACTACTGTGGCTAACACCTGTGTGCTTTGTTCATTGCCTTTTTTGGCATGACAGATCAGAACCCCAAAATATTTCTTTTGGGCAGAAATCTTTATAAGATTTAACTTGATGATTAAGAGATGCTAAAATTAAGACAAAGAAGAAAAATAGGCTATAAGCAAAGGATCAAAGAAGCAAGAACTTCAGAGTTCTAAATTATTACCCTCCTCATTTTGGAAAAGAAAGAAAAGGAATGAGAACTTTTGCCAAAAATTGGGGAAAGGTCCGGGGGTAGGGCTACACACCTATAATCTCAGCAACTCTGGAGGCTGAGGTAAGAGATCTCAAATACAAGGACAGCCTCAGCAACTGAGAAAGGCCCTAAGCAACTTAGTGAGACTGTGTCACTGGGGATGGGGGTGTGGATCTGTGGTAAAGCACTTCTGGGTTCAAACCCTAGTACCAAAATAAAAGGGGAGCGGGGGAGATAGTTGAGTTAATAACAATAAAACATGACAAATGAGGAAACTAGGTTGTAGTGTTAAAAATAACTCTTAGCCAAGAGGAAAAAGAAAACTCACAAACATTGTGACAGTTTTTTTAGACAGATTAACCAACTTTTTTCTACCATCATGAAAAATTAAACAAAAAATCCAAAGCTGTTGTTACATAAGACAGGCAGGGATGTTAAACTAGGCACCAGGGGCAAGGAATAGATATCCTTCTAATACTGAAGAGAAAATGCTGAATGCCAGTGAAAACGGGTAAAGAATTCTAGTCTTAAGAGTAGTGGGAATGATGAAATAGTCATCGTACCAAAGTGGTTGCCTGGGTGGCCCTCAGAGGCTCTCTAACATCACTCAGGAGACCTCAGCAATACAATGATTGCACTCTTATCTATGAGGAAACCCAATAAGAAACGTGCTTAATTGCTCTGGATCAACAAGCTCAATTATATCCAATAAATTCTATTTAAGGATAACTAGATGGTGCAGGCAAGAATCATCATTGTTGAATGTGATGTTGCACATCTGTGAGCCCAGCAACTTGGGAGACTGAGGTAGGAGTATCACAAGTTCTAGGTGATTGTGGGCAACTTGGTGAGACCCTGTCTCAAAACGAAATTTAAGGGTCTGGGGTTGTGGCT
Source organism: Urocitellus parryii (assembly GCF_045843805.1). NCBI lineage: Eukaryota > Metazoa > Chordata > Mammalia > Rodentia > Sciuridae > Urocitellus > Urocitellus parryii. The sequence continues at coordinate 185,293,172 of NC_135535.1, read as the reverse complement.
CATTGGTAGAACACTTGCCTAGCATGTGTGAGGCACTGGGTTCAAAAGGAAGAAAGAAAAGAAAGATATTGTGCTCATCTACAACTAAAAAATATTTTTAAAAAGATGAAATTAAGTTGGGCACAGTGGCACATGTCTGTAATCCCAGCAGCTCAGAGGCTGAGGCAGGAGAATCATGAGTTCAAAGCCAGCCTCAGTAAAAAGCAAGGTGCTAAGCAACTCAGTGATACCCTGTCTCTAAATAAAATACAAAAAGGGGCTGGGGATGTGGCTCAGTGGTCAAGTGCTCCTGAGTTCAATCCCTGGTGCCAAAAAAAAAAAGAAAAAAGAAATTAAAAGGGCTGGAGATTGGGCTGGGGTTGTAGCTCAATGGTAGAGAGCTTGCCTCGAATGTAGAAGGCACTAGGTTCGATCCTCAGCTCCACATTTAAAAAATAAATAAATAAAGGTGTTGTGTACATTTACAACTTAAAAAAAAAAAAGAGGCTGGGGGTGTAACTCAGTGGCAGAACATTTTCCTAGCATGCCCAAGGCCCTGGATTCAATCCCTAGTACTAAAAGGGGCCAGTGCCGGGTGGGATCATCATCATCATCATCATCATCATCATCAAGAGATGCAAAAGTCAGCAAGTGAAAATTTGATAAGTTAGCAGGACTGTTGCATTATCTCAAAATATTTCTCTGTAAGATACTTAATATTCACAAAGGTTAAAACAGTAACCTTATAGTGGAAAAATCTTGAAGACACCCCTTAACATCATGCGCCTCTTAAATGGTATACTGAGAATAACATATCATTACTTTTGAGATACCCCTTGTCAAAACTACAAAACCTAAATTTACTCATAAGAAAACATCAGACTAACCCAAACTGAAGGCCATCCTACAAAATTATCAATCTACTCTGAACAAAAAATGTCAAGGTCATAGGATACAAAGAAAAAGTAACTGTTCAGATTACAAGAAACCATGACACATGATGACTAATGTTAATTGTGATTTGAGTTTTTCTCTACAAAAAAGAATATTATTGGGACAATTAGAAAAATGTGAATAAGGTGTATAAATGTGCTAATAACATTAAATCTGTCAATATTAAATTTCAAATTGTTTTCCTGCTTTTTTTTAAAGTTTTGGGTGGACACAATATCTTTATTTTTATATTTATGTGGTGCTGAGGATCGAACCCAGTGCCTCATGAATGCTAGGTGAGCACTCTACTACTTAGCCACAGTCACAACCCCTTCCCGATTCTTCTTAAAAAAATATCCTTATTTATTTTTATGTGGTGCTAAGAAGGACCAAACCCAGTGCCTCATATGTGCTAGACAAGCACTGTACCAATGAGCCACAACCCCAGCCCTGCTTTCCCACTTCTAAAAATATACATAGGAGCCGCGCTTGATAGCACAAGCCTGTAATCCCAGCTACTAGAGAAACTGAGGCAGGAGGATCACAAGTTCAAGGTCAGTCTGAGTGAGTCAGCAAGACCCTGTCTAAAAATAAGATTAAAAAAAAAAAAAAAAGGTTGGAGATGATCTCAGTGTAGCATGCCTGGGTTCAATTTTTAGTACTGGAGGGAAATTTACAAATAGGAAAATTCACTTTTTGATGTATGATTCTGTGAATTTTGACACAAGCATAAAGTTGTCTAACTATACCATACTTAAACTATGAACGAATTTTATCAGCCTTTATAATGAACCCATTTCCCATTGAAAACCACTTTTTTTTTTTTAAGCTCCTTAATTTGGCCTTTTCCAGAATGTCATACAGTGTATGTATAACCTGTTGAAACTGGGTTTTTTTTCTTTTCTTTTTTTTTCTTTTACTTACTACAAAATATTGGAGATCTAGTTATGTTGTTATATAAATTAGTATTTCTTTCCCTTTTATTGCCAGGTAATATTCCACTGCATTTGATTTCCTGATTTTGATAATTTGTAGTACAATTCTTTAAAACTATGTCCTTGTTTTTAAAAAACATGCATTAAAACATTTAGGGGTAGAGAAATATTATGTCTGTTAACCCTCAAAAGGTTCAAAAATTATAAGTAAATGGATATATGTGAGATATGCAATTGTGATAATGTGTTGCCATTAGGTGAATTGGTAAAGGATATAAGGGGATTCTTTTTTTACTATTCTTTCGCTTTTCTATAAATCTGAAATTATCTCAAAATAAAAATTAAATAAAATAGGTTGAATCTAGAATAAAATATGTGAAGAAACAGGAGGGAGTAGTTAGAAAAGTGAAAAATAAATTTTAGGGGGAAATAAAATTTTATTAAATTAAAACTAACTCAGAAAACTTGACCGCTGAGAAAAACTCATTTCCAATACTTGAAGTGTTTCATAATAGGAAATAATTTGCAGAAAGTGGTGGTAGTTCTGGAGTAACAACATTCTATAAACAGCACCAGTATATTAAAATATTTCTGAAAAAGATTCTCTTGTTACTTTTTATATTAATTCAAATTTGTTGTTGTTGTTTCTTGGTACTGAAGATTGAACCCTGGAGCACTTTACTACTGAGCTATATCCCCAACCCTTTTTTTACTAAATTGCTGGGGCTGATCTTGAACTTTTTTGTTGTTGTAGATGGACACAATACCTTTGTTTATTTTTATGTGGTCCCAGGATAGAACCCAGTGCCTCATGCATGCTAGGCAAGTGCTCTACCACTGAGCCACAATCCCAGCCCCATCGGACTTTTTTTTTTTTTTTAACATTTATTTAGTTGTATATGAACACACAGTATCTTTATTTATTTTTATGTGGTGCTGAGGATTGAACCCAGCACCTCATCCATGTGAGGAAAGCACTTCACCACTGTGCTACAGCCTCAGCCCCAAGATCTTGAACTTGTGATCCTCCTGCCTCAAGACTCCTGAGTCTCTGGGATTATAGATATATGCCAACATTTCCAGCTCAATAGTTTTTTTTTTTTTTTAGTCTAGTTTACTAATTTAGAATTAAAAGAGGCAGAATAAAAGTCTCACTGGCACCTCTGAATCTACTTTCAAATTGGAAGCTTTCAGGTTATAACACTGGCAGACATGGGAACAGAGGTTTAGATAGAGTAATTAAGAAAATGAAATACTCATGCATAAGATCTCAGGGATGTATTTTGGATGAAATATTCTCAGAAGTCAGCCTGGAATGAATTAAGAAAAAGTAATTGCATTTTAAAAGTATTCAGATAAAAATTTCAAAATCAACTATTTCAAATCAACACATCCAAATTTAAAGCATTCTTTTGCCATTCTCACCTACTTCTAGGTCAGCTCCTTTTCTTCAGGCTTTTGTTTTTATTCCAGACTTTAAAGTTTTCAGAGTTGGTTTTTAATCAATCTCTTTTCCTTTGAACATTATTCTAATAAATTTCCAGTCTATAAATTTTCCTTTTAATCATCTATTTTGATATATCTGACCCTAATTTTACATTTCCACTGCCTCCCCTAGACTAGACTCCCAATACCTCTTACCAATGCTATTGGTATTACAACCTTTTGACATTCTTGCCTAAATCTATATCTGTCATAATCTAAACACTACTGCCAGAATTGTCATTCTAAAAAGGTTACTTCATAATGCACCAATAAAAAAAATACAGAAAAAAAAAGGTTACTTTCCTGCTCCAAAACCTTTTTCAGCTTCCTGACATCTACAGGACAAACCCAAACAACAATTACTACTACTACTACCTACTACTTTTTTGTGCTGGGAATGGAACCAAGCTTCTCATGCAGTATAACATTCATAATCTAGTGAAACCTAACTCTGCATCAAAGTGTCTGCACCATTTACCTGACATTCAGCATCATTCACCCAAAAAAGAAGAGCAATTTTCTTATCCTTGTACTTTTGCTAATTCTGTTCCCTTCAGCCTTATTTCCCAACCTCTTCACCTACTAAAATTCTGGTTCAAGTCAACTAAAATGAGACCTGTTCTGAGAAGCCTATGCTTCCTCCCCATCCCCACCCTCAACCCCTATTTGGAATTTATCTGAATTAACACTTTATTTTGGCACTTACTCTTTGTATATATCTATCTTTATGTCATACCTTTACATGAACATGTTTTCTACCCCCATCCTGCAGTTCCTTCAAGGGAGAGAGAGTTTCTTTTTCACTGTCATAGCCCAGTAGCTCAAAACAAAATTAGAGAACGTAAATTTTTAAAATGTTTGTTGGATTGAATGCTATTGCCAGATTAATTTTTCTTAAACACCACTAAATGTCATGTTGGTCTTTTTATTTTTTCCCCAGAAAATTTTTTTAGTGACTTCTTTCTTTGTTTCCATGAAATTAAATACTTACTTCTAGGCCTGGTTTTCAGGACCTTCCAGAATTTTCTGCCACACCATACAAAGTTATTTCTCTTAACATATATTTCTGCCTTAGTTAAGTCTCACAAACCATGTGATAGGCTTTTGAAACTTTCAGAGGAGAAGGATCCTTAATTCTAGTTGAGTTCAATTGATGATTATTTACAATGTTAAAATGAGGTTCAACAGTCTTATTTTTCCTAAGAAACCAATCACTCCACCTTATTCTATTAGAAATTCCTTAACATTTTATCTCGATTCATACAATTTGGCATTAGTTGCATACATTTTTGCATCATAACTCAACTAATTAATAAGAATGAAAACTTATTTGTAAAAGTCTTATAGCTCCCTCTTCCTGCCAATACATTACATCATATACAGACAACAGATGCTCAATAAATAATTCAAACCTTACACCCATAGTCCAGTTAACTTAAAAATGCTTTTCATAGCAGAGAAATTTCAGTGATTGCGCAATTACAGTCCTACTGTCCTACTACTTATAGTGCCAGTGTGATCATTTAAAGCAGAAGTTAGCAAGCTGTAGCCTGTGGCATATTTTTGCAAATGAAGTTTTCTTGGCACACAGCCACACCCATTCATTTACCTTTTGTCTATGACTGCTTTCATACTACAATAGCCCAGTGCTCACAACAGATATCCTACAGTCCACTGGCTCTTTATAAAAAAAAGCTTGCCAGTCCTTGATTAAGTAGGAAAAGATCTGTGGATAACCAAAGCAATCTAACTTTTCAGAATTTTGGGTGGGGGGCTTAGGGGGTTGTTTTGGGCACATAAGAAGAAATAAAGATGTGTGGATGGCAACAAAAAGCAGGGTAATAGCTGGGGGAATATTCTCCAAGATCTAGTCTAATGGCTTATTTAACTATTTTCAGTTCTATTTGAATACACAATTCCTGATAATATGGATAATTAAGAGTTGATTATATAATCAAATGAAAACCTAATTTACCCAGTGATGAAAAGTCAAGCCACTCATAATGACTTATAATAATCTTGCAGTGAGCATCTTGGATGGTATAACAGAGTCTGAACCTGTTTAAATAGACATCTAGAAGTAACATTTTCCACCTATGCCATTCTTCTCTGGGAGAATGCAAAGAATTCTGTGACTGGGATAATCTTATCATTTTAGTAAAGCAGATAATTATAACCCTGATTTTGAACCCATTTTAAAAATGGAATCAATTGCTCATCATCATATAGAGTGGCAAGAAAAAAAAAATCTTGGGACCAATTTCTACCAACTAGTTGCAAACACCATATAGTGAGCTTTACTGATAAGTTAATAACCAGATTAATGCTTTTCTCAACTTGTTATGAGACTTGGAGCCAATTACTGCCTCCAAATACACATGATTTGCAATATTCAAAAATAGTAACAATTATTCCTTTACAAGGTTAAAAGGTAATTTAGCTACCTGAATAAAATCATTCAAACTCTTCAATGAAAGTGGGTGTGTGTACACTGTGTGTATGTGTGTGCGCACACGCATCTAAACAATTTTAATTAATCCTTCTAGAATACAATGGGAAAATTTAGATCATTTAAGTTCAGAAGCTGACTGAAAAATCCTATTAAAGGACTAGTTTGGGGGAAAATCTAAAGTGTCCTCATAAGGTAATATTCTCTGCATGTTTTCATGCACACTACTTCTCTGGCACATTTATCATTTGACATACTCTATTAAACCACAGCCACATCAAAGCCTCCCTATATACTGCTAAACTTCAACAGATCCACCAGTTAAAGCTTTCAAGGAGTGCTAATTTCTAGTGATATACTAATCCTTGTACAGTACTAGGAACCAGACAGAATGGAAAGCCCTCACTGGAGCAACCAAACAGGACTTCCATTAGTATTGCTTTACTCCCTGAGACAGAAGTAAAAAACTGCCAAGTCGATTTCTCCCCCTGCTACATTGTCCAACACTAATTATAAAACACTACAGATGCAGCCTTTCTCAAAATGCAAAGGGACTGTGTATATTTGCAAAGAACAACTATTTTTTATGCTTCCAAATTCTTAATCCTGTTTGGAGCTGTCAGTGGGGGTTAATGGAAGCCTTGGATAGGAGAATTCCAATCTGGTTGGCAGATGGATAGGTTGGTTATAGCTGCATAACTATGTCTTGCCTGCAGGCACAATTCAGAACACTGTTAAAGCAATATAAAGTCTCTGTCAAGCTGAACCATTTGGATCAGTAGCAAGGAGAAATAATAATAAAAAAGAAGTTCATTTCTGGGCCTTGTGCATTTATGCTAGTATGCAGAAACTGATTAATTGTCATAGTATGCTGGTCTTCTATACCTCAGATTTCTACTTCTAGAGTAGATTTTGCATGCTAATATAATCATTCTCCCTCTTGAGACATTAGCAAATAATCAAATGAAAAACAGGATCATAATTTACTGAGATTCAAGCAATTCTCTATGCAAATTTGACTTGTTATTGCTGCTGCCTCGTTAATCTGAATGCCTTTGACAAACTCCTTTGATTTATGAACTCGTGACAACTCCAATGTGTATATATTTTGCTAGATTGACATTATCATTAAGAGTGGGTGGACTGAGCTCACATGAATGGCTGATTTTACTCGCTGGTGTCTGCTGCTCAACAGCTGAGCATCTCCTCCTCACAAAGCCCCTGAGCGGCAGGCTCTTCCCATCTTCCCATCCATTCATCATCTCGATGTTAATTGGCCCAGGCTTTAAGCAAATTTTCAACACGATTTAAAGGCACGATGACACTGATTACTGACCCTCTGCCATACGGTGCCTATTGATTAACCTGACAGAGATGATGAGCTTGAGGGAAGCTAGGTGTGTGGGGACCTCAAGGGGAAAAATATATTGTCTATGCAGGCAAACACTTGTCATTACCTCATGAGCCAGAATTTGCACAGCACACATTCTTAAAACACACTACTGCTTTAACACCTACAGCTAACACAGAAAGTGCTTTCTGTATTCAGAGATATTACAGATATGTCATGTCAAAGCACATGACACATTCAGTATTTAGAAGAACTCCCTAGATAGATGGCTGCCTTTCAACCAATTATGCTTGTGCTAGCTGATGTATATATTTTAGTTTAAATGAGAAGAAAGTATTATTGGGTAGCCTGGTAGCGTTATAACATATCAGAAAACAATAAGAATGGGAGAACAAATTATATTCTTGAAAATAGAGAAATGAAGAAAGGAAGGATTAAAATTATCATCCCAATACTCCTATAACAAGCTGCCATTCCACCATTAAAAGAAGAGATACTCTAAAAGAGAAAGAAAACATCAGCTGGATCTTACCAATCTTATTTTTGTTCTTTTAATACTGCTACCTGATTCAATTGCTAAACTATTCCCAATACAGAAATTACCAAATAAATATTTTTAAATAAAGCAATTAATATTTTAAGTCCAACAAACATACCCCTTAAATTGTTGCTTGCCCATATTCAATAACTGTTGTACAAACTGTTTACTTAGGGAAACTGTGCAGGATCTTCGAAGATAAGCTTCACAAAACCCAAATACTTCATTATTAAGACAAGGAAATATGAAAATTCATAATTAATAGTTACTGATCACATACGTTAATAACAAATGAAACCTGCTTTAAGATATTACTAGGTCTGTAAATTTATACAAGCAAAGTCATGCACTACACCTCAGGAATCAGACAAAAACCATCTTTAAATAGGGACAGTTATTATATAAAACAAAAACAAAAAATATCCTCCCTCTGGCCACACATATCACCTTGTTTACTTACGAGTCCTGGGGGTACAGCCAATACACAATTTTATACACGGAGATTTTGAAGCAGCACTAACAGTTATTTTAAAGCTAAAATAATAGAAAACTGAACAACAGCCCAGCTGTAGTCCCTATTACAGTGACATGGGCTGTTAATGTAAGAGATCAAATGTTTTTCAAGTCAAACAGCATTGGTGCCTGTTATACTGGAACATGAAGCTTACTCCCTAAAAGCCTGCCTCCTGCTCTTTTAAGATAAACAAGCTCAACTAAGCACTGAGATGCTCTGATAAGAAGGACAGAAAAGATGAACTGCACCAGGGAATGACAAGGCTAGGGAGTGACAAGGCTTGGGCATGACAAGGCAGGGGTAAAAGCAGTATTGCTTTCGTTAATTTCAAATCATAAAAAAAACATCAAAATACAACATTTTAATATTTTTCCATTAAAGTCTACCTGTAAGAGAAAGGTGAATTTGCAACAATAAATATAGGAATCCCACTAAAAGAGTTAAAACAGTTATCTGTGTTTTGTGAAGAGGAGAGACTGCACAGCTGTCTGAACATATTCAGCTTTGTGACTTCTTAATCAAAGATTTGAACAACAATTTAGAATGACTCTGAGTATATAAAAGTGTTTGTAATTATGTTAATATGTTCCGCATCAGAAGCAATAGTCCATTGAAACTTTAAAGGTTTTAGCTCTAAATACTTGATTTAAAAATAAAAAACTTCTAATGTATTCTTTCAGCTATGGTCAAACTTTTTTTTTTTTTTTTACATTTCATGACATGTATTATTTATTTATTTATTTTACATTTTATTCTGGCTTTACATGATGATGCAGTCACCAAACCACATCTATTTATATGAACATCAAGAATGTTTTCCCCCTTGAAGATGTCATGATTATATATTTAAGAAAGATCCTTTGATGCAACAATTTTCTTTGCTGCCCAGTCTAGAAAATATTTCATCCAGGGTTCCTGATATAGTTCTCTGTGAATTAAGAGGCAAACATTTGCTTCTACTAATAAGGACATCTGGTTATTTTTGTAACTCAAAGACATCTGCATTATGTAGATCTTTCAGATTTCTCAAAATCGGCTTGAGAACTATAGAACCCTTAGGATCTGTGCCAAAATCTTTGTTTTCCCCCTAATGAATTGTTTCTCCTGTCATCATTGTTCCTGAGGGTTTTTTTTTCCCCCTAAATGATTTCTTCACCTTAGATATCTACCTCACTTTGGTATTACCATTTTATTACAATTCAATAATATCTTGAAAGAAAATCAAGTTTCTTTAACTTGATAAGCTGTAATATCTTCTAATGTCTATCATTTCAGAATAAAAATAAAACCATTAAGTACATTTCTGAAAATCAGACTGGGCTAGGTTAAGATTTGTTGTTTAGGTTTATATTTCTATTGTAAACTGTCCCTTATTTAATCATTATTTTTTTCCTGTATTATTAACAAAGTATTATTCTAGTGTCTTGTTATTATCCTGTAGCCTTTTTCCACTAATTATAATCTTATTGTCTTTTCAGGTCTTTAATATTATTACAAATACCATTCCCTTTACCGATTCTTACAAATTTTGGGTTCCCAAGGTTGAAACACATGGCCCAATATGTCTTGAAGTGATGCTTTAATGAACACACACACACAAATCCCAATTTTTCTGCCTAGTTTTCCTCTTAAAATACTAAGCAGACTAACTAGATAGTAAGGATTCTTGAGTTTAATTTATGACTTTTGCTTTTACTGTAAATCCTATTTTCTCATTTTCTGCTCATTTCCACTTCAGAAATAAAAAAAAAAAAACTAGAATGAGGGGAAAAAAACTTAAAAAAAAAAAAAACAGAAAACTAACATAACTCACTTTGACTACATTCTTCATAGGTCTCTAAGTAACCATACACCAAGGTAGTACTGGCCTAAAAGATTTAAAATTTAAGTGAGAAGACTTCTATTTCCAAGGAGTCAAAGATCATATACACAGATTCATGTCTTCAATATTTCATTTGTTAATCTTATCAAGCAACAAAATGAAAATAAGACCAAATCAGATTAACTTGGAATTTTACCAGGAACAGGTTTGATACATTTATTTGGGAAGATGGGCTAATTTTACTGCCCTGGGGATAAACAATCTTGTAGAATTTCATTGTTGTTTAAAACAATGATCTTTGATGGGTAAGATATTTTAAAAGATTTTTCTTTTTCTCCAATTGAATGGATGTTTTCCCCTACTATAAATGGTTTCTACTTAGAGGATATGTTTGTTTATTTGTTTGTTCAAACAAAATTATTTTTCTTAAGCCTATAGTCTCATATTAATGGAATGCTAGAGAATGGCTGTATACCTCTAATTCCCCATTTTGCTAACTATGCAAAATTTTGTTTGCATTTCTGACATTCTACAATTAGATTATGCTATCATTACTTTCCAAACCATAGCTGTCTTCAATCTAAAGAATCACAAGGAATCTTCTTTCTCTGAATTATCATATAATCCACCACAATTATCAAAAGCAAATTCTATCAGATAGGAGGAATAAAAATTCTTTGAAAATATTAATGATCCTTTGTTGATTAAAGAAAGATAAACGAGAAACATTAATTCAAATGCTTCTGAGTTATTCTGCCTTTGATCAGCACCTCAATTTTAATATGGCCATTCAATTTAATTTAATAATCACTTTAGAATGAAATTTAAATGTTAAAATTTATCAATGTGCCAATTTTAATCCATAATCTTTTAACAAAATCTGTTATTAGGGGGCTGGGGATGTGGCTCAAGCGGTAGCGTGCTCGCCTGGCATGTGCAAGGCACTGGGTTCGATCCTCAGCAACCACATAAAAATAGAATAAAGATGTTGTGTCCACCGAAAACTAAAAATAAGTAAATAAATATTTAAAAATTCTCTCTCTCTCTCTCTTTAAAGAATCTGTTATTAGCTATCATCAACAGCATTTTATTGTTTTATGGGATTGAAAAATCGTTTCATTAACTTCAGAGTTTGATAATGGATGACTGGTTTGAAAGATATCAAACATTAATTTTAATACCATAGTATTTGTTCTTGCAGTACAAAAATTGTAAATTTTGTAATAGCCAATTTTGGAATTGGTTTTCCTGCCAAAATTCTCACTTGTGGAAATCTTTTGCTTCTACAGGCAAAAGAAGAAATGATTGACTTCAAAATCAGTTGCCTATAACTGACAGCTGTATAAAGGACAATCTGGGTAGTGGTCAGTAAAGAAAGTAGAGTCTTTTCTAAATGCCAGTGGTTCCCAACATCTCCTTTTCTTCTGTGTGGAATGAAGTCTGAGAGCACTGACTGGTGGGTCATTCGACTCACAAGGGCCTGGAAAGTTTTCAAGAATAACAGAGGTCATGTAATTGCCAAAAGAGCATTAGCCACTCAATCATAATGGATAATTAAATGACCTACATGATTCCTGAAATAGCTGCTCTATATTTGGTCTATTACTTGCGTCCCTCAAGATAAGCTACTCGTCTGGTCTGCCTTGACCTGCAAAGTCCAACCTGTGCCTGAAAACTAGCTGCATGCTGCTATTGCTTTGTAACCCCCACCCCCACCCCAGTAGTCATGCCCCAGACTATGCTTTCAAGAGGACACACATAAAAAATCAATCTTGTATCCTTTCCCCTATTGTGCTCTCTGGAATACAAATCACATGACTAAAGCCAAGAAAAAAAATTAGTAAATTCCTAGTTAGATCTTTGTGAGACAGAAGAAAGAAACCAAGATCTTTAGGAAAGGAAAAGTCACAATAATTTTTTAAAAGTTTTGTTCATATGACTTCAAAGAATTTTACATTTGATTATAAATCTAGTCAGGGTTCTGTATTTTCATTTTTTGTGGGCACCAAGTCATTAAAACTTCAATTGCCTGGACTACATTTTTGATAGTGAGGGCTATCCTGGTCTAGTTCTTCAGTCCATATACAAAGCAAACTGCCTCTCAACAAGCTGAAATATACATGGCACCAACTGTTTACATAATAACAGTAGGAAAAGGAGCAAGACTTTCACTTCAAATTTTCATTTCTTTGAATAGTTTAGTTCAACAGTCTCACTACATTATTTGATTAGATAATACAACCAAATAGCAGCCAGCTGCATGAAATAACTAAAATGTACTAGAGAATTTGCTTCTTTAAGGGGAAAAGGTTTTTCGCCTATGGCCCTAGAGGTAACGGCTCATCCAGCAAACACTACAGAAAGAGGCAAGAGACAAGCAACCCAACATAGCCTACAATAATGGCAAGGGACGGGGATGTGAGGGACAAAGGAGTTCACATTTAGAATACCTTGGAGGTTAGTAGATTTTTCTGGTTCCACAGGAAATTATGTAGCTTGAGGCTACCAACTACTTTGATTTCTTACTAGTACATGAATGGCTTATTAAACCTAGAACATATCTGTTTTAGTTAACTTCTGGGCAGGGAGGGGTTAGAGGGGGAGAAGAGAACAAAATGTACTTAAATGCTGAATTTTTTCTCCAGGCTGAATGCCTTTCATCCAATAAGACATTCAAAGCAGTGACCCAGCAAATGGACTGAAAAAGCAATCTTCCGTCCCAGTGCCACATTATCATTCCTATTCAGTATTCTCCATGAGATATCTCAATCAGCTGTGTGTAAGTGACAACGCAGCCCATTGCTGGGTTAATTAAACATTTGACTTTAACACCCTCCCCGTCATTAAGCAAATAAAAACAGATAATTCAAACTGCACTTCATCCTCAGGGTACACAACACACATGTCAAAATTAAGAGAGTCCAAGGCCTCTGGGGAATTCTGCTGGGGCTATAATCAGTTTAAATCTTATCTGGTTTATCAATTATTCTATTGATTAAACCAAAGCGATTATATACAACTCCTCTGCCACATGGGATTGATGTCAGCAGAGCAAGAAAATAACTCCAGGAGGTTCCAAACTGATTTAAAAAGGGACCAACAGACAGACCAATAATAGTCGATTATTACATGCCAGTGATCCATATACTGAAGAGTTGATTCTTAGTTTCAGGCGGGTGAAGTGAACTGTTTCCAATCACTATGTCCTTCCGCTATACCTTACAGTTGGCTTGAGTAAATTTATGTCATGGAAGATCAACATATTTTCTACTGATTTAAACAGAAGCTAGCATGCTCACTCAGTAGTTGAGACATATTTTATAGATACTGACTCTTAGCTCTAACAGAGAGAAATTCAAACAGGGAAAACTAAAATCTTTTTCTTTTCTAACCTATATGCATTTGACCAGTAACACGTAGGTATAAAAGGAATATACTTGAGGGCAAATTCTCCTAAAAATAAAGCTTCATCCTGCCATTACAGTTCTAAACCACCATACTTCTGAAAAACAGAACCTAAGAAATCACAAAAACCTTACCACAAATACAGAGTCAAGACTTCTTTTATTAATTCCAAGGGCAAACAAATTCAAAGCTATTAATAATGCTGAAAATATAGAGCTGTATCTTCAAATGAAATGTTGATATTGAAACTGTAAAATATCAAGTTTCTACCAGAAAATTTTAACCACAATTTAGATACCCTCCTGCCCAATTCATCGTGAAATATCCTTCAAGTGTCTAGAACCCTTATCACCTCAAGGCCATGCCCTTCTATATATGAGAAAAACACTAATAAAACCTACTAAGAAAAGTGGGCGGGGGGGGGGGGACTTGATACTACTCCACGTCTGAAATCTGTGTACTCCTAGCCATGTTCTTCAGAAAGGAAATTTGTTCACTGCTATGTTGTGCATTCAACCATAATTCAACTTATCTTCTTCAGATTTTTTTGTTTTCAGGCAGACTAAGTAAGAAACCTACATTAGCATGCTGTATTATACACTCACCACTAGAAATACTGAGGGTGCTATTTGTAATTGTATTCTTTTTAAGAGGTTTGTTCTCTGCAGCTGTTTTCTGCTTGCAGTGTATTTTGTGTAATCAGCACATCATCATAAATACATTGGCTGTTCCCCTGAGGGTAGCTGTCAGTGTTTAATTTACAGAACAACCTGGCCAATGTGAATTTTAACACTACAGCACTATGGCAAGGAGTTACCACACTCTGAGAAAAACAGGTTTCTATGAATTTTTATATCAAGAGCTAGTCCCAGGACAATTTAGGTTCTAGAAATAGACTGTTTAAAGAAGTATTTTATACCTTGTATGCAATAGACTCTTTCCCACTGACAGCCTTAGAAGAAGCCCCAAACCACAAGTAGGCACTACTTGGGGAGACAAGGATTGAAAAAAATCTATGATCTACCAATAGGAGGCATTGTAACAAATGTTACTCACCCTTCTTTAATCTACATGTAGAGGTATCAGAATCATCACTGTTCCTTTGGAAGTGTAAAGGTAGAAAGGAAAACCATTTAAGAAACAGAGTACTCCAAAATATGTGTAGCAGTCTTTTCAGTTGAGATGAGCTGTAAGTGACATGAACACAAGTATATACTACTTTCCTAGGGCTGCTATTAAACCACATCTCTAGGGAATGAAATCAATAGTAATTAATAATATTATTTCCCCCAAAATCATATGCATAGTGACTAATACAAAAGTTTTCCAAAAATGGCTAATAAATAACTAAAAGCTACTTGAGAATAGTATCTGAATCTTAATTTATGCCTAATACTTTGTGGTACCTGACACACAGAAGGTACTCTATACATGATTGACTAGAGGTGTAGTTAGTTTTCAAAAGCCATGTTATTTGCAAAGCTTCAGATCTATGTGATGTCAAAAGCATTTTCTAACTCAGTAATATGTCCTTTAAGGCTGATATAAAAAGTGCATATAATTTTAATAAAAGCTATTTGTACAAGAGACCTAAAAAGCTTAATCTTACAATAAAAAATAAATTCAGCCAAAAATATTGGCATATTCAAATAGTAAAGATCACAAAAAATTACAACTTCTATACTTTATACTTGTTTCTTTCATGTAATAAAATTGAGAGAGATCATTTTAAATGCTCAGCCAGGCAACCAACAGCACTTTTCTACTACTGAAGTGATAGTATATGCATTCTATAAATCAAGCATTTTATACATACACACACACACACACACATACATATATATATACATACATATATATACATATGTATTTTTCTCTTAAGGCTATTTTGCAAGTTAAAATGCCTAAAATTAAAATGAAAGAAAATATAGTTCATGTGATTTGTCCTCGGTGTATTTGCTTTTAGTAAATTATATAGAATTATATGTTCATATGTTTTTAAAAATCAATAAATTGTAACTAACACTCAAAATAGAACTATCTATGTTCCAGCTATACCATTCCTTGGTATTTATTCAAAAGAATTAAAGTCAGCATACTTTAGAGATATATGTGCACCCAAGTTTATCACAGCACAATTCACAATAGCCAAGTTATAGAATCAACCTAGGTATCCATCAATTGATGAATTAATAAAAGAAGTTTTATTCAGCCACAAAGAAGAACAAAATTGTGTCATTTGTAGGAAAATGGATAGAACTAGAAAGCATCCATGTCAAGTGGAATAAGCCAGACTTATAAAAACAGTATTGTATGTTTTCTCTCATATATAAAAGCCAGTGGAAAAAGGAGAAAAACAAAACAAAACAAAAAAGGGGATGTCATGAAAGCAGAAAGGAGACCAACAAGGTGGAGGAGAAAACAGAGAGGGAGGAGAGGCAGGTAAGGAGAGTTACTGAGGAGTAAAATTAATCAAATAATGTTATAGGCGGGTACCAATACAATACAATGAAATCTGCCATTCTGCATAATTAATATGCACCAATGAAGAAATTGTGATTAAGAGATTCTTTTTGTTAAAAAAAAGGAAACAAACTTATTTTGGAGGCTTTCAAACTTGTGCAAATTTGTGGTAAAATTAAAGTTCCAACTATTAAGTAGAACACAGATAGAACTCACTCTAATACTCTTATCATTAAATTTTTTTCTGTAACAATTTTTCATCTTATGTAAGCAAAATTAAATACAACAAAATCTCATAATGCTTTTAAAATTGACCTCAATTTCTGTCAACCAAAAAGAGGGTCTATTTAAGAATTCATTCTTTGTATAATGCTAAAACATTTAAAAAATGCAATTGCTTTTTACACATTTATGTTACATTAAAGGCACAATGAGAAAGAATATGACCCATTATTAATTTTAATTTTTTAGCTAATAAAGATTAGAAATTTTTAATTTGGTTTAATATATGCAACTTAGTACTTAATATTTCATTAAAAACTTTATGCTTAATAAAACATATCATTTTCCATGAAGAAGTTCATCACAATCTTTCCTTTTCAATTTAAAAATCACAAAAATGTACCCTAGGACCATTTGAGCTACTGTGGACGGGGTTAGACTGAGGTCATACTAGATCAAATGACTGCATTCTCCTCCCTAGAGACCATGTAGTAGTTCCATAGGCTGCCATTAGATAGCAGCACAGTACACACCATCAGTCATGTCTCTCACAATCTTTCCTGTTAAGGTTGGAATTATCTGTTTTACACACACACACATATTCAATATCTCTCTCTCTCTCTCTCTCTAATTCAATTAGTGCACTCGGCAACTCCAGAAAAGAGTAATTCAATTAGTGCATTGTGGAGCTCTACAATACCTCTAAGCAGATGTTCACCATTTTCAGGAACTGGAGCTAGGTTTAAAATACCTATACCATGCAGATATTCTACTACATCATGTCATTTGTCAAAGTGCTTACCTATGCCTTTTTGGCAAAAAAAAAAAAAAAAAAAAAAAAAAAAAATCAGGAAACAAACACAGGCTATGTTTCTAGAAAATTTTCCATCACCCAAATCAAAGACATATGTGCAGTATTAAATTATATTATCCATGGGCTGGGGTTGTGGCCCAGAGGTAGAGCGCTTGCCTAGCATGCATGAGGCACTGGGTTCAATCCTCAGCACCACCTAAAAATAAAATAAAGATATTGTGTCCACCTATAACTAAAAAATAAATATTTTTTAAAAACTTACATTATCCAAATGATGTTCCAAATAAAATGCATCTATCTACACCGTGTTCTATATTATCATATAATTTTTACATACTAGCATATTGCACTTTCTTTTTTTGGGGGGGAGGGGCACAGTCGTAAGGATGGAAAACCAGGGCCTCATGTAATCTTCCACCACTGAGCTACAGCCCCAGCCCTTACTGTATACTTTTTGTGGCACTATTTCTAGTTATGCATGCCATACTATAATAAGGACAATGTCAAGGTGGGATACACGTACAAGGACAGACGCTCAGAATGATATCAACCAAAAAAGAAAGTTACAAAAATAGCATGAATGATTCTTGATATTTTCCAAAGAAAATATTTACAAAATATTTTCCAAAGAAAATATTTACAAATACTAACAGAACCAGAAACACCTAACCTGTAATAAGATATAAGCAACATGATACATAAATACAATTGTCTCTCCATTTCCACAGAAGATTGGTTATGAAACAAACCCCCTCTCCCTCCAGCAGATATAAAAATCTTCAGATGGTCAAGTATCTTGTATTAAATGGCATAGCATTTGTATATAACCTGTTATCTCCCATATATTTTTTTTAAGACAATGGAAATCAAATTTATTCTTCCAGGATTCACACTGGTTTGTCAACACTAAGACAAGCACCTAAATACTTTACCCATATACTTTAAACCATCTCTAGATTACTTATAATACGTAATTCACTCCATTTTTGTATGATGCATCAAAATGCATTCTGCTGTCTTGTGTAATTTAGTATAATTTTATAGTTACTAGCATTCCATTTATAGTAATATATTTAATATTGCTCAATATTAAATAATTGTTTATGGAATAAAGACAAGAAAAAATAAGCCTGTGCATGTTCAGTACACATGTAATCATCAGAGGCTTAACTACATTTCAAATTTGTAACTGTATCCCCAAAAGGGGAACCCAAGGATAAGGAAGGCCAACTGTACATGAAAAGAGAACAATCACTCTATATTGCTACAAAAGGTAGAGTTAGAACTAGTGAGTGAATAAAGTTTAGTTCCTTCTTGAGGGAAAATTTTCCAATAGAACCAACAAAGAATAAAATGAAATGCCTCAAGAAGTTCAGCTCTCTACTAATGTTGGTGATCAAGTACAGACGGGATGACCTCCACTAACACTTTATAAAGGATTCCTGTGTTATGAAATTTATGTTACTAGATTATTCTGTGATGTCCCTTCCAAAGCTGAGATTCTATGGTTCTATGAATACATTGATTTTTTTGCTCATGAGACAAAGCTGGAGTTTAAGTAATAAAGCTAATCACTATAATGGAGGCCTGCCTCACAGTCTGTGGGCTTTTATATAGTTGTACCTCTATAATAACATACGAGGGGAAGAAGAAATTTTATACAGTTTTACAGTACTAGATTTAGGAGATTCCATAAATTGCATATTTGTCTCATTCCTTAGATAGATAAACTCATGCATTCCTCTTATTCTTACAAGACTGAAAAGAGTGGCTTGTTTTCATTTATCCTGTAGAAATCAGTCAATGAAAAATCAATTTCTAGAAGAATGAGTTTTGAAAACTCCTCCACACAGACACACAGTGGGTTCTCAGAGTTTATCTGCAAATACGCATCAATATTTTTGCTTTAAAACTATAGAGCAATACTTAAAAACAACAGCAACTAATTCTTAATATCCTTCCTTTTGGTCTTACTTTCTTTTTAAAAAATTTTTTTTTAGTTGTAGATGGACACAATATCTTTATTTTATTTTTATGTGGTGCTGAGGATCCAACTCAGTGCCTCACACGTGGGAGGCAGGCGTTCTACCACTGAGCCCCAGCCCCAGCCCTTGGTCTTATTTTCTAAGCGCTCAATTTTTAAGGTCATAATTCTGGATACAAGGGAGCAGCATTTACAAATACTATCTATCTCTTCTCTTTCCAACATAACCTCAAAGGAAGATTTAAGAAATATCAAGAATGACTGAACCATTTTTTCAGTGCACTTCACTATGTATTCATGACAGACAATAGTTCTTGCCTTTCTCATTTGAAGAAGAGAGGGCTAAACTAAATAATTGTCCTTTAAAACCACCAATGAAAAAAAAGACATACCTTGGACACAAATATTTTTCCATACTTTGGAAGAATTACAAAAGGTCACTCAGTAGAGTAGAGGAAAGTAAATTGGGAGGGGAAAAGGAAAGGGAAGTAATGGAGACTGAATTAGATCAAATTATATTCCATGCTTTTGTGTCAAAATGAAGCCAGGTGTGATGGTACACACCTGTAATCCCAGCAGCTCAGGAGGATGAGGGAGGATTGTTAGTTCAGAGCCAGCAGCAACTTAGTGAGGTCCTAAAGCAACTCAAGGAGACCAAGTCTCTAAATTAAAGAATAAAAAAAGGTTGGGGATGGGGGATGTGGCTCACTGGTTAAGCACCACTGGGTTCAATCTCTGGTACACACACACACGCAAAGAAATCCTAATGTTATGTTCAGCTAAAAAGAACTCCCCCCCCAAAAAAAAATTGACTTGAAAATTCTATTCTACCCAAATGAAGACAAAGGGACTATATCTATCAATAGTGTTGGGTTCATTGGGGAAAAAAAATTGTTGTTTTGAGATATATTGCAACTTAAACAATAGAAACCTCATTCTATTACTAGAAAATATGTTCTAAGAAATAAGTGGTGGCTTTTACAACAAAGATTTTCTGTGCGTGAATCATTAAGTTGGACTGATACAAGCATAATGGTTCTTCCATATTACCTATTCATGAACCTTACTATAAATACAAAATGTGCTGGGCACAGTGGTGCACACCTGTAATCCTGAGACAGAAGCATGAATCTCAGCAACTTAGCAAGACCTGTATCAAATTTAAAAATAATGTAGCTTAGTGACAAAGTGCCCCTGGGCTCACCCCAATACCAAAACTAAATAATACAAAATTTGCACATTTTTAAACCTTACTATTTTAGTCTTTCATAATTTGACCACTTGTCAAAGACACTGGATAATTAGATCAATAAATAAAATAGCTGGGTTAAATTACCAACAATACTGCATATAGTAGGCTATCAGTTTAACAAATCAGGTCATTGCATCTCCCATCTTTACCCACTACAGCTTTCATAACTTCCTGCCCCCACAAAAACAGAATTAGGAACTTAAGGGGATTCTCTCTTCAATAGGGTATTCCACAAACCTCAATATTAAAGTAGTAACCCAACTTTAATCTCCTTTGCCCACACCTCACAGCCTGCATTTATGTTCCAGTGTTAAGTTTATTTGGCTCTATTGGCTCCACTCCTCTTTAACATTGTCCCTTTTTCATGCATTTAAGGCAACTACTCCCAACCCTATCAATGAAAGCAGACAAACGGGGGAGAAAGGAATGAACTGCAAACACCTCAAACAAGAAAGGTTGCTTAAAAAACCAAGTGTCACATTCTGACAGTTCAATATTTCATAGCCTATACAAGGAATGTGCAACGACACTGCAACTTTAAATCTTTTCCTCTATGTCAGTCTCTCTTTCTCTCATTGTAATGCCAAAGGGAACAGCAATCAGAGTGGAGATGTTCAACGTGATAGAGGTCAGGACACCATCGGATCAACGTACCAGAAACACGACCTTGTTTATTTTTTTTTCCACAGTATTATTGTTTACAGGGTGCTTTGCTCGTGTACCTTGTGGTTCTTAGCTAAAAGATGAAATTACAGCCCAGGATGAAGCGCTCAGGCACACATCCAATTTGTGTTTCCATCTCAGAAAACAAAAAGCTTCTAAGGCCCTCAGGCTGCCATTCAAACTTGGAGGCTGACATTTTTAACAGCATGAACCAGAGACTGGCAGAGAGAATGATCTAATGCATTTCTGACTTGTCAATCAAAGATCTCACCTCTGCTGTCTTGTAAACAGTTGGGGGCCATCTAACTACATTCATAAACCTAGGGAGAGCTTACTGCCAGCTGGGGTGCTGGAGCCTCATGCTCTGGCTTCTATTCACCAAAATCATGATTCAGTTTTATAATCTCACTGTAAATAGTCCATAGGCACATTTCCAGTACCGCTGGAACAGAACCAGAGTAGGGAATACAAAAGAGATTTTGGTCAAATTCTGTGTTATTTTCAAGCTGTTGGAATCATGTACCCATTTTATCCTCATTTTGCCGATTCCCCTCAAAAGACTGTACAATGCTGAAGTTGAAGTGCTTAAAAACAAACAAACAAAAAAAAAAAAAATCAATGACCTGCCAATTTAAAAATCTAGGGGAAATATACTATACTAACATTATATTAGAAATTTCCCTCATCCCTTATGGTTTATTATTAGTGAAGAAATTGGTACTCTCCAGAACAATAGTTCATGTACAAACTATAACGACCAACATCAACTCTAAGTGTGACGCCACACACACACACACACACATACACACACACACACACACACACACACACACACACACACACACGGGGTTCCCCCCCCACCTTCTGGTACTGGGAATTAAACTAAATCCAGGGGCACTTAACCACTGAATCACATCCCTGGCCCTTTTTACTTTTTATTTTGAGGCAGCATCTCACACTAAGTTGCTCAGGACTGAGTTATGGAGGCTGGCTTTGAACTTGCAATCCTCCTACCTCAACCTTTGGAGCCACTGGAGTTACAGGTGTGTGCCGCTGTACCAGGCAGTAATTATATTTAATAAAGCTAATCATATGATTACTCAAATATAAAAACTTGTAGTGTTTATACACAAAAGCTTTATATTTACTAGTTTAAACTAATGTGTGTGTGGAGGGCATATGACACGAAAAAGTGTGATTACTTATCCCTCTACTCTTTCTCTTCTGTTTATGGCTATCCAGTCTAACACACCAAAAAATTAGATCCAATCAGGCTAAGACTTGAACTTGCTCATGGATCATGTATGCAAATGAATACTTCATGATAATTTTACAAGGCATGGAATTCCAACTTAATTCATACCAAGTCACAGATACTAGATTTGCAACAAAGGTCTAGAGGATTTGAATGGACACCTGAGAACTATAAAAGTCAGATGAGAGACAACTCAGCAGGAGAAGGTACACTGCAAAGTCCCATTTCATCATGATGTACTCAGGCCCAAATAACAATTTCAAAATATAATAGACTTGATCTCCAGATGACTAGGTAAGAGAATATAGAAAAGATCAAAACTACTCAACATGATTCTAAAGAAAAACAAAACTCACATGTATCAGCTCCCAATAGTGAAATACTACAATTTCTTTTTTAGTTTGTATAATTTTTGTTTTTAAAATTTTTTGATATTTTTAGATATATATGATGGTAGAAGATATTTTGATATATCATACATACACGGAGTATAACTTCCCATTTTTGTGGTTGTACATGATGTGGAGTTATACTAGTTGCAGAAATACTACAATTTCATAAAGGTTTCTGTAGCTTAAAAAAAAAAAGTCAAGAAATTGGTCTTTGTTTTAAATAAACCATACTTAAATAACCTGACTTAAGTGACAAGGGCCAGTCACAGTGGAACAGGGCTATAATACCAGCTATTTGGAAGGCTGAGACAGGAGTATTCTGAGTTTGAGGCCAGTCTGGTGGACAACTTAGAACTTAGAAAAATTAAAACACAAATAAAAAGAACTGGAGAATGTCAATCAAGGGTAGAGAGCTCCTAGGTTCAATCTCTAGTACCACAAAAATAAGCAAATAAGAAGGGAGTTTTCTAAATACTGTCTGTCCATCTACCAAGATTCTACATATTGGCAGTCCACATAAAATACCAAAGTCTAGAAATCAACGTAAGGAAGGATAACAAAACATAAAAACACTACCACATAAAGCAAAATAAGAGTGAAAGAAGGTTCAAATGGTTGTGGCAGTCATACAACCACCAATAATGATTCTTGAATAGCACAAAAAGAACTTCTATAGTACCATAGCCTCTGCTCAGTCAATACAAAGATGGCAATAACAAGAAATCTTGGAATATAAAGAAAGTAATATGTACCTCTCCAGAAGATACAGGTGAGTCTTAACTGCCCACAGCAAGAATCTGTCTTATAAGATAAGGCATCCACAGAGACTCCCATCATCCTCTTAAAGTTCTCATCAATTTTATTCTTCTGGTTTGTGCTGCTTGCACTGGGGCAACTTCAGGCCCCCTGGGGTACCTGCACTCTCCCTTCTGCTATTAGGTTATGTTGAAGTTAGGGCAATTAGGGAAAGTCCAACATGATTCAACATAAACAAATAAGCAATAAACCCTCTTTGTGAAGATTTTAAACTATTCAGATCTATTCAAGAAGAACAAAAAAATTAAGGAAATCTGATTGCCTCACAATGATTTGATTTACTCTAAACATTAGATAATATCATGTCTGTAGGTGAACATTAACTTTTTCACAGGCACATCTAAATACTCAATAATAGAGGAAATATTATTATTTAAATAATCAGAGTATTTAAATAATCAACAAGCATCTGGAAAGACAAGTCAGTGCAAGATGTCATCTCCATAATACAGACTCTTTCCAGGATAAGATAAAAAAAAATGTAGTGGAAATGTAGATTTAAAATGTAGGTTCTACTTTTCTCACTGAAAATGTATAAAAAATAAACTGAGGGGTCTGGGGCTGTAGCTCAGTGGTAGCTTAGCATGGTTGAGGCACTGGGTTTGATCCTCAGAACCACGTAAAAATAAACAAACAAAATAAAGGCATTCTGTCCACCTACAATTACAAAAATAAAAAATAAGTAAATAAACTGAACAATGGATTTCAATGTTAGATAAAATGTTTTAAAATAAAAAATTACACTTTATTTTTAAGGCATAATCTTCAATAATATATTTCTAACACTTTGTATGTGTGCTCTAATTTTGTGCCTAATGAAGGCTAGAGGGTCACTTTCTGTGTACTTGGTGATTCCTATCTTTTCTGTAGACTGTTCCTTATTACTATCAGCATTTTAGTTTTCCCAGTGTCTGTTCTTTCATAGAGGAAGGGTAAGATGCAATAAAATAGTCAAATAATTACACTGCTATAAAGATAAAGATGTGACATCACTGAAACTGAACTGTTAGCTGGCTGTGGCAAAATTTAATAATTTGAAATGTGCACATTTATCAACAAGAGTCAGAATTTGATATACAGAATCCATCTCAGATCCCAGCGGCTCAGGAGGCTGAGGCAGAAGGATCATGAGTTCAAAGTCAGCCTCAGCAACAGTGAGGTGCTAAGCAACTCAGTGAGACTCTAAATAAAATACAAAATAGGGCTGGGGATGTGGCGCAGTGGTTGAGTGCTCCTGAGATCAACCCCTGGTACCCACCCCCACCCCACCCCCGGCCAAAAAAGAAACCAATTCAGAGGGATCATCTTGGCTTACATAAAAGCCAACTGTATTTAATTTGAAGGCTGCCCACAAATTAGACTGGTTTTCTCTTTTCTGTGAAAATGTGTGGTCTTTGGAATGATTGTTTGATTTTCATGGTTTCTTTCTGAATCCAGAACTTTTATGTGTACGTACATGCAGGTACCAATAGCAACTCAATGCTTTCTTTATTTCCATCCCTTATGGTCTTCATGGGATTTTTCTAAATTATCTAAATCTATTCATTCATTAATTTAGTGAAAGTTATAAAGCACTGTCCTTGATAATGGGAAAATGAAATGAATACAATAACCTGCCCTCAAAGAACTCATAATCTAATGGGGGGCAGAGATGAATATACACAACTAGTGTATCAATGATAGAACAGTATCTGGGTACAGGTGCTCTGACCAGTTTAAGGGAGAAAGGATAATCGGGAGACTTGTTTTATCTCAATTTGAGCTGGATTAGGAAGTACCAGGAAGACAAAAAGGAAACAGGGAAGGAGTAAGGGAGGATAGGTGTTTGGGGTAGGGTTTTTCATAAAGGGAGAACAGGATATGCAAAGACAAAGAGGCAAGAAATTTGGGTCAAATGCTGTGTTATTTTCAAGTGATTGGAATTCTCTCTCCATTTTGCACTGCACCATGGGGAACCACAAATTTTAAACTTGCGAAGAATTACATGAGAGGAAGGAATAATAGAATATAAACCAGATTCAAACTTTTACATTCTAAAAGCATTTGAGTGGGCTTGGTAGTATACTCAACTAGCATGCACAAAGCCCTAGGTTCAATCCCAGTACCATAATAGTAATAATAATAATAATAACAACAATAAAGTAAAAAAAAACATGTGAGCAACTTGCTCACAAGATAAAAAAGCAGTCAAAATCAGTGTAATAGTCAATAAGTAATTTATATCCACGATAAATGAGTTGTATAACAGGGAAACAAACTTTCCTTACAAAACAAGCAGAAATATTTTTTGTCACATTCTGTAAACTTCTATGAGAGAGTTTCAACTGAGAAAAACATAGGTCAAATGTTAACACGGGCACAAAAAAGAACTGAGTCTTTTATTGTATAGAAATTGTGCTGTACTGAAATTATTCACATGCAATGGTATCAGTTAGAGATTGATAAGCACTTTTGTTATAGAATAGTTTTCATTATAGGATTTAAATGTTAGTTTGTATTCAATGTGATAATCTTTAGTCCCCTAAAATCTCAACCATAAAATTGTCATATATGTAAGTATATATGTATTGTGTGTATACATATATAGATATAGATGTATAGATATATAAAACATTGCTTAATTTTCCTAGTATTGGTCCATTTTAACATTTCACTTTGTAGACAGCAAGATTTGGTAGATTTCTAAGCTTTCTTAGGTAATAAAGCACAATATCTCTCCTGAATTCAGCCCCCAACAATTTCAACCAACAAGGGACCCTAACTAATTTTAAAATACCATATGATTCACTTAGCTCAAGATTTCCCTAAAATTACTAGCTATACTTGATGCCTAAAATATTCTAAGATCATATAAATCTACTTATACATTTACCAGCAAAATTTTATTTCTCCTCCTTTTCAATGACTAAAGAAAGATAAAGGATTTTAATTACTCAGCTATTTTAAAGTACTTTCTCTTTATTGCTCATTTAATATTATAAATTATAAGATCACCACTTGCTGAGGATAAGCAAATACATCCTCTGTTAATCAACATTCTGTTAATCACCCATATATTTTCCAGAATAAACCAAAGGAATGATAATATGCTCCAAGTAAATATTCCTCATAAAATCAATTTAAATAATAATAATTTTTAGCATCTTCTTAGTTCCTAGTTTAAAATGTGTGGTTTGAAATATCAATGATTAAACCATCTCAACATGTAGTTTCAACCTGAGTTACTAAGGATAATCAAAAAATTCAGCAATGACTCCATGTAAATTCTCTACTGCCATCTAAGAATCCTGAAAATCCTTAAAATGCTTCAAACTTATTAAAAGAATGCAACAATTCCTTAAGCATATTTGACAATATTAGCAAAAATTAGCATTCCTACATGAACAACCACTTTGAAGAAATATTTCTCTTTTAAAGTCAAAAATATACTTGCTTGGGCTCAGGATATAGCTCAGTTGGTAGAGTGCCTGCCTTGCATGCACAAGGCCCTGGGTTCAATCCCCAGCACCACAGTAAAATTGCTTTATGGCCAGCAATTCCACACTTAGGTGTTTACCCAAGAGAAATATAAACATGTGGCAAAAAAGGAAAAAAAAAAAACTTCTACAAAATTGTTTATAGATTCAAAACAGGCAAAAAAAATTGGAAACAATCCAAATGACTATCAATAAATGAATGAATAAACAACTTGTGGTATACTAATACAATTAAATATGCTCAGCAATGGAAAAGAATAAACTAATACATACACCATGAATAAATCTCAAAAACATCATACTGATCAAAAGAAAACAGACACAAAAGAATATATGTTATATGACTGCATTTACATGAAGTCCAAAACCATGAAAAACTAATTTTTGAAACAAACCAGAACAGTAATTGCATATAGGGGATGAGTAGTGACTGGAAAGGAGTTATATTAAGGATACTTTCTAAATATTCTCTATTTTTGAAGTTAGATTACCCAAATGTATACAATTTGTCAAAACTCACTCAGAATACACTTAAGATCTGTGTATTTCATGGTAAGTTTTACCTAAAACAAACAAAAAAAACTGAATTAAAAAATAAAATTTAAACCAGAAAGATACACATTTACAAAGACTACCATAATTCCAGCAGTGGAAGTGCTAGATTCAAGTCCTGTTTCTGCTGATTAGTCAGAAAGCAATCAAGCACCAGTGTATGCTGAATCTGACATAAAACAAATTAGAGTGAAACTAGTAGATAAGCCAATTTCTTCCATTTTGGCTACATAAATTATAATAATGACCTTGCTGAAGATAAGCAAAGAAAAAATATTCATAGCACTATTATCATAAAAAATTGAACCAAAGGTGGGCTTCCTTAAAAACCAGAATTGTGCAGTACATGATGAAAAAAAAAATTTAAAAACATACTATTTTATGCAGAGGTGAAAAATAGTTTTTGCTGAGAGACTCCAAACCTACCCCTTCTATATATAATTTTTCTAACAACATAAAATTAATTAATCTGACAGCTATTGTTTTTTAAAATATATTTTTAGTTACTGATGGACATAATAACTTTATTTATTTTCTTTTTTTTTTTTTTCAATGTGGTGCTGAGGATCAAACTCAATGCC
Source organism: Urocitellus parryii (assembly GCF_045843805.1). NCBI lineage: Eukaryota > Metazoa > Chordata > Mammalia > Rodentia > Sciuridae > Urocitellus > Urocitellus parryii. Next base: position 185,265,291 of record NC_135535.1, on the reverse strand, counting down.
TCACAACTGCTAGGCAAGCACTCTACCACTGAGCCACAACCCCAGCCCACCAGTGATTGTTTTAAGAACTTAATATAATCAACTTATTTAATCCTAATATCACCCCTATAAGATAAATACTATTATCTTAAGGAAACTGAGGTTCAGACAGGTCAAGTACTTGCACAAACGTTGTACCTAGAAAATAATAGAATGAGACTTAAGACCCAGGCAATTCAGCATCAGGGTTCATGCTCTTAATCACTATACCATGCACTGACCACAGAGGGCTTCTACTCTAAGATATTTCACAAGCATCTCTTTTCTGTATATACTATACAATTTCACTCTTCAATACAATTCAGGACCTATACACCAAATTTATTCCTGAATTTTCCAGCAAAACCTCTAAGCCCACCTTTTATGAGGAATAATTAGAGAAAAATAAATATATGTTAAATGTTGATTAATACCAGATTTAGAAAAAAATCTATCGTGATGATGCATTTACTCAAAATTATTTCCTACTGAGTTTAAATTCAAGATTGCTTTAGGCCAAAACAAAAAATTTGAATTTTTCTGGATATCTTGATATTCATGTCAAAAGACTTAAACTTGTATGATTTTTAATTATACATGATTATCTTTACCATTTATCGAATATAGTTCAAATCATCAGTATTTACTGAGCCCTAACTATTAAAGAACACTCTATTGGATACTGTAGAGGTCAACAGCTAGAAGAAATCGCTTCTGCTTACACATTTCTCAAATTGAACTAGGACATACTAACTACCTAAGGCCTATTACATTTCTATGTCCAAATTTAAGAGTGAGATGAGGCATGTAGGCAACAAGTAGTAGTATCTCAATGTTATTTTTAATTTGCATTTCCATGACTAAAAATATTGTGCATCTTTTCATGTGCTTATTTGCTATTTGTCTATATTCTCTGGTGTTCTATCTATTCAAATTTTTTGCTCACTGTTTTACTGGGTAGTTTATCTTATTATGTAGGAGGACTACATTAGATAATCAGAATACAAGTCGTCTGCAGTGGCACACACCTATAATCCCAGCGGCTAGGAAGGCTGAGACAGGAGGATCATGAGTTCAAAGGCAGCCTTAGCAAAGGTGAGGCATTAGGCAACTCAATGAGACCCTGTCTCTAAATAAAATACAAAACAGGGCTGAGGATGTGTGGCTCAGATATCGAATGCCCCTGAGTTCAACCTCCAGTACAAAAAAAAAAAAAAGAATACAAGTCTTCTATCAGCTATACAATTTACAAATATTCTCTTCCAGTTTGGTTTTTTTGTTTGTTTTGGTACTGGGGACTGAATTCCAGGGGTGCTCTACCATTGAGTTATATCCCTAGCCTTTTTATTTTGAGACAGGATCTTGCTAAATTGCTGAGGCTGGCCTCAAACTTGTGATCCTCCTTTCATCAGCCTCCTGAATTGCTGGGATTACAAGTATAGGCCACCATGCTCCACCTACATATTCATTTTTTTTTTTAAAGAGAGAGTGAGAGAGGGAGAGAGAGAAAGAGAGAGAGAGAATTTTAATATTTATTTTTTAGTTATCGGCAGACACATCTTTGTTTGTATGTGGTGCTGAGAATCAAACCCGGGCCGCACGCATGCCAGGCGAGCGCGCTAACGCTTGAGCCACATCCCCAGCCCTACATGTTCATTTTTAAAACTGTATCTTTTGAGGTGAAGAAGTTTTAAACAGTGATTAAATGCAATTTTTCAGTACTTCTATTATGGTTCATAGATTGTTTTGTGTGTGTGCGCACTCACCTACTTATCTAAAAAATCTTTGCCTAACCCAAAGACACAAATAATTTCTTCTCCTAAATTTTCTATTAATTTTATCATTTTTTAAAAAGTAACTTCTTTGGGGCTGGGGATGTGGCTCAAGCGGTAGCACGCTCGCCTGGTATGCGTGCGACCAGGGTTCGATCCTCAGCACCACATACCAACAAAGATGTTGTGTCCGCCGAGAACTAAAAAATAAATATTAAAAATTCTCTCTCTCTCTCTCCTCTCTCACTCTCTCTTAAAAAAAAAAAAAAAAAGTAACTTCTTTTAGGCAAGCGCTCTACCACTAAGCCACAACCCCAGTCCTAATTTTATAATTTTGGTTCATATTTAGGCCCATTATCCATTTCAAGTTAATTTTTGTATATGGTACAATTTAGCAGTCAAGGTTCATTATTTTGTATATGGATATCCAATTTTTTCAGCATGATTTTTGAAAAAACTAAGACCAATGGATTTTAATACAATAACAGAAGTAGTTCAGTAATATGGGTTCAGATCCCACATTGCAACTAATCTTTAATAAATTATAATTGCCTGAAAAGTATATTAAAATATTTCTACCTTTTTAAACTGTTGTTTGTGAGAGGCCAGCTACTCTTTATATATTATTTCAGACAAAACATGCAAGACTGAAGGTAGAAGCAGAAACAAGAATCTACTTGTGTTTTATTATCCAAACATTCAATTTGTAAAAATGTAATACAATGCTAGTCTTAATTTTCTGAAAATAGTGGTTTCACAAAAATGTTCTTTATATTAATTTTGTATAGGTTTATTATATTTTAAAATGAAGGATTATATAACACTGAAATTTCTTAGCTCTGATTTCAAATATAATAAATATCAATTGATACAATGTATATAAACACTAGCACTTTGAGGTCCTCAATAATTTTCTTAAGAGTGCAAAGGGGTCCATACTTGGCAACACACACCTGTAATCCCAGTGACAGGAGACTGAGGCAGGAAGATCATAAGATTACAAGTTCAAGCCAGTCTCAGCATGCTTGTTGAGCATGTGTGAGGTCCTAGGTTCAACTTCCAGTACCACAAAACAAAAACAGAAAACAAACAACAACAACAACAAAACCTGATTTAAAACAAAACTAAACTAGGGGCTGGGGATGTGGCTCAAGCGGTAGCGCGCTCGCCTGGCATGCGTGCGGCCCAGGTTCGATCCTCAGCACCACATACCAACAAAGATGTTGTGTCTGCCGAGAACTAAAAAATAAATATTATAAAAAAAAAAAACCAAAACTAAACTAAACTAAACTAAACTAATGTTGTGTATTACTATGAAATGCAAAACACAAATTTAAAAAACCTAAGGTAGACCGATAACACTTCTGCCAAGGAAAACCATCATTCCCAGTACCTAAATCCATAAGCAATGAGCACCAAGCTCTTTTTCACAACTTCTGTCGTCTTCTTCTATATTTCCTTGTACATTATGGAACTGGCCTACTGACTTCTAAGAAAGGCTGGGGGAAACTATAATCTTGTCAATCCGTGCAAACACAACTAGACTGTCTCAAGGTGAATAATATACCCAAGGGTCTGAAAGGCCTTTTCACTTGAAACTAGGAACATTAATCAAGATATAAATAAAACATAGTATGTATGTATATGTATGTGTATATACACACACACAAACACACACACGTATTAACCAAAAGATACTCTATATACGATATTGCATATTTTTTAGTAATCATAAAAATATAAGGTGTTTAGATAAATGATTATGATTAATTAATTAATTACATTAACTGGCTTTATGTAGGTTCAGAGCAAACATTACATGCTAAATTGCTATATATTCAAACTACTTTAAAATTTACTAGTACACTTCTTCTATATCTAAAAACCTACAGTCAATTGTACTATATCCATTTTGATAAATCAAACGTGATAGTGATAAGAATGTCTTAAGACAGTCTAGATCTACATTAAAAGTGAATCATTAAAGAAATATTGAGTGATGTCAAATACAGATACCATGAAGGAAAAAGGTGAATACAAGTAAAGCATGGGAAAGAACGACAGACATACTAGTGAACTAGAAACACACACTTACTAATGCCCGCAAATAACCCACAGAGACAGAGAAAGTACCTGGAAAGCTGTGAGTGCGCCAGTCCCTGGGTTATACAGGCATCGCAGCGAAGGCATGCTGTCCGCCAGGCTGGAGCAGCCCAGCCACAGAGACCTGGGCATAGAGCACTGCAGAGAGAGGACAACTATGAGATGGGACAGTATGAAACAGGATGGCACAGATTACAGGAATTTTCAAGGCTAGGCTGAAAGCAATAATCCAGTTGCAGCTGGCCTTTATGATAGAAACACTTTCAAGAAACATACTACTTACAGATTCTAACCCCAGAGAAAAACTCAAAAGGGGCACTAGTAGCCAAAAAGCAAGGGGAACAAAGAAGTTATAGGTTAAAAATACACACACACAAACACACACGCACCAGTAAGTTTTTGTCCCTATTCTTCTATTTATTAATCTAAAGGAAAACTACTTCTTAATCCAACTGATCAATTTTTTTCTTTATACATCTTATCTCCCATAAATTCACAAGGTAAAATATTATGCAGACTAAGCAGAAAGAATACTTCCTAAGAATATCATATTAGGAAATTAGAAAATTAAATACCACAGGAAAGTTAAGAGTGTTTCTAGAAGAAAAAGAAAATATCATATCCCTACGACTTTGATAACAACTAATTCTGCAGAGTTTGCATAAGTTTTATGTATCTTGTTACTCTGTTATTCATTAACCAAAACACATAGTTACCATAGCAGCTGTCTCTTCAGCTTTCCAGATGGATTAAAGGGGGATGAGGCAAGAAACAACCCAAACAGAAGGGATAACAACAACAAAGAAAGAGAGGAGACTAAGACAAAGAGAGACCAGAATGTTCTTGGTCTTAAAACCATCCAAACAAAAAGTTTATATGTAAAATACATGTGTATTCAGTAGCAAACAAAGGTAGAAATTACAATTTCTAGTAATCCTAAGGAAACAATATTAATATTATTGCAGTATTACTGAGTTTTATAAGACACTATGTCTTGTGGAACAGTTTTTATATTTTTCAAGTTTCTCTGAAAGTATTCCAGGCTAAAGTTCTGTCCATCAGCTTGAATGCTATATAGTCTAATAAAAACTAGAATACTAAATAGCTAAACACACCCAATGTATATATATTTTCGAATATAACAATATACACATAACATTAGACTTTAGAGATTTTGAAATAGTTATTATCATGATGGCCTTTTATCTTCTGTAACCCCTCTAGTAGGAATGAATACAGGAAGCAAAATACAACATTCATGGTTCACACAGACTATAATTAATATGTGGATAATAGACTGAAAAGGACTTCCGAAGATATTCTAATCTAGACCTCTGTCCTCAGATGATTATCCTCATTTTACAATTAAGGCAATCAATGCACAAGAGAAAATAAGTATTCATCCATGTTCATGAATTTAAAAAGTAGAGAACAAGGGACCTACTGCTTTCTAGTGCAGAACTCTTCCTCCTGTCTTGTTCATTCATAAGTCATAAAGTAGACACGTCAGACTTCAAAAGAAAGGTATCAGACAGAGAGAGAGAGGAAAAAAAAGGTATCTGCTAAAGTCATCACTGGATTAGAAAACTAAACAAAAAACAATGAAATCACCTTGAACTGTTATAGCAATGAATATTGTTCACCATTTCCAATGTTCCTTCATCTCAAACTATAATCCATTTTTAAAACATAGCTAAAGAGAACTGTTGTCTTCATTTTATCATGTTACTCTCATCAGTAAATTGTAATGGGGGTTGGGGTTGTGGCTCAGTGATGGAGTACTTCCTTGCACATGTGAGGCACTGGGTCTGAGCCTTAGCACCACATAAAAATAAATAAATAAAGGTATTGTGTCCATCTACAACATTTAAAGAAACTAAAAATAATAAATTGTAATTTATTATTCGTATCCCTTGTATCCCTTGAAGATGCTGGTAGGATTTCCCCTTCCTCTACTGTTTTCTCTTTGTTTTCCACTATACAAAGTCTAATCTGGGACAGAAAAGATCCATTCTTTATAGGACATATTAGGGCACATACAGGATTGCCTGGAGCCCTTAGTTTGGGCAATGATTTAGCAGATAAAACTACACATGACATACATATTTTCTCTACACTAGAAGAAGCTACAAATTTTCATAAAAGGTTTCATGTTAATGCTAATACTTTACAAAAGCGTTTTAAAATAACTAAGGAACAAGCCAGACATATAATAAAACAATGTCAAAATTGTGTGACCTTTTTACCACAAATTAATCTTGGAGTCAATCCTAGAGGACTGATACCTAACCATATTTGGCAGATGGACGTCACACACTTGCCAGAATTTGGAAAATTAAAATATTTGCATGTTACAGTTGATACTTCTTCCAGATTTTTGATGGGCTCCCTTCATGTTGGAGAAAAAACTAAAGATGTTATAGCTCTTTGCTTACAAAATTTTGCCACTGTGGGCGTTCCAAAACAATTAAAAACAGATAATGGTCCTGGCTATACCTCTACCTCTTTTAAACAATTTTGCTCATCATTTGGTATTACTCATATAACAGGAATCCCATACAATCCACAGGGACAAGGCATAGTTGAAAGAGCTCATCAAACTATTAAAACGTACTTATTAAAGCAAAAAGAGGGAATTGGGAAGGGGTATATATCCCCCAAAGATAAACTTAAAATAACCCTTTTTACTCAAAACTTATTAAATTTGGATTCATCAGGACTTAGTGCTGTGGAAAGACATATGTATCCAAAAAATGTACATAAGCCTAAGGTACTTTGGAAAGATATTCTAACAGGACAATGGAAAGGTCCTGACCCAGTGATTGTCTGGAGTCGGGGTTCTGTTTGTGTGTTTCCACAGGGAGAACAGCAGCCAATTTGGATTCCAGAGAGACTAACCAAAGCAATTTCTACAGACCAAAAAGAAGATGATTTGACTCAAATCCATAACAGCTGATATCCAGAGCTCCAGCTTGGCTATTCTTACATCTGCGACAGTGATTAACCAGGATGCTTTTTTCAATATCTATTTTTTATTGCTTTTTCCCACATCATAAAGTTCTATTTTATTTTTTGAGCTCATACAGACCTAGGTTAATGTTTTTCTGATCAGTTTTATTTTTTGACTGTGGAGTTTTTAAACATTGCAATGGAGATTTCACCTAGGTAAAGCTACAAGGCCTTTACTATTGTCTTATGTGTTGTACATTTGTGTGCACTCTTGTGTTTTGTGTTGTATGTCTGTGTGTGCATATGTCCATATATCATATATGAGGAGCACTCATGAAAAAATGGATCCGAATTTTTTTTTATTCATGTGATTTAAATGGTTTAATTTAAATTAGGTAAACAGCTGTTAAGGATTGTTTTTAAAGGAGGTTAACAGATCTGTTTGTTTATTTTCACCTTTCCTTTTCATTATATTTAATAATTCTGTTCAGTATAATGTCTCTTTAGCATCATTGCCAGAATTCCTATTTTCATCCCAGTGCCAGTGAAGACAAAGATAAAACCAAACTACAGCTTCTATGACACCTATCACAATAAACTGTATAAACTGATGCATCAATGAATATAACTCAACAAGTAATGCTCAATCAAGGACTCGATTTACTTGGGGAGGAAATGGACATATTGATAGACTCCTCCGCTTTGAACTGCAGAACTTGCCTGGACTATGTATCACTTGTATACATTGTGAACTATCGTTTGGTGCATCGAATTGTGGTAGTGCTGGCATATCTTTGCTGATGGTGTCACCAGTGATGCAATTTTTCCAAAGGAGCCGTCAATTGGCTTGGTGTCGTGGCATTTCTGTATCCTCCTCCCTTCTGCTAGTGATGGTCTAAAATTTGGGGGCCAACAGAGGTGAGGAAAAGAACCTCACCCCCCCACTGGCACCAAGGCCAAATTTGGGGGCCAACAGAGGTGAGGCAAAGAACCTCACCCCGCCACTGGTGCATAGGCCTATCCACAAGTATGGCTGTATGCTGGACCTGTAGTCAGTGACGGGTATGATCCAATTGCAGTGGTATCAACCTAAGACAGGAGGCTGACGCCTAGAGGTCAGTTTTTCCCATGACGGGTAAGAACCATATGTTGAATTGGACAACCTACCAGGCACGGTCCTTAAGCCACATTGTTTGTTGTTTAATTAATCAGAAGGGGGGAGATGCTGAGAGCCATTGCCAAGTAGGAATGACGCATGGCATGACCCAGGTCATTTGCAGTGACATTGCATGTAAGGTGACCTTGCTCAAGGACCAGGGCGGATCCGGGTTTAGGGCGCTCCTTGGGTTTAGGGCGCTCCTTGGGTTTAGGGCGGTTCCAGGTTTAAGGTGTATCCTGCTGGGAATAGGGCATATCCTGCTGCCTCAGGCGCGCCCGCTCTTTGATTTCCCATTGAGTTCTTGCGGGATTCAGAGAGTATTTTGGGATACAGAGCCCAGTGGAGGTGGATTTTGCCCAGAACGTGTGTGTAAAGTGCCGGTGACAGTTTGAGAATAAAGAGTTGCTGTTTGAATCTACAAGGTGTGTGGTGGCTGGTGATTTTGTGCCCAGCCAGACTGTGGCAGTTCCCTATATTTACTATATGAAATTCTAAAGCACACTATCCATCTGACCTTTCCCCACTGCCTACATCAACTCTCCTTCCCTGTCCTTCCTGATACTCTAGCTAGTTAACTACCGTGAAATCTGGTCAAATGCTCATCTCAGCCCTAATACCTTTAAACTTGTAATTTCCTTCTCCCTCTTACCCTGACAATCCATATTTGTCTCCTTAGAACAGCTTATAATAATTTCATTATCAGTCAGTAGTTCTTAGTAAGAGATTGTTATATTGGAAGGAGAAGGCAGTAGGGTGAAAGGAATAGAGGAAAAAGGATTTAAAAAGCTTCTATACCCTTGAGAATTACTGTTCCACTCATATTACTGCTCTAGACTAGAAGTATCAAGAATGTTTTGCCAAAATAATTATTGTAAGTAAATGACGTTAAAATTTTCTTGAGCGTAATATTTTGATCATTTATTCAACAAGTAGTTACTGAATGCCCTTCCTTGTGGTTAAGTACTGTAGGCACCAGAAACAGAACAATGTGGACCAAACAATACCCACAAAAATTCCTGTCTTCATGGAATTTATATTCTTATAACATTCTCTCAATTTTAAATTCATCCATATTAAAAACCTGTAATATAAAACTCACTGTTATGAGTTATTACTAGTTGTTATGCTATTACTAAGGAGATACATGGTATATTATTAAACAGCTAGTTAAAGTTCTGCATATGATGGGTAGAAAAAAGTCTCACACTTGTTCTGAAGGAGTGACTGAATCTGAGAAAAACAGTAGAGGTAGAAGACCTAGGAGGAAATAAAAAGGGTTTAGGAAACTACAGAAGAAGAAAATAGAATAAGCTGTGGAAGACAGTTTGTCACTTCTCCCCCTTCCTTTCAGAGGAGGTCCATGGCTCAACTTTAGCCAAACTGAAACCACCTGCACGACATATAGCACAGTCAGATTTAGAGGCCAACCTAAAGCCCTTCATCCATAGACTAGAGGCTCTTTTTATTAAAATGTGTATACTTTTTTGTAATTGTGAGTGTTCCTTTGTAAGTTTTTAAGGTATTCTTCCTATGAATGATTTGACTCCTCCACTTTCAAGAATCTGTTAATTTTGCTGTATGTATTTGATGAATTATTACCTCAGTTTCCTTACTCTTACTCATTCTAATGCTCTTCCTCATTCATTCACCCTACCCTCCATCAAAACTCCCCTAACAATTAAGAATTTGAAAGAGTTCACTCTATCCCCTTAAACTAAAACTCTAAAATAAAATTATGATCAATAATGAGCCACATATACCCAGAGAAGCCACTAGCTACACTGGTGTTATTTCCAAAATAGCATTAACTTGCAAACACCACACAGAGGATATATTCCCAATTATTACAAGACAATTTTGGTATAGGTATGAAAACTGCACTTGAATATAGTCAGATCTGTACACTGCTGTTAAGCTTTTATATATTATAGCTCAATTTAAAAACTAATTTTCAAATTGGTTTGTATTGTAACAATTAATCTTACCCATACTGGTAAATGCCACTTAAGATCTTTAAGGAAAAACATATAATTACAAAATAAATGGAGTAGACTGTAACTTTTACTCCTTTCCCTTATCTTCAAATTTAGGAGGGAGCACAGTCTAAATGAAGAGGGTAACAAAAACAAAAAAAAAATCAGTTTATAATAAAGGTGGAAAGACTTTCCGTCCCTCAACACTTACAAATAATGCCCCTTAAGTTTTACCTTTAAAATATATGAAAAGAATGTTGTTCTCTACCTTTGTTTTTCCTTGAAAATTATATTGAAATTCCTAAGATTGATTCTTTTTTTGGGGAAGGGGGCCTGCTGTGCTGGGGATTAAACCTAGTACCTCACACAAACTGGGCAAAAACTATAGAACTAAGCTACATCCTCAGCTCTAAAAAATTTTTAAGAAAAAATTTAAAAACTGGTTTCAAACTATGCTATGGGCTGGAGATTTAGCTCAATGGTAGAGCAAGTTTGAGTTCCACTCCCAGAACTTCAAGAAAATAAAAAACAAGCCTGAAGCAGTTGGCATTTGCTTGCAATTTGCAATCCCAGCTATGCTGGTAGCTGAGAGGCCAGCCTCAGCAACTTAGTGAGACCCTACCTCAAAGTAAGAATTAAAAAAAAAAAAAATGTGGATGTAGCTTAGTGGTAGTGGAGTGCCCTTGGGTTTAATCCCCAGTTATCACCAAACCAAACCAAAACAAAACAAAAAGGCAAGCACAGCAGGTTTCTGCTACCTGAAAGAATCTGAAAAAGATTGAAATGTTGCAACAAAGGGCCTCCAGTGTTTCAGGAACAATATAATATCCAGTGCCCATATCAGATTCAATGGCACAAATTCATTTACACCTCCACTCCTCCCCCACTCTTGGCTGCCTGGAGTAATGTCACAGATCCTCTTCACTGATTGAGGGCCCTGCAGGCAAAGGGCTGGCCTCAGCATTTACCACATGAAAGCTGAATGACAAAATCTCCTAAACTCAAGTCCCTGTTGGTCAACTTCTAGGAGTAATAGAAGCTATAATAATCAACAATAAAAAGATTGCTGCATTGAGAGTTTACGTATCCTTAAGCCATGAAACAGAATTCCCTTTTCACTACTACATCAACTAAAAAATTCAGGCCAAGAGAACTATAGAATTCCATAGCCCCTGCAATGCATTCAGACTCTACCTATACAAACAAACTCAACAACTGCCTTTTAAGAATCCTTATTTAGTTTATTCCAAATATGAAAGTCCCATCTGTTATACAGGATGATTACATCTACCTAGCTTATTGTACAAAGTTGTGATGAAATTAAAATAAGAACTCTGGATGATTTGAAGTTGAGGCTCACAAGTATAGCTCAGCTGGGATTTGAAACCAGATCTCCCATACTTAATCTTTCTATCCTGCCATGCAGCCTCCTTAACTAGCCTGTGTGTTCTCTTTGTGAGTCCCCTCTCAGAATCTGGTCCTTAAAAGTAGAGATGGGCCAGGCATGGTGGTGCATGCCCATAATCCCAGTGGCTCAGGAGGCTGAAGCAGGAGGATCACAGGTTTGAAGCCAGCCTCAGCAACTTAACAAGGCTGTAAGCAACCTAGCAAGAACCTGTCTCAAAATACTAAAAAAGGGCTGCGATTGTGGATCAGCGGTTAAACACCCTTGGGTTCAATCTCTGGTAAAAAAAAAAAAAAAAAATTAAAAATGCAGAGATGGTTTCTGTCACCTGTAGCACCTGTAGTATTCCCCCACACCCAGCATTGGTTGGGGATACCTAGAGTTAGAATTTGATAAATACTTTCCAATTGTTGTAACTTTAATTACAGTTTAAATTTTGCTTCTTTCCCTTCTTCCCTGTCTCTAGCCCATCCGTAGCATAGACACTGGGCTCCAGGAGTCTTTCAGCTCCTGGAATTTGTTCTGCTCTGGTGTTATCTATGTTCTATTAATATGGTCAAAATGACCATACCACCAAAAGCATTATACAGATTTAATGCAATTTCAATCAAAATCCCAATGACATTCCTCATAGAAAAAGAAAAAGCAGTCATGAAATTCATCTGGAAAAATAAGAGACCCAGAATAGCTAAAGCAATCCTTAGCAAGAAGAGTGAAGCAGGTGGCATCAGTATACAACCTTAAACTATACTACAGAGCAATAGTAACAAAAACAGCAGGGTATTGGCACCAAAATACACTAGCAGACCATTGGTACAGAATAGAGGACACACCAGACTAACCCACATAATTACAGTTATCTTATATTAGACAAAGGTGCCAAAAACATACATTGGAGAAATGATAGCCTCTTCAACAAATGGTGCTGGGAAAACTGGAAATCCATATGCAACAAAATGAAATTAAACCCCTATCTCTCACCATGCACAAAACTCAACTCAAAGTGGATCAAGGATCTAGGAATTAAACCAGAGACTCTGCGTCTAATAGAAGAAAAAGCAGGCCCAAATCTCCATCATATCGGATTAGCCCCCTACTTCCTTGACTCCTATAGTGCAAGAATTAAAATCAAGAATTAATAAATGGAATGGATTCAGCAAAAGAAACAATCAGTGAGGTGAATAGGGAGCCTACAGCTTGGGAGCAAATTTTTACCATTTGCACATCAGATAGAGCACTAATGTCTAGGGTATATAAAGAACTCAAAAAGCTAAACTCAAAATTTAAAAAAAAAACAGATAACACAATCAATAAATGGGCCAGGGAACTGAACAGACACTTCTTAGAAAAGGATATATAATCAATCAATGAATATCTAAAAAAATGTTCAACATCTCTGGCAATTAGACAAATGCAAATCAAAACTGCTCTAAGATTTCATCTCATTCCAGTCAGAATGGCAGCTATTAAGAATACCAAAAAAAAAAAAAACCAACAACAACAAAGAATACAAACAACAATAAGTGTTGGCGAGGATGTGGGGAAAAAGCCACACTCATACATTGCTGGTGGGACTGCAAAATGGTGCAGCCAATATGGAAAGCAGTATGAAGATTGCTTGAAAAACTGGGAATGGAACCACCTTTTGATTCAGCTATCCCAAATGGAACCACCTTTTGATCCAGCTGTACCCAAAGGACTAAAAAACAACATACCACATCAATGTTTATTGCAGCACAATTCACAATAGTTAAACTGTGGAAACAACCTAGATGCCCTTCAACAGATGAATGGATAAAGAAACTGTGGTATATGTATACACAATAGAATATAACTCAGCAATAAAAGAGAATAAAATCATGGCATTTGCAGGTAAATGGATGGAGTTAGAGAATATCATGCTAAGTAAAGTTAGCCAATCCCAAAAAACCAAATGCCAAATGTTTTTTCTGATATAAGGAGGTTGGATTCATAGCGGGGTTGGGAGGGGGAGCATGGGAAGATTAGACAAACTCTAGATAGGGCAAAGGGGATGGAGGGGGAAGGAGGTGGCAAAGGGGTGAAAAAAAGATGGTGGAATGAGATGGACATCACTACCTTAAGTACATGTATGAGGAAGACATGAATGGTGTGAATATACTTTGTATACAAGCAGAGATATAAAAATTGTGCTCTATATATGTAATATGAATTATAATGCATTCTGGTGTCATATATAACAAATTAGAATAAAAAATTAAAAAAAAAAAGTAAAACTGGGCGCGTGGTGCATGCCAGTAATCCCAGCAGCTCAGGAGGCAGGAGGATAGCGAGTTCAAAGCCAGCCTCAGCAACAGCAAGGCACTAAGCAACTTAGTGAGACCCTGTCTCAAAATAAAATGCAAAATAGGACTGGATATTGCTTAGTGGACAACTGCCCCTGAGTTCAATCCCCAGTAACTCCCCCCTTATAAAAAAAGTAAAGTGGAATCATTATCAAGAACAGGCTTCTATAAATGTCACTTGCATTTCCACAAGGTTCTGAGAAGCCATTATGAACTACAGACCATAAGAACAATATTTGTCCACCAATCAAATATTTATTTTTCATGACCAGAGTGGACATGAATTCTTTTTTATTTTTATTTATTTATTTTTTTAGTTGTCAATGGACCTTTATTTTATTTGTTTATGCGGATGCTGAGAATAGAACCCAAGGTCTGACACATGCTAGGCAAGTGCTCTACCACTGAGCCACAACCCCAGTTCTGGACATAAATTCTTGTAATCAATGTGGATTACAAGAACTAAATTTTATCAGACAAAAACTGTTTGCCAGACATTGTGCTATATCTTTTAAGTACATTATTTCATTTAATCATTGCAAGCTTGTCAAAGAGTTGTTAACACTATTACTTTAAAATGAGAGTAGTGCATGTGGCGCATGCCTGTCATCCTAGTGACTTGGGAGGCTGAGAGAGGAGGTTCCTAGCTTCAAGGCCAGCCTCAGCAACTTAAGGAGACCCTCAGCGATTCAGTGAGAACTTGTGTCAAAAAAAACTTGAGGTGCTTGGGTTGTAGCTTAGTGGTAGAATGCTAGCCTAGCATGTGTGAGGCACTGGGTTCAATCCTCAGTATCACATGAAAATAGATAAATAAAATAAAGGTGTTCTGTCCATCTACAACTAAAAAAAAAAAAATTAAAATTAAAAGGGAAGACTAGAAACACAGCTTAGTGGTAAAGCACACCTTTTTTCAATCCCCAGGCAAAAAAATAAAACAAAAGTAGAGTAGATAAGTTCAGAGAACTTGACTAAATGGCAATGACATACAAAAGGCCCCAGTGTGCTTGTCTCCAAAATCCATAGACTCACTATTACAAAACAGACCTGCTCTCATGTAGTTTATTCTTTTTTTTTTCTTTTCCTTTTTTTTTTTTTTTTTTTTTGATGGTGCTGGGAATCAAATATCCATCTCAATTTACACTCCATTTTGGGGACAAATTAACATAAATGGTTACTACAAGGAAAAATATAGTAATACACTATATTGTGTTAGACAACAGCTGTTATATTTTCTAATATCTAGAAAGGTTCAGACACAGGTTTTAAGTTTATTGTAACACTTGCTACTGTATGAAAGTTAATTATATATTGCCTCCTCTACAGATTGTATTCCTTAGAGATAGGATTCACAACATTTTTTCGTCTCCAGTGCCTGTTCATAGTACATGTTCAGTAAGTGTGCTTAATGGTGAGAGATCAATGAGAACTACGTATCAAAGAGAAGGAATCATTGTTTGCTTGGGGAATAGTCATAGTACTGATAATAATACTCATTTGCTACTTGAGGGAGACTACTCTAACTAGACTGGACGGAATGTGCTGGATAATGTTCTTTCACCGTTCATTATCTTATTCACCCTGTATAACAATCTAATAAGGAAAAAAAAGATACAAGAGGTTAAATGAATTACTAAAAGTTGATGGATACTAGCAAGTAGCAATGATCAAACTAAAAACTATTCTGATTATCTAGGAAAGTGTTACATAGAAATGGCACTTTACATGGAATTACTTCACTTATTAAGAAATGGGGAGCCAAAGACAGTTTGGGAATGCTAGACAGGAACCAAGGAAAGAAAGTGCATTCAAGAAGCTGTAGAGGTCCCTCTCCTGTGAAACACCTTTGGCTGGGAATCTGCATTTTTCTCATCTCCTCCTGTTTGAACATGGTGCAAACTCAAAGCAGACAGTATCCCAAGCACCTACAGAAAAGTGGTGGCTTCTCAAGCCCCAAGAAAGGTCCTTGGTCCCTCCACCTCAGCCACTAATTGTACATGGCTTTCATCAAGGAAGGTTGAAAATAAGTATGCAGGAGGAAATCCAGTTTGTGATGTCCAACCCCAAGCGGCAAAAAGGAATTGGAGAAATCCTCAGGCTGTCCCCTAAAGATTTTGAAAAGGAGAATCAGATTCCTGAAGAGGCAGGAAGCAGTAGCATAGGAAAAGCAAAGAGAAAAAAGTATGTCCTTTGCAACCTGATCACACAGATGATGAAAAATAATAGAACTTATCTATCTTTGAATACTGTCTCCTGTTTACTCTGGTACTCTAGGGTGTAGATTTGCGTAGATATGTTGTTCAATAAGCTTTGTTGAATAGGCATTTAACTTAAAAAAAAATGAGGCTAAAGTATATTTAAAAGCAAGTTATGAAATTGGAGAATTTGTAAAATTATGGTTACTTAGGTTAATATTCAATTTAATGCAGTATGTTGGTTCTTTTACCTGTTATAAAGCTTCTTGTTCTTACTAACATTAAATCACTGCATGATGTTCCAATTACTAATATCCTATATTTGAGATTTGCTTACATACCGTACTGATGCCATTTATATTGACATTTGGGCACTGAAATGATGCTGTTGTTATTCCCTTTATTTGCTTTAAAAAAGCAGAGTTAGAGTTTTACACATGAAAAAAATTCAGTATTGGGGCTGGGGATGTGGCTCAAGCAGTATCGCGCTCGCCTGGCATGCACAGGGTGCTGGGTTCGATCCTCAGCACCACATAAAAAAATAAAATAAAGATGCTGTGTCCACCAAAAAATAAAAAATAAATATTAAAAAAATTCTCTCTCTTTTTAAAAAAAAAATTCAGTATTAATTTAACTTAATTTCTGTCATTTTTCAGAAAGGAGCCAAAATTGTCATATTGAATAAATTTGGATGGATATGAAAAAAGTTAAGGACAATTTAACCTTGAGGGTTTAAACGACTGATAATCAAAGTTCCTAAAACAACAAAAAGACAAAATACTAGCATAGAATGAGGAAAAAAGATTGCATAAGCCACATTAATAAGGAGGAATTTTCTTGGATAATTAATTCAGTATCATAAAATATCCTTTGCACCTATATTTTTAAAGTTGGAAATCAATAAAACATGACTGGCAAATCATGCTATAGCCCACAGCTGAGTCTAAAATCTTCAGAGCGTTCACCACATTTCTCAAGATAACCAGTGGTATAACTGAAGAGGTGAGTATAATACTACTTGTTAACTGATGTTCTTACTTTCCTAGCACACTGCTTACTGATAAGCTATCAATTTTCAAAATTAACCATGTTTTAAAAGGCATATTTTTCTGAAATTTGAAATAAAAGAGTACTTATTTTCACAATAAAAAAAAGCTGCTGTAATCATCAACATGGAGATGACAAACACACATCTAAAAAAAAAGGATCAATAGGATTCAGTGGCAGATTATAAGGAAAGAAGGAAAATGAGCCAGAAATAACTCCAAAATGTCAAACCTGAAAGACTAGAAGAATAGCAGTGGCACAAACAGAGAGAGACACTGGCAAACTAGCTTTTTTGTCGGGGAGAGGCAGGGATGGGAGTAAGTGAGTAAAATTAATGGCATGATAGCTTGGGTACATGACTGTCATGTAGGCTGGGCCCTGAAGCACCGGCATGTAATACCAGCTACTTAGGAGGCAAAAGTCAGAGGATCACAAATTCAAGGCCAGAGTGGGCATCTGAGACAGACCCTGTTTCAAAATTAAAAATATAAAGGGCTGGAGGTATAATTCAGTGGTAGAGAATCATTGGGTTCAATCTCCAGTACCACAAAAAAGAAAGAAAAGACCAAACAAGTTCTGCAATGTAGCTGGGTACAGTAGCTAATGTATCACTACAAGCATGTGCTTGTACTCCCAACTATTCAAGATGCTATGGTAGGATGATGGTGAGAGGCCAGTCTGAGCAATTTAGTAAGATGGCTGTCTCTTATAAAAAAATTAAATAAAAAATAAAAGAAACCTGTAATGCTTACATAAATATGGAAATAAGTGATGTCTGTATAAGTTTTTAACATATTAGGTTAAAAGCATTTTTTATAACAATCTAGTCTTTTTAAAAAATTTTTTAGTTGTAGGTGGACACAATACTTTATTTATTTATTTATTTATTTATTTATTTATTTATTTATTTATTTATTTATTTATTATATGGGCGAGGATCAAACCCAGTGCCATATACATGCTTGGCAAGCACTCTACTCCTGAGCTACAACCCCAGCCCAAAAAAAACTAGTATTTTTAAAAATAAAACTTGAGGTGCTTGAGTTGTAGTTCAGTGGTAGAGTGCTTGACTAGAACATTTGAGGCACTGGGTTCCATCTTAGCAACATATAAAAATAAATAAAATATCAGCATTGAAAGAGAATAGAATAATGGCATTTGCAGGTAAATGGATGGAGTTGGAGAATATCATGGTAAGCAAAGTAAGTAAATCCCCCAAAACCAAAGGCCGAATGTTTTCTCTAAGTAAATGATAATCCATAGTGGGGGTGGGGCATGGGACAAGTGGAGAACTTTGGATTGGGCAAAGGGAAGAGAGGAAGGGAAGGGAGTAAAAAAGATGGTCAAATAAGATGGACATCACTACCCTAGGTAATGTATGACTGCACAAATGGTGTGACCCTACTTCATGTACATCCAGAAGTGATAAATTGTGCTCCATTTGTATAAAATGAATCGAAGAGCATTCTGCTGTCATGTATAACTGATTAGAATAATAATAATATAATAATATATATTTAAATAAAGGTATTGTGTCCATCTACACCTAACTATATATGTATATACACACATGTATATATACACATATATATACTAACCATATATAGATATACACACACATATATATATATTTTAAAATTGATACCTTTCTCTCTTCTTCCTTTGTAAACAATTCAGTTCAATAGACATTGAATACAGGATAAGTAGGCAACAAGCTTAGTGGAGGGGGTCAGGGGAGCCACAGTGACCCAATGCGGGATTTTGGAATCCCAAGTGGTATAAGAAGGTTATCCCTGAGGGCAGAAAAGGCCTGGTATAGACTTCCAGGAAAAACATTTTCTGGTGGAAATGGTTCAGCATGAGATGACAGAGCCTTAGCGGAGAGAGGAAACCAGGAGAATAGCAGCAAGTAGAAGGATGAGGGCATCCACATCTACACAGGACAGCACAGCGTCAAGGTTTTCCAGGTAGGCAAAAGATGTCACACACTGAAGTGGAGGGGCAATGGTCCAGCAGTCAGTTTCAGACTCAGTGGAGTAAAGAAGTTAGAAAGGGTAATCCCAGCACCCAAGCTATCAGATGTTCCCAAAAGGGTAAAGAAAGCATCCATAAGATGTATGAAATAGAGAGAAAGCTGTGGGGACAACAGGAAATGAGTTATATAGGAGGACCTATCAAATAAGAGTGATGGATCAAATACTGAGGATAATAAAAGCTAGGTTCCTAAATCAGAGAAAGGAATTAAGAGAAAGGAAAAAAAACTAAAATGCATACTATACTGCTGAATTACAACTGAAGGCAATATTGTGATCTCAAAGCTTAATATAATGAGAGAGCTATTTGTAAGTAAATTATGTATATATTGTATACATGTACACACTACTCCCCTCCTACCAACACACACACATTCCCTAGATCTGTCAACTGAGAAGGCCCAGAAGCACTAACACCATTAATATGATGAACACATTTAATGATTCTAAGTATTAAATGAAAGAACCTTAGGACAATGGCTGTTTCCAGGGTTCAGACAGGGAAACTTCAAGATGGGCTTAATATATGTTCTTCAGAGGTTCAAACAACAGTAGAAACATGTCAAATGACAGAGCCAGAATGAAAATCCGGGACAGGATCAATCTGAGACAATTTAAACATCTAATTAAATAATGTTAATAATGGATTATGATGGTAGCAGGCAAACTCTTAACATGTTCCCCAATAATTCCCTCCTCCTGGTATTCACACCCTTATTTAATCCTAACCCCTTGAGTATGGGATAGCCTAGTACCTTTCCTTCTAAGAGAACATGGCAAAGGTAATGGGATGACATTTTCTGTGACTAAATTACATACTGATGTAGGACAGATGAGGCTGGACATTAAGGAATTAGGAGGAAGAAGGTTAATTGGCCACAGACAGTGCAGATTGGCTCATGCCTTTCTTCCTCTGGACTGAGAGTTGAGAAATTTTTTGGACTTTATACTGGAGGGGATGGGAGGGCAAGGTTGAAGGTTTATGTTTTTGCAGAAGTCTACATAAAAGTAATTTTTTTCTTTGAATTCTCAAAAAGTGCTTTTTGCCTCACTTTTTTTAGAACAGTTAGAGGTTTTACACGTTTTACCACAAAAGCAGGAGTGATATCGGCAAGTCTGGAGTTAAACTTAGTTCTTGCAAAACAGAGCAACAAGAAATAGGAAGTTCTAACCACACTGAGCTCTTTTGCAGAAATCTTCGCTGATATTTTGTTAACAAGAACAATTATGGTGGACTGGGGTTGTGGCTCAGTGGCAGAGCACTTGCCTAGCATGTGTGAGGCACTAGGTTCGATACTCAGCACCACATATAAATAAATAAATGTTCATCAACAACTAAAAAATATATATATTTTTTAAAAACAACAATTATGGTGAGGATCTTCTAGGTGGGGGTTTCTGAACTGCTTCAATAAGACTGTAACTTCCATCTTGCTAAGAGACTCTACTGTCCTTCTTGGCTTGCATGATTTAATGAAGCAAGCAGTCTTATGGAGAGGTTCATGTGGCAAGGAACTAGAGCCTAGAGCCTACAACCAGCTGAGAATTTAGGCTTTCAGTCCAGTAGTCCTTGAAGAAAAGAATTCTGCCAACAACCATGTACTTAGAAGTGGGTCCTTCCTTAACTGACCCTTCAAATGAGATCATAGCTCTGGACAAACCTTGATTATGGCTTTGTGGACACAGGTCAGCTCTGCCTAGACTCCCGACTCCAAAAAACTGTGAGATATTAAATGTATGTTGGATTATGGTCACGTTAATCAGCTTGACTGTGGTAATCATAATGAATACATATATGAAAACATCATGTTGTACATCTTAAATATATATAATTTTTATTTGCCAATTATACCACAATAAAGAATAAAAAAATATGTATTTTTGGAAACAAACACAGATGTGAGAAAATTCTAGGAAAAAGCCTATTTCAGGGTATACATACAGCATGCTGTCAATTTAGGAGTTAGCATTCTAACATATTAGAGCTCATGAAAACTTAAAAATAAATATGATGTTTCCACTTCATAAGTTTAATTTTATGTTTGAAACAAGTATTTTCCATTTTGTTTGTTTATTTGTATTTTGGAATATATGAATATACATAAAGAGATATCTTAAGGATATGGGACCCAAGTCTACAGAGAAAATTCATTTATGCTTGATAGACACCTTATATACATAGCCTGAAGGTTATTTCATATAATACTGTTAATAGATACACCTGCATTTTCACTTCAACTAATCATAAGAAGTCACGTATGAAATTTTTCACATGTGGAGTCATGTCAGTGCTCAAAAAGTTGGACTTTGGAGCATTTGGGAGTTCAGATTTTTATATTAGATGCTCAACCTGTAACAATTATTTGCCATTTAAAGTTTAAATACACCTCATTTGTGAACTGCCCCCAAAATATGAAATGTTGTGTGTTACATTATAACTCACTAAATTGTGGTAATTTGTTATTTGGCAATAAACAACTAATACCATAAGCTACTGAATAAAGTAGAAATTCATGAATCCATTAATGATATTAAAAGTAAACTGAAAGATTAGTGAACAGGATACTTAGTCTCCAAGTACCTCCCATTAAATACTTTACAGTAAAAAAACAAGTTGACATCTTAATCAACATTATAATGATCAACATTAATAACACAACAAATGAAAGAAAATGAAAATCAAGTGTTGATAATATGCAGTAAGAACATAAGATTATCTCTGTAATGTTCTTGTCAAAGTCACATAAGTCACATAAGCTAGATATAATCATAAAAAAAAAATCCAAACTCAAAAAACATTCAGTCAGGCAAGGTGGCACACGCCTGTAATCCCAGCAGCTAGAAAGGCTGACAGGAGGATCACGAATTCAAAGCCAGCCTCAGATCACGAGTTCAAAGTCAGCTTCAGCAAAAGCCAGGTGCTAAGTAACTCAATGAGATCCTGTCTCTAAATAAAATACAAAATAGGGCTGGGGATGTGACTCAGTGGCGAGTACCCTGAGTTCAATCCCCAGTACAACCCCCCTCCCCGGCCAAAAAAAAACTTTCAACAGAGGTATATCAGTGGTAGAGTGTGTGCTTGGCATGTGCAAGGCCTTGGATTCAATCTCTGCATCAAAAACAACAACAAAAAAAAAACACCTACAAAACACATAGCCTGTAATTCTCAGAGATGTCAATATCATCAAAGTCCAAGAAAAGACTGAATAACTAGTAACTATCCCAGACTGAAGGGAAAAAGAGGCATGATAACTAAATGCAATATGTGACTATGGATTAGGGTCCTTTTATCTAAAGGCCAAAACTAAGATTAACAGAGAAAAGTAAATGGGGACTGTAGATTAGATGACAAAATATTTATCAATATTAATTTCCATATTCTGAACTTTACTAGGTTATGTAGGAGAATGTTCTTATTTATAGGAAATATATATTCAAAGAATTTGGGGGTACAGTACCTTATTCTCAAATGGTTTATTTTTAAAATGTTAATAGATTTTTATACAACTTTTCTATAATGTGAGAATGTTTAAATAAAACATGGACAATTAATAAAAACTCTGAGATTTTGCTTTTGGCTATAATTTAGTAATTGTTATCAGACTAAATTTCATGGAGAAAAGGTAACAGTAAAAGCTAAATAAAATACAAAAGAAAACTGTTTGAAGGTATTAGAGAACCAATGTATCTAATACTTTAGGGGGTGTCGAGATATTTAGCAGATATCTGGATTAAGAAATTTATGCAGCCATTAAAAGAATGAAATTATGGCATTTGCCAGTAAATGGATGGAAAAGGATAACATCATGATAAGTGAAATTAGCCAAACTCAGAAACTCAAAGGTTCTCTCTCATAAGTAGAAACTGGAGTAAAATACAGGAAAGGTGGGGTGGGAGGCACTGAGGGATAAGATTACATACAAACCAATGAGATACAATAGCCAAGTGAAAGGGATGTCTAATAGAGGAAGGAGGGGTAGGGAATAAACAGGGAGGTCCATGAACTTAAATTGATATCTATACATGTATGAGTTTGTCAGGATGACCCAACTGCTGTGTATAAACATTAAGCTATAATAAAAACAATAATAATTAAAAAAAAGATACTGGGAGAAGTGAAATGCACTCTGGAGAGCCAGACATTCTGTCCACAATTTCCCCTAAAGCATCTGCTAGCTTTGAAGTTTTACATGCACAGAGCAAGATACTGGAAAACCAAGTTTAAAGCATATTTCAGCAGTCTAATGATGCTGGGGAACTAGAAATTGAGAATGCAGGGCTCACCTAGGAGGAAGTACTCAGATATATTAGAGGAGGGGAAAAAAAAAAAAAACTCTCAGATAGCTTTTAGCTAACACCATGGATCAGAAAAAGGGCACCAAAGAGAGCAGCCTCAATTCAACAAAAGGAATATGCCCATGAAAAATATTAAACCCTCTCTGAAGGAAGATATCACTGAGTCTCTAACATTTTCATTAATTTTTTTAATATTATCATTAAAAATTATCAAGCACTCAAAGTGAAGTGCTCAAATAACTGTGGTTTTTGGTTTTGTTTTTGGTACCAGGGATTGAACAACTGAGGGGTACTTGCCCACTAAGCCACATCCCCAGCCCTATTTTGTGACTTAGAGACAGGGTCGAGTTGCTTAGTGCCTTGTTTTTGCTGAGGCTGGCTTTGAACTCGTGATCCTCCTATTTCAGCCTCCCCAGCCCCTGGGATTACAGGTGTGGTCCACTGACCCCTTCAAATAACTAAATTTAAAGCCAAAAACAAACAAAAGTAATCTTAGTTAGGGTTACAGGCAGGAAAATCACAACTTTTGAGGCCAGTCTCAACAACTTAGGTTCTGTCTCAAAATAAAAAATAAAAAGGGATATTGATATAGCTCAGTGATAGGCTCTATCCCCAGTACCACAAACTAAGCAAATAAAAAAACCAAACAGAGTCAAAGAGCCAAAAGGTAAGAACAAAACAGGTGCCACTGACAGATGAATGAATAAAGTGGTATGTGCATACAATTGAGTATTATTCAGCCTAAAGAAGAAAGAAATTTCTTTTTTTTTTTTTTTTTTTTTTTTTTTTTTTTTTTTTAAAGAGAGAGTGAGAGAGGAGAGAGAGAGAGAGAGAGAGAGAGAGAGAGAGAGAGAATTTTATTTATTTTTTTTTAGTTCTCGGCGGACACAACATCTTCGTTGGTATGTGGTGCTGAGGATCGAACCCGGGTCGCACGCATGCCAGGCGAGCGCGCTACCGCTTGAGCCACATCCCCAGCCCAGAAAGAAATTTCTTACACATGCTGTAACATGGATGAACCTTGAGATGATGCTAGGTGAATACAGCATTCACAAAAAGATAAAGTATGAGTGCACTGATACGAGTTAACACGAATAATCAAATTTTAAAACTAGAATGGTGGTTTCCAGGGGCTGGAAGGAGATGAAATAGGGAGTTGTTGCTTAATAGTAGAGTCCAGTTTTGCAAAAGGTAAAAATTTCTGTAGACTGGTTGCACAATAATGTGAATGTAGTTAAACTAATGAATTGTATATTAAAGAATGGTTAAACTGGGTGTGGCAGCACATGCCTACAATCCCAGAAATTTGGGAGATTGAGGCAAAGGATCACAAATTCAAGGCCAGCCTCAGCAACTTAGGAAGACTGTCTCAAAATAAAAAATAAAAAGTGTTGGAGATGTGGCTCAGTGGCTAAGCACCCCTGGGTTCAGTCCCCAGTACAAAAGGTGGGGGGGGTATGGTTAAGAGGTGAACTTTGTGATTAATATATAGTTATAGATAGAAAAACTTTTAAAAAAACAGTCTCCAAAGTGACAAGCATTAGAATGACCAGCCACGATTTTAAAACAACCAAGTTTAAGATAGTCCAGAAAACTGATGAAAAAATAGAGTTGCACCAGAAAACTAGAATCTCTAATTTAAAACATACAATATAAGGAAATCCTATAACTAAAAAATATAAAAGTTAAAATTATGACTTCATCAGATTTGTTTAAGAGATTAGATACAGAGCAAGTGAGAATTTGTATGCAGGTTCTGCCTTCAAGCCACCATAGCACCAGCACATGGTACCAGGGATCAGGCTACAGCAGAAACAACAACAACAAAAAAAGAAAATAATGAGAATCACTGTGCTAAACAAGAGTCAAAAGATAGAAAAATAATTTAAAAACTATGAATTACACAGTGAAAAGTGAATAGGAATATTTGGATTCACAGAAGGAAAAAAAAAGAAATGGCACAAGACAACCTCTAAAAATATATTACAATTTTCAAAAACATGAAAATCATCAAGCTACAGACTCAAGAATCTTTATAAACATAAAAGCAAGCACCTTTTTTATGCCTTGGTGAACTGTTGTTCTAAGTTTAGATCAGCTTTTCATATTTTATCCTTTGTGTCTCTAACGTTGTGAAATATACTGGGAGCTTTTTTTTTTTTTTAAGCCACTTTAGCCAGTCTAGATGAATTGCCCAGACTAGCCTTGAACTTGGCAATCCTCATGTCTCAGTCTCCCAGTCACTGGGATTACAGGTGTGTTCCCAGCTTCCAGAAGACTTTAATGTAATTATTTTCTTTAATATGAAGGTATTTTCTTCCATCTGGAACATATGCATCTTTTTCACGACTACTTTCCTCTTTTAAAATAAATTCATCTTTATTAAGTTCCTCCAGCTACCTACCTAGAGTCTATCAAATGGTAGCTATGTCAATATTACTATGTCAGCTAATTATTTAACCTTCACTCAAATTTCAATAAGTGTTACCAATTTTTGTTACGTTGTTTCATCTCTATTAGCCAATTTCCACTTTCAATTTTTTATTTCTATAAAATATCACCAGGGCTTAATACTGTTGGGAGACAATCTGACCAAATGCTTCCTTTTGTCTACTAACATAGTAACATACATGCAAAAGGACTAATAACCAACATACTTTGTCATATGAGTAGATTTGTTTTTCACATACTGATCTGTAGAATGGAAAATCAGCCAAAATGTTTGTACTTCATATAGTTACTCAAAGTTAATATACCATGGTAACTGAAATTTGAACCATGTTATTGGGGCCTTGGTATTATTTCACTAAACTGTGATAACTAAAATTCATGCATATCAGAACTAGGCAAAGCAGGACCTAAATTTGAATAAAACAGAAACTGAGTAAAAGACAAAAACTAGACTTCAGCTTCCACTATACAAAAACTGATTGATACCAAACATGCTCTCCCACCATGGAAAGAAAACTAGATAAAATGTGTGAAGCAGGTATTTTAAGACACTGGACGATATACAATGCCAGACCATAATGCCTGATGGACAAGAAACAAGTAAAGTGAACCTTAAAATTGTCCTAGCCTTCTCCCTGGGGGTACTCCAGTCTGCAACACCATAAAGGGAACCCCAGAGTAATGGCACTACTTACTTGAGGAAACAGAATAGAGTTTCTAGAAGCTAAAGAGACTAGAATTGGTGGGGCAGAGTATTAGAGAATAAGTTATGTAGAAAAAGGCTCCACATACCTGAATAGACCCCTTTGAGTCTGTCTGCACATGGTGATACTCCACAAGATCAGGCAAAAAGCTATGTAACAGCTATCAGTACAGCAACTAGAAATCACACAGACCTGGGTGACTTTTCTGTTCTGACCAGCCAAATTGCAGAAGCCTAACTGAACACCTAGACATGTTGTAGGACTCCCAGAAAGGTCACACGTCAGTTGCATACAATGATGAACATTAGAATAAAGGCTATATCAAAAATCTATCCAAATAAATCTTAAAATCTGCCACAATAGCACAAAATACTAAGTATAAATAGAGTTGCAAGCAACTCAATTGCCAACCAATATAAACTCTATATTCTTTCAAAAAGAAAATAAGCCAGTAACAGTGGTGCACACCTGCAATCCCAGCAACTCGGGAGACTGACGCAGGAGGATCGAAGAATTCAAAGCCAGCCTCAGCAATTTAGCAAGGCCTTAAGCAACTCAGTGAGATCCTGTCTCAAAAAAAAAAAAAAAAAAAAAAAAAAAGCAGAGAATGTGGCTGAGTGGCTTAGCACTCCTGGGTTCAATCCCTGATACAAAAAGAAAAAAAAAAGAAAAGGAAGGAAGGAAGAAAGACCAGAAAAATAGATGTATGGAGGTACACACCTGTAATCCTAGCTACTCCAGACACTGAGGCAGGAGGATCACAAGTTCCAGGACAGCCTGGGCAATTTAGCAAGACCCTGTATCAAAATAAAACAGTTGGGAATGTAGCTCAGTGGCAGTGTTAGCCTAGGTTGCACAAGGCCTTGGATTCAATCCCCAGTACTCCCCCCCGCCGAAAGAAAAAACGATTTTCAATAAAGCAATTCACATTGTTTGAAATCAAATCTAAGAATACTAGACAAGGAGCAGTAAAACATGACCCATAATGAGGAGAACTTTTTTTTTTTTTAGACAATAGAAACAAATTCAGGGGGCGGGAGGGGGATGAAATTAGCAGACAAAAACATTAAAAACAGCTGTAATATGAACAAAGTGATGTAGAATATAAAAAGGATAAAATAAGTTTCATGGAAAAAAAAATATAATACCTGAAATGATAATATCATGAGATGGGTTTAATTCAGGATTAAACACTGTGAAAGAAAAGAACACTGAACTTAAAAAAACACCAATAATAGGAAATAAAGCAGTAAGAGAAAAATCACTGAGGGGGGGAAAAATTGAACAAAGATTAAGTGACCTGTGGGAAATTATCAAGTGGTTCAATGTATGTATAACTGGTATCCCATAAATAAAAATGAGAAGGGAGTAGGGAAGAAGCAGAAAATACTTTAAAAAAAAAATTATCTCTTAGTTGTAGGTGGACACACAATATCTTTATTTCATTTTTATGTGGTGCCGAGGATCGAATCCAGTGTCTCACACATGCTAGGCGAGCGCTGTACCACTGAGCCACAACCCCAGCCCAAGAAAATACCTTTGAAAAATATATATTTCTATTATTTGGAAAATAGTAATAGATACAACCTATATAAAAACTATGAGAAGTGCTGCAAATATAATTATGTAAGTAAATATTTTAAAACTTTCTCACTGCAAACTTCTTTTAAAAATAATAATTTAAGTAAAAATACTACTGAACTGTGGTGTTCATTATATATGTAGAAGCAAAATATGACAGCAATAACAAAGAGTAGGAGTAGAAAATAGAAATACAATATATATGAAATGATATATTTCAAGGGAGTATGTGATGAATTAAAGATGCATTTTGGTTTGCAAATCGTATGTCCAATAAGAGTCTAGTATCCAAATGTATCAAGAATTTTTGGCTTGTGGATGTAGCCCACTGGTAAAGCACTTGCCTAGCATCCAGGAGGACCTGGGTTTGATTCCCAGAAACAAAAAAACACCTGGGTTCTTAGGCCAGGCACGGTGTCCTCAGCCGGTCGTTCCAACATTCCTAAAGTTGATGTGGAAGGATCACTTGAGTCCAAGAGTACAAAACCAGTCTTAGCAACATAGCAAGATTCTGTCTCAAAAAAAGAAAATACTTTCCCAGCAACTTTAAAATGGCCAAAGGATTTGAATAGGTATTTCTCTAAAGGGGATATACAAATGATGAATAAACAGATTAAAAAGGGTGCTCAACATCATTAGTCATTAGGAAAATGAAAATCAAAACTACAAGGTACACTTCACACCCACTAGCATAGCAATATATATTTTTTTAAATTAAAAGCAGAGTCATCCAGTTACTTCAGGAAAGGAGGATACCAGGAAATCCAGATTTATGGAAAGGAGTTTTACATCAAATTACAAAATAAACCCACAAGAGAAAACATCAATTGGCAAGGATGTTGAAAAACTGGAACCTTACTACCTTGCTGGCAGAGTAAAAACTGGTTCAGCAACTCTGGAAAACATTCTTGCAGGTTAAACAGAATTATTATGTGACCACTCCTAGCAATTCTACTCCTAGGTTTATATCCCAAAAAAATTGAAAACGGGTTCCCAAATACATGTACACGTAGGGTCACAGCAACATTATTTTAAAAGCCAGGGCTGGGGTGTGGCTCAGCGGTAGAGCGTTCGCCTAGCATGTGTGAGGCCCTGGGTTCGATCCTCAGCACCACATAAAAATAAAGGTAGGTAGGTAGGTAAGTAAATAAATAAATAAATAAATAACCAAAAGATGGAAACAGCCCAAATATTTATCAATAAATGAATGCATTAACAAATATGGTATGTAATAAATGAATTATTATTCAGCCACAAAAGAATGAAGTGCCAATACATGCTACAACACGAATAAACCCCCAAAATATTATGCTAAATTAAAGACAACAGAAAAAAGGTCACATATGCTTCCATTTATAATCCATATAGACAGAATGTAGACTGGTGATTGCTGGGGGCTGGATGAAGTAAATGGAAATAAACTGCTTAGTGGACAAGAGATTTTATATGGAATGATGGAAATGTTCTGAAACCAGATAGAAGTATTGACTACAGAATATTATGCCTTTATTTTATTTATTTTTATGTGGTGCTGAGGAATTGAACCCAGTGCCTCCCACATGCAAGGAAGCACTCTGCCACTGAGCTACAACCCCAGCCCATCAACTGCAGAATATTATGAATGTACTAAACACCACAGAACTGTTCACTTTAATTTTGTTATGTGAATTTCACCTTAATATTTAAAAATACATATGGTAATATTTAAAGGAACCAAAACAAAATAAAAATACCTACACTAAGCCAACAGAAAAGATAAAATGGAAAACTAAAACTTAAATAATTCAAAATTAGGCAGAAAAAAATTTTAAAAAGGAAAAGCCAGTTGGGAAAAAAGCAAAATGGTAATTTAAAATTAACCATTCCAATAACTACACTAAATATCAATAGTTTAACCTATACTGTCCAAAACAGTAGTCATAGGTGGCTACTGAGCACTTATTCATGAATAGTACCAACTGAGATGTGCTATATCCATAAAATACCCACTGAATTTTGAAAACTTAATATTAAAAAGGTGGAGTACTGGAAAGTCACTCTATGGTAGAGTCCTAATGTTATTATGTGTAAAGCCCTGTGTTTGACCCCCAGCACCACAGTGGAAAAAAATAAGAAAAGATAAATATATCACTAATAACTTTATGCTGATTACGAATAACCTACAGTGGATTTAAAAATAAATCATGAAAATTTCACGTTTCTTTGTACTTTTTTGATGTACAAGAAAATTCAAATTTAAAATTATATGGTTAGCATCTACAATATTTCTCATGAAAATATCACATTTCTTCGTACTTTTTTGATGTACAAGAAATTTTAAATTTAAAATTATATGGTTAGCATCTACAATATTTCTACTAGACACTGGAAATCTAAACATTGAAAGAGAGACTGTTATGGGAGACAGTGGTGAAGTACTCCTAGGTTCAATCCCTGGTACAAAAAGAAAAACCCTACAATGGGATTTCACCTCACACCAGTCAGAATGGCAGTCATCAAGAATATAAACAATAATAAATGCTGGAAAGAATGTAAAGGAAAAAGAACACTTTTACACTTTTGGTAGAATTGTAAGTTAGTAAAACCACTGTAGAAATAAATATGGAGGTTCCTCAAAAAATTAGGCATAGAACCACCATATGACCTAGATATACCACTCCTTGGTTTTTATCCTGAAGAGTTAAATCGATCATACTACAATGATAGATACATACATCCCCTTGTCTATAGCAGTACAATTCACAACAACCAAACTATGGAAACAGCCTAGGTGTCCATCAATGGATGAATGCATAAAGAAAACATGATATATACACTATGGAGTTTTGTTCAGCCATAAAGAAAAATGAAATTGTCATTTGCAGGAAAATGGATAGAACTAGAGACCATCATGTTAAACGTAATAAGTGAAACCCAGGATAAGAGTCCTATTTTTCTCTCATATGTGTACTTTAGTGAGGAAAAAGGAAAAGAAAGGTGTGTCTAGATTTCATGAAAATCAAAGGGAGATCAGTACAGGAAAGTTATTAAAGGATGAGAGTTGGGGAAGAGGTGGGGGAGCTCTGAGGAATGATATTGACCGAATTATATTGTTATATTGTGTGCATGTACAAACGCATAACAACAAATCCCATCATTATGTACAACTGTAATGCACCAACTTAAAAAAAATGTGAAGGGAACAAAACAGCTAGGAAAAAAAACAGAAAACATCAAGAATACAAACAGTAACAAATATTGGAGAGGATGTGAAGAAAAAGGAACACTTTTACACTACTGGTAAGATTCTCAAAAGATATAATAACAATGTATAAAGTTTGTCTCCAAGAACTGCAGCATACAGATTCTTTTCAACCACACTTACTACAAAAGCAGATGGACCAGGAAGCAAGTTCAAAGGAGTGAACCTGCAAAATATGCTATTGACTAGCATAAATCAGTATCAAAAAGATAACGAAAAGGGGTTCTGGTTCCACGTAAGGTGGAGAAAGCACACTGCCTCCTATATTTTCCACTAAATGCAGCTATAAAAAATGGACAAAACATATGAAGCAGCTATTTAAGGACTCTGAAAAGTCAAAATAAAAGTAGCAGGAAGATAGGGATGAATTTGACATAACACTGAAAAATAATAAAATAATAAATATACCTTTCTATTATTCCTCCAATATCCATCAATCTGAACTGCAGCCTGAAACTCAAAAGCAAGTATTAGTATAGGTAAAGAGAGTTCCAGGAAAAAACTAATTCTAGCTCAAGGAGCAAAGAAGGGGTACGAATAGTGGAAATCTCCCATTTTTCTTTTAAGTTTTCTCTGTTCTCTCCAAGCAATCCCTTCATGTAAGTCACAGTATGCACAGAAATCCACAGAAATTTAAAACTCTGAAGGGTAAGAAAAACTTCCTCTTCTGTCAGAGGGGCTGTGATCCTAAAAGGGAAAAGTGAAACCTCATTATTTCTCCTACTCCCACATCCTCTCATCATCTGGGAATACCCATATGCAACTTTCTGACTGAAGTACTGAGGCCCAGAGAACCAAACAGTACTGGGAGATCTTGGAGAAGATGAAGCCAGAAAAGTAACTCCATAAAGTGATTAAGGAAGTCCTATGCTTACCCACAAGCTGCACAGGGGTAGATGTCAAGACAGACTAATATCCATATCCCAGGTTGACTACTATGTGGCACACACATGGAATAGATTTCAGTGGCACTTCAAAGGCTTTCAAAATGGGATAAACACAGAAATCAAACTTCTACAGAGGGAGTGAACATTTGTTCACTGGCATGTCTAAGGCTCTGGTTCAATCCCCAGCACAAACGGTGGGGGGGGGGGGGGACACACACCTACAGAATGCTGTCTGACTTTAGAAGTTGAGCCTAACTACGCTGAATACCTGATAAATCAAAACCAAACATTTTTATTGGATTTAAACAAAACTCAAAGATTTATAATATTAAAAGTGTTGAGGATACAAACCCCAAAATGGTTTGCATACCAAAAAGGGGGGAAATTTCAACTGGCCTCAACAGATGCCAATATCAAAATGATATAGATGTTACAATTAACAGCTAGAATAAAAAGATTCCAATAACTAAGGGCAAACACTCTTGAGAGAAAGAAGTATCAGCAAAGAAACAACAGATTAAAGCAGCAGCAATGAAAATGTAAGAAAACTGAATAAAAACTCACTGAATGGGCTTGGGCTCCACAGCAGCAGAAGGGAGATTACAAAACAATATTCCTTATGATCATACAGGCAAAAATTCACAAAAAGCTGGCAAATAAAATCCAGCAATATACGAAAAGGATCATATACCACAAAGTAGTCAGATTTATTCTCGGAAGGCAAGGGTGGTTGTATTGAGTCCTATAGATATTCTAATGCCTGGCTCTGGGTCCTTGGGGGGCCTAAATGTACATCTTCCCTTTTAGTTCCATGAGTTCTGTACCCTTAAATTAGTTGCCCCTTCTTGTTGAAAGAGGAAAAGAGACAATCTGTTACTTAAAATCAAAATTAACTGATAAACTTAGAAATATATTTTCAAAATGAGTATTATCCCCAGAGTAGATATGATGGAAGCCAGTTATTCCAACAATGCCATTAATGCTTGAAAAAAAATTTTAATCTAGGCCTTCCAAAATGAAACCCGACTGACTTCATGAATACTAAATGAGTCCCTTCCTTTTAAAATCTAGTAGAAAAACAAAGAGACTTAAAGGTTTAGCTACCACATGTCAACATTTATAAACATTACAAAACACTAGACAAATTAAGATTAAAATGTAAAATATTACTAGTTTAATATTATTGTTATACCATACAAACTCATATACTGCTCTTAAAAACTTCTGGAAGCCCATCGTTGCATACATAGTAAAAGTATTCAAAAAATTTTTGGTGAAATAAACTGTTGAATCGTCATAACTGAGAGAAAGTGCAAACACTAATCCAGGAATGAGACTTGTCCTCAAACCAATTGTATGACCTTGAGCAGTTTACTTAATTTCTATGCACCTAAGCTTCTTCACTAGTAAAATAGATTTAAATCTTTCTAATAATAACTTACAGCAATTAAATTTCACAGTTCCATGATTTAAGTCTTTCTCCAATATTCAGAATATGAATTTTTCAAATAGGAATTATTAATTTCACCACAAAACTTGTACTGAAGGGGTGGAAATCCCTTTAAATGAGGGCAAGGGTAGGGAGGAGAACCTCCTGATGCTTGTTTAGTTCAGTTAAAATTCAAACTTGGTTGCCTTCTAAAATAAATTTTATTCATTATTATTTATTAAGTATGCAATTAGTCAAATATGACAGTCTGATAAGCTAGAATTTTGAACAAACAAATGCTTTAAAATTCTAATAACCATGCATAAGCAGTAAATTATTCTTACTTGAATTTCTACTGCTGTGTAGAGCAGGGTTACTAAGTACATAATTACATAAGAGAGCCACCCAACTTCCAAAGGAGCCATTCCAGTGAATTGTGTAAATAATATGCTTTAAAAAAACATAACCTCCTCACATATGAATTTAGATTTACCAGATATGGAGGAGCTGTGTACCTGTGAGACCAGAATAGTCTTTAAAAGGCCTTCCTAATTATGAATTTACCAGAGAGACTAGAAGGACCCAAAGCAAATTAATACACAGACTTTTTTTCATAACTTCTAAAACAAACATTCTTACTATTTGCTTCAGTACAGAAAACAAAAGATCTTAAAAGTCATTGGCATGAGAACTCCAGAATACAACACAATTTTTCTAACATTAGTGTTGGTGGTTTTCTTGATTACCAAATACTTGTGTTTTATTTGTCTTTAGTTTGTATCAATAAATAAGTTGTAAATATCTGGCTTATGGCTAATTTTACTGTAAGACTCCTGAATTTTAAAGAATAAAATAGGAACAAATTTTTAAGTCACACAAAATATTCATCATTACTAGGCAACATAGTAATGCCTAGAGGATACATATTTTTTGTAACATGTCATTTTTAATACTCATGTCCAGGAAACCACCAACTTAGTAAACAAATTTATGCATACATCCAGGTGGTATCTTTATTTTCCCCATAACAGAATAAAAAGTATGTTCACGTACACTTTCTTTGCTGCACTATTAAAAATATCTGATGTTAGGGGCTGGGGATGTGGCTCAAGTGGTAGCGCCCTCGCCTAGCGAGCATGCGGCCCAGGTTCGATCCTCAGCACCACATACCAACAAAGATGTTGTGTCCGCCGAGAACTAAGAAAAAATAAATATCAAAATTCTCTCTCCCTCTCTCTCTCACTCTCGCTTTAAAAAAAAAAAAAAATCTGATGTTAAGTAAAGAAAATTCCTATATTTTTGAAGTGTTCATTTTCTCAGTAACAGTAAAATTTCAATTATCTCAGATTAGGTTTTAAAAACTCATTCACCTATACTGGTACTTAAAGACTTTTTAAATTATGCCATCAAAAAATTATTTGGTTATACTAGAGTTTCAGTGTATTAAATTCAAGTCAAATCTCATTATGATAAACTTCAAGGACTGCCCAAAATCTTTTATTGCCCTAGAATTTATTGAAATTAAATATTATTTGAAATAACTACACCACCAGCTGAGGCCTTGGAATCATGGGGGTTACACAACAATTTTTGATGATGTGAAATTGGCCTATACACAAATTTCAAATGATCACAGTGCTCATTGGGAGGATTAAGCTTTATGTATTCTGAAACATGGAGGACGGGAAGAAGTGAGAAGATAAAGGAAGAAGAGATGAGGGAAAAACAGAAAAGAAAACTTGGTTTTAACTAGAGGAGTAAATAGAAGTTGAAACAGTCTTTCATTTTGGTGAAAGGCATTTCCAACACTGATCAGATACCACCAACAAATCACCCCCACAACCTTACCCCACACCCCAGTGCCCTGTTTACACATTTATTCACAGCAGTGCTATGACTCAACAAAGCCTGGTGTTATGTTAATAACCCACATATTAAAGCCAGACTGGGCTACCAGGAGAGATAGGAGGTTACTTCCCTTACTTCCAAGGCAAAGAAAGTAAAAGAAGCTACAGAATAAAAACCTTTGCTAGGGAGAAAAGACAAACCCTCACAACTACACTTAAACATCATCCTTTTCTACAGATGCAATGACAAATGAGTTCAAAAGGGAGTTATCTGAAGCTTTCTTCTTAAGGGGAAAGAAAAAACTATATTCATGAAAGGATCCCCAGATATCAAATGGTATTTCAATGACTGCAAACCAAGTCTTTCAGTCCTCTTGGGTACTCCTTAATTTAACTTTTTATGTAGGAGTAAAGAAAGGAAAATTACTTACTCATTAGAAAGAGAATAAATGCCTACATAAATAAATGCAATCATTTTACATCTGATTTCCTGGGCACTACAAACCAGCAGAGGAAAGAAACTCGCTTTTCAGCAGTGTGTTTATTTCACTATTTGCAAATCTCTGACTGATTGGCAGCTACAATATATGAAATAAATAACCATTTCAAAGACCAAGTGTCATGTTCCCTGGTAAGTAACAAAAATGAACATTATCTACCCTCCCCATCCGGTTTATGGAATTTAGCAGGAGAATAGATTTATTGGCTATTTGATTGCTTGATATGTTGTGAGGACATTTTCTGTGATGGTGTGGTTATTACTGAAGTTAGAAAAGAAATTCTCCTTTCTCTCAGGACATTAGTATTAAGAGTTACATATTCACAAGAAGGATCCAAAATGAATATTTCTGAAACAAGTGAAATGTGACAAGAAATTGTGAAATGGGGAGTGATGAGTACACCTAATAATGTTTCTTCTTCCAGGAAAATAAAGAACCTGATCTTCCAAACCAATTTGTCATAAGCCAGGATACAAACTAGTAAATCTTAAACGTACAACCTAATGATACTGCTCACTTTTAGTCACCAATCTAAAAATCAGTACATCAGATTTTAATGTGAAACATATTTACAGATTTATAAACAAGCTTTAAAAAATCTGTTGCAAGATAAGTTAGAAGAGAGATTCAAATCCATGCATCTTTACATCCCAATGGTGCTACAATACCTAGGCATGATGGAATATAGGATAGGTACTTACCGTCAGAGCTTTCATTTCCCAAACTCCTTTATACAATATTAGATAACCAGTTAACGGATTCTTTGAAATGTTACTTTGCCTGGTATCTGAACCATTAAATAGACTAATAACACTTGTGACCTAAGTCATGAGTCATATATGACCATTAAATGATAGCAAAGAAAAATGAGCTTTTCAAAATCCTTAAAAGAAAGATAGACATCACTAGCTCTCTCTTCTTCCATATTTTTCTGTTTTGTTGTGGTGGTGGTGGTGGTGGTACTAGGAACTGAACCAGAGCTTTGTGCATGCTAGGCAAGTGATCTACCTCTGAGCTACACCACCAGCCTCTCTCTCAGTCTTAAAAAGAGTTTCTTCCCCTAAATCTGTACATAATTTTGATTTTGATTAGCCAGGAAAAACTAGGCAATATTTAAAATAAAGAGGCTATTTATGAAAGTCAACTTATATGTAAGCAAAATCAGCATTAATACTTGGGACTCTAAAAATATTCCAGATTACCTAAAATACTGTTCTTATAGTCAGTCAATATTATTTCTCATAACTGACTTACATTCACATCAGTTTTCAGCTACAAGAAGAATATCAAATAAAATATTTAAAAAAAAAATAAAAGTATAAATACAAAATGTTTATTTAAAGGATAAGAGATAATAGCATTAGTGTAAGTAGCTCATGCTCAGGTAATGTTCAACTATTTACAACTGAATGTGGATGGAAATATGGAGATTTAGACATGAATTTTTAGATAAAAACCTTCAGTATCATGGATATTTATAGCATGTATCCAGTCTTGCTGAACTCCATCTTATTCCACCTCATTTGTAATATAAACTGCTCCTAAACCACTTCAATACATGGTTACTGGGAAACTTCTCTTACACAGTACCTACCAGGCAGCAGATCAATACTCTTAATAGAAAGATGCTGTTTCCATTACCACAAAAACCTGTGCAAGCAGCCAGCTGCTGAACAAAAAGCACAGTTCTCATCAGGCCTATTCCTAACATGTCTCCACTCCTTTCGGATGGAACATTTTGCTTGGATGGGCAAGTAGAAGATGCTTGGGTGGGGGGGTGGCATTTAAAATAACAAGGGCTGAGATTGTGGCTCAGAGGTAGAGCGCAGAGAGCTCTCCCAGCATGCTTGAGGTACTGGGGTCAATTCTCAACACCATATTAAAAAAATAATAAAGATATTGTGTCCACCTATAACTAAAAAATAATAAATATTTTAAAAAGTAACAATTAAGAAGCTTTAATTACAGAAAAAGTTTTAAAGATAGAACTAAAATAAATTTCTTTTCTTTTTTTTTTTTTTAAAGAAAGAGGGAGAGAGAGAGAGAACTTTAATATTTATTTTTCAGTATTTGGCGGACACAGCATCTTTGTTTGTATGTGGTGCTGAGGACTGAACCCGGGCCGCACGCATGCCAGGCAAGCGCACTACCACTTGAGCCATATCCCCAGCCCTAAAATAAATTTCTTTACACCTACAGGATGCTTATCATTTACCATCAAAGCCATCTGCTCATATTCGATCATGCTATACTTGATGCTTTATAAGCTGCCATGACATTAAATGTTTATGTCACAGTTTCACACTTAAAAGATTAAAATGCTACACCAACAGAGGAGTATGAAAAAGAATGAAAATTAAGCATTGGCGGAGAAATGGAGGAAAGATGAAAGGAGAGAGGAGACAAGGAAAAAACTACCTTTTTTTAAAAGTCATTTTTAAGAAACAAAATTTTATAACATTGTGTTATTTCTAAATTTGCTACAAAAAATTTACTCAAAATAGAGCATTTTCATGTAGTTATTAAATTTATCTTTTGCATCATTATGACTGAGACAACAAAATAGAGTTGAAAAATAATTAAAAAGGATGGAGATCTGCCTATACACAGTGGTACTAGCAACCTGTGATACCAGAGGGATTGAACTTTTCTCTAAAACCAATTCTCCATGTCTTTTCTTACACTATTTCTTTTCAATGGACTAAAGCTGCAATACATCCTATCTAGACTAGCTTTAATCATTTTCACAACTATGGTTGCTATGACAACAGGATGCAGTTTATCTGTGCTGTTTTCATTTTCCCTATTTGAGTTGCCATAGCAACACAATCATTCTGCTTTTTTTTCCAATATAAAACAACTTTATTTTAGGGCTGTATTATTAAGGACACTGGATTTCCCCATGAAGAAAACAAATAGCACAGTTTATAAAAGAGTTTTAATTAAATATATAATAACTAGTTTTAAGATCTTTTGGGGGAAGAGTTACTTTCA
Source organism: Urocitellus parryii (assembly GCF_045843805.1). Taxonomy (NCBI): domain Eukaryota; kingdom Metazoa; phylum Chordata; class Mammalia; order Rodentia; family Sciuridae; genus Urocitellus; species Urocitellus parryii. The sequence continues at coordinate 185,226,386 of NC_135535.1, read as the reverse complement.
TAAGGACTTTCATCATATAAACACAAACATTGATGAATCCTGAAATCTGCTAAAATATAAAGACTGTTTTACCATTAGTAGTGACTGATTTTTGTACAGACTTTGACAAGCAAAAGATAGCAATACCATCATGATTATGACCTGTGGGAAAGTGTCTGTTAATACCTGACCCAAGTAGAACAATGAAGAATAAAGACAGATCTATTCTACTTACTTCGCTGTAGTAATTCAACATTACTTGTACCAAAATAGAGCTGTGGGCTTTATACTAGCTAAGCTCCGATTAAAAATATACCATGTATTCAAGGATTTTTGTGATAGAATTCTGCACAAATTCATCAAGTTCAAATACACTTAAAGCATAAAAATTTATTTATAAAAATTCACATTCATGGAAAAGATTAAAGAAAATCAATTATTGCTCAAAATTATTAAAGTATTTTGATAATTGCATCACCATATCCATTACTAGGACTATTATGTTGGGGCACGTGAGCATAGAAAGTGCTTTTTAAAGAGCTCTCAAACAGTCATGAACACACATATACACATACTTATGTAAATATTAATATATTTAAGGAAAAAATATGTAAATGTTGCTAAATTTTCCATTAGTTCCCTATAGGCATATAAAAGATTATTTACAATACTGTAGTATTTTTACAGGATAAAACTAATTTTCACATATTAATGTAACAAGACCTATTTTAATTTTAATCACATCTGAGATAATTTAATAAATTTTGTAGTGTAGGGTGAATTGTAAAATATAATTTAAATAAACTTGAGACTCAAAAACAAATTTAAGGGGGCTGGGGATGTGGCTCAAGCGGTAGCGCGCTCGCCTGGCATGCGTGCGGCCCAGGTTCGATCCTCAACACCACATACAAAGATGTTGTGTCTGCCGAAAACTAAAAAATAAATATTAAAATTCTCTCTCTCTCTCTAAAAAAATAAAACCAAACAAATTTAAGGTCTTTCGTAACAATAATTTTCTTAAGTTCCTTTATTAAAGGAAAAAACAGCACTGCTATTTCAAATTTGGAAATAACATTTAAACAGTTTGTATTTTAGCCATTTTTTTTTTCTTTTTAAGAGAAAGGTTTAACCCAGCTACTTGATCAAGACCTTTTTTTTTTTTTTGAGAGAAAGAGAGAATTTTTTTTTAATATTTATTTTTTAGTTCTCGGCGGATACAACATCTTTGTTGGTATGTGGTGCTGAGGATCGAACCCAGGCCGCACGCATGTCAGGCGAGCATGCTATCACTTGAGCCACATCCCCAGCCCGATCAAGACCTTTTCTGTCCTTAGCCAGACACCATGGTGCATACCTGTAATCTCAGCTTCTGGGGAAGCAGGAGAATTGCAAATTCAAAGCCAGCCCGGGCAAGTTAAAGAAAACTTGCCTCAAGAGAAAAGGGGGAAGGGAACTGCAGTGGTAGATGTAGTGGTAGAACACTTGTCTAGAATGCAGGTGGCCCTGAGTTCAACCCCAAATACTGCAAAAATAAATAAACAAATCAACAAACAGGATTTTTCTTTAGTATCTTATCTATTTTCCAGAAAACGAAAAACTTTAATATAATATCAAAAATGAGCAGCTCCAACAAGAGGGAGGTTATATTAGAGGTAACAAGAGAAGGTAATAGCAGCAAAGCTGTGTAAAGAAAAGGTAAGAGATAGGCAAAGACAAAATAAATTCTAATGCTAGTTAGACCCTCGTGTGAAAATTAATTGAACTGAATAATACAAAGCACTTTTCTCTCCAACCTGCTTCAAACCCCCACTTTGTGAGGCCTAAACTTCCCTAACAAACACTAGTTTGCAATGATATCTAAACAGCTGAAGCAAGATGATGCTTTTGGAGTCACACAGGCAGGATGTTTGTGGTGCACTATAAGAGGATCAGTAAATTACTTGTGCATGTATGTCCCAGTATTCTCTCTAACTTATATGACTCATCCAGAACATTCCTTTAAAAACAGCCTCTGGCCAAATCTCCAGGGTTTCTGTGTGAGTGGGCATGCATTCCTATCTGTGCTATATCTGTTACACCTGCTGGAACTCACTGGTCAAATTGTTATTCCTATCCTGATCTGACATGTCTGACCATGTACTCCATAGGAAATTGCAGTCTTTGGGGACAATCACCTAACACTCTTCTCAAGAATGAGTTATGCCCTGTTCAGACTGGTAAGAATTTTAACCTTTTCTCTCTCTGGGTTAGGGCCTTCTTTGTTTCTCCCTTCTGCTCCTAGAATAGAGGTAGTCTTTGGTTTTACTCACAGCTGGTCAGTCTGACTCTGTATTTTGTGGCAGGGGGAAAGTAGAAGAAATCTCCTTTTCTGGGGGGGTACTAGGGACTGAACTCAGAGGCACTCGAACACTGAGCCACATCTCTAGCCCTATTTTGTGTTTTATTTAGAGACAGGGTCTCACTGAGTTGCTTAGGGCCTTGATTTTGCTGAGGCTAGCTTTGAACTCGGCAATCCTCCAGCCTCAGCCTCCAGGGCTTCTGGGATTACAGGAATGTGCCACCACGCCCAGCCTTTTTTTCTTAAACACTACATAATTATCTCTTAAAATATCCAATTTCAAAGATTTTTATTTAAAAATAACTGTATTGACCAGAAGGATGAAAAAGTTATAATCCATTTAAGTATTATGTGTCAAAATGCATTCTACTGTCATGTATAACTAAATAAAAAAAATAATAATTTTTTTAACTTTAAAAAATAACTTGCTACTCAAATCATTCCAGATTGAAATAATGCATTATTATAGAAAGAAAGAAAGAAAGAAAATAGGTAAATTAGGTGGGTGTAGTATCACATGCCTGTAACCCCAGCTGCTTAGGAGGCAGAGGCAGAAGATTTAGAAGTCCAAGACCGGTCTCTACAAACTTAGTTTAATCCTGTCTCAAAAAATAAATAAATAAAAAAGAATTGGGAGATGTAGCTCAGTGGTAGAAAATCTTCCCAGCATGTGTGAGGCCCTAGGTTTAATCTGCAATACCAAACATATGCGTGTAAGTGTACACACACACACACACACACACACACACACACACACTCAAAGAACTCTGCATTATTCTGGCTATGCTTGTTCAAAGGATAAAGGATTAATTTTCTAATTTAAGGATCTTTTAAGGATATATGAAATCTGAAAAGACATTGAGAAAACAAAAAAGAACTCAACTCTGCAACAAAGATGTATTTTCATCCCTTATATTAGACCAGTTGGTTTCCAAAGTAGGTTATGCATATGCCAGGAGGCAGGCAAGATAATCCTTTGGGGCATAGGGAGGAAAATATTAGAACTACAATCCCAGTGACTCCGGAGGCTGAGGCAGGAAGATTGCAAGTTTAAAGCCAACCCAGCAACTTAGCAAGTCCCTTGCTAACTTAGCAAGACTTGTCTCAAAAATAAAATAAGAAGGGCTGGGGATGTGGCTCAGCAGTTAATTGCCTCTTGGTTCAATCCCCAGTACAAAAAGAAAAAAGAAAAAAGAAAGAAACTTTCAAATTAAGTTTGTAGCTAAAAAAATTTTTTTCATCTTTTCTAATGTTTATTATGTAGATTGAATTAGGTAAAAGGTCACATAAGAACTAAATTCAAACAAAGGGCTGGGAATTCTGCAACACAATGGGATAGGCATTGGTGCCCTCCTTCATTCATTCTTTTTCTATTGCAAAACCTACAGTGTACCCGGGATTTAGCCAGGTATTTTGGCACATGCCTATAATCCCAGCAACTCAGGAGGCTGAAGTAGGAGAACTCAAAGTTTGAGGCCAGCCTCAGCAACTTGGTGAGATCCTATCACAAAACAGAAAATTAAAGGGGCTAGGGATGTAGCTCAGTGGTAGAACATCCCTGGGTCCAATCCCCAATACCCCCCCCCCAAAAAAAGAATACTATCTAGTTTAAAATAAAATGTCAACTGATGACCCTTCTTAATTTCTCTGCACAAGCCCCCATTTGTTATTGTAAAGAGTAAAAGCAATATTGAACTAACCATCAGTGAAAAAAATGGGCCAAAAAAAAGTGTCAGTACAACCATTTGGGCATGATTTAAACATACACAAGTGTTTATGTTTACCCTAAGTGTAAATACTATGCCTTAATATAGTAGTAGCTAATCATGGCAAGGCATGAATAAAATTTCAAATTTGTAAATTAATAAAATATTTAGGATGGTACTTGAAATATTTTCTGAAGGGTTAAGAGGCTATTGTTCTAGACAGCAAGTTTCTGGGATTTATATTTTAAAGCATTTAGCATGACAACATTGCTATTTTTATAAAGTCTGAATAAACTCAAACTAATATCTGATAAAACAGAAGTAGGGTCTGGGGTTGTGGCTCAGCAGTAGAGTGCTTGCCTAGCATGTACAAGGTGTTGGGTTCAGTCCTCAGCACCACATAAAAATAAATAAATAAAATAAAGGTATTGCGTCCAACTACAATTAAAAAAAAAAAAAGAAGAAGCACTTTGTGAAGTTCGAACTAAGAAAGCTTAAACCATGCTAAGAAATAAGGACAAATTTCCTTTTCGAATTTACATGATGATTGACTCAGGACAATTTATTAACCTAAAATGAAGTAACAAAGAACTCCACATGCAGATAGTACTATGTTGAATTTATTTTTTTGGTACCGGGTATTAAACACAGGGGCATTTAACCACTGAGCCACATGCCCATCCCTTTTCTGTATTTTATTTTAGACAGGGTCTCACTGAGTTGCTTAGGGCCTTACTAAATTGCTGAGGCTGGCTTTGAACCTTCAATTTTCCTGCCTCAGCCTCTGAGTTGCTGGGATTACAGGCATGCACCACTACACCTGGCTTAATACTATATTTTAGATAAACTCCATTTAGCTTGTAAATTAAGTCTCTAGTTCTAAAGATGACCAAACAATATATTCTGAAGTAGTAAATTTCAAAAAAGTAGTTTTCCCACCTGAATATATTTCTTTTTGAGAATCATTTTTCTGATTCAAAAATATGTTAAGAGCTTCAAATTATACTATTTTCTAAGCCTAATATAACTCCTTAAATATTATAGTAGTTGAATCACAGAAGGAGCAGTAATTACCATATAGGATAAACAATAATCTACATAAATTGTTTTAAAAGACAAATCAAATTTCATGCCATACCAAGAAATCCTGGTTATATCCAAACTACTTTCAGGACAAGTTCTTTAAGCAATGTTCTTATAAAAATCAAGAGTAAAACTTCTAAAAATGATAGAGAACCATTTATATTTACCTCTATCCTACAATCATCAAAATACATATCTGAGCCAGGCACAGAGATATACACTGTAATCCCAGCGACTTGGGAGGCTGAGGCAGGAGGGTTGCAAGTTTAAGGTCAGCATCAACAACTTAGTGAAACTCTGTCTCAAAATAAAAAAGTAAACATGTCTAAGGGTGCAGCTCAGTGGTAGAGCACCCCTGGATTCAATCCCTAGTACCAAAAATAAAAATAAACACATATTTGAGGGACTAGAGGTATATACTCAATGGTATAGTGCTTGCCTAAGCATGTTCAAGGCCCTGGTTTAATGACCAGAGCCACCAAGAAAAAAAAAAAAATTCAACTGCCCACAAGACCTAAAAAACATATAATTAATCTGTTTCAACTGACATGACCCCTTAGACAGTAATTTAAAGCCACTTGGGACAAAAAAATTAGAAAAAAATGCTAGACAATTGCTTTAAAAAAAATCATATGGGGCTGGGGTTATAGCTCAGTGGTACCGCACTTGCCTAGCATGTGTGAGGTACTGGGTTCAATTCTCAGCACTGCATATAAATAAATAAATAAACAAATAAATAGATAAATAGATAAATAAATAATAAAGGTCTATTGACAACTAAAAAAAAAAAAATTATCATATAGAGGAAGGTGAAGTAGCATGTTCCTGTAATCCCAGCTACTCAAAAGTCTTGAGGCAGGAGGATCTCAAGTTCCAGGCCAGCCTGGACAACTTAACAAGACCCTGTCTCAATTTTTTTTTTTTTTTTTTAAAGAGGGAGAGAGAGAGAGAGAGAGAGAGAGAATTTTTTTAATATTTATTTTTTTAGTTATCAGCGGACACAACATCTTTGTTTGTATGTGGTGCTGAGGATCAAACCCGGGCAGCACGCATGCCAGGCGAGCACGCTACCACTTGAGCCACATCCCCAGCCCCTGTCTCAAAATTAAAAAAAAAAAAAAAATAATAAGGGCTAGGTATGTAACTCAGTGTAGAGAGCCTCTGGTTTCAATACACAGTACTGGAAAAAAAATTATATGGGACATCAAAATGATAAACACTATTGTTTGATTTACTCCCTACAATGACTTCAAATGGGAGAATAGGCAGTTTATCATTAGATTCCATTTTATAAAAAGAGAAACTAGGAAATACTTGCTTCTCATTTTATAAAAAAAGAAACAAGTATTTGCTGCCTACCATGTACTTGCACTAGGCTATAATAGAGGGGAAAATAGACAAAACTTTATCTTCAAGGAGTTTATTTTCAAGTAGAAATAACAAAGTTAAGCAGCATTGGCTTTAGAGTGCTGATACAAAGTATAAGGAATAGGGCCAAACAAAACCAAACCAAACCAAACCCCAGGATCAGAGAAAACACCAAATGAAAAAGCCTTACAATGGTTTTGCAAGAGTTCTGCAAGAGTCCCCCTTTTTTTTTTTTTTTTTTTTTGATACTGAGGATTCAACTCGACACTGAGCCACATCTCCAGCTCTATTTTGTATTTTATTTAGAGACAGGGTCTCTCTGAGTTGCTTAGGCCTTGCTAAATTGCTGAGGCTGGCTTTGAACTCACAATCTTCCTGACTGGGCCTCCCAAGCCGAGCACCACTGCACCTGAATATATCTGCTCATTTTTAAGAGTACTTCATTACACTTTTTACTGATATCTTGTATGAACTATGGCACATGGGATTTAGAAGATAAAATTCTAACCAGGTCTTTTGGTCAACGTCTAATACTGATCTAAAATTTAAAAATAAAAAAAATACTCTTTCTTGAATGAGCTAACTAGATGGATGGCATTCTCAGTGTTGATACCTTAAGAGGATGCAGAAAAAGAGAAAATGATAAATGTTTCCCAGGTCTCCCAGAACTGCAAAGTATAAATAACTGAACATGCTGACAGTGTTTAAGGTTGACCTTGATAGAAGAGTTTATTTCAAATGCTCCTAGATGTAAAGTGCACTCACTAGGGTAAACTGACCTTGCTAGACATTTGCTTGGTATTTCTTTAATAAAGCTGATAAAAGTAGAAAGATCCTAGAAATATCAGTAGGCTAGTAATCAAAGATTTAAGTATATCTATCCAAATATTTCTGACAACTAAAATTCCATCATCACAGACAGGGATAAACTGTGGCTGTTTGCCTTAGTAGCTAAGGGGAATGAGAATATTAAGAAAAGGAAGTTCCAGGAGGAGGGTTTTTTTGGTTTTTTGTTTTTTTGTTTTTTTTTGGTTTTGTATGTTTTTTTGTAATAACCACCAGCCAAATCATCTCTCTCTACATTTTCCCTGACACTGCAAAACAACATAACTCAACATTTCATTAGCTTCTCAAAATCATATTTTATGATGAAGCTGAGACACTTAATAAAAGGGGCTGGAGTTGTGGTTCAGTGGTGGGGTACTTGCCTAGCATGTGTGAGGCGCTGGGTTTGATTCTCAGCACCACATATAAAAAATAAATAAATAAAGGTCCATCAATAACTAATAAAATTTTTTTTAAAAAATTCACAACTAGTTATGCTGAAATGATAATTATCAATACCAACGCCTTTAAAAAAATAATAATTCATGCAACAACCAAAAAATAAGGCTAGTTCAGGGTTACCATATCACAATGGATATGATTTAGGGATCACTGAATCTTCTAAAATTGTGTACAAAATGTATGCTCATGTGCATGACTGGGGAAAGGATCTTCTAGCATACAAAAGACTTCAGGGAGGTCCATGATCAAATAAAGGTTAAAAGAAGCCTTGAATTAGATGATTCCAACAAATTCTTAAAACTTGTGATTCCTCATGCCTATCTGGTGATATTTTAGATAAGAAGGCTAATAAATGACATACTTAAGGAAATGGTGTATACTTTGTTTCCTTCTAATTAATTGCATTTACTCTTTTTTTTTTTAAAGAGAGAGTGAGAGAGGAGAGAGAGAGAGAGAGAGAGAGAATTTTTAATATTTTATTTTTTAGTTCTCGGCGGACACAACATCTTTGTTGGTATGTGGTGCTGAGGATCGAACCCGGGCCGCACGCATGCCAGATGAGCGCGCTACCGCCTGAGCCACATTCCCAGCCCTAATTGCATTTACTCTTAATCCAAACTCAATAAAATCAGTTTCACTTAAAATAAAAAAACTTAAGGAGCTGGGTATGTAGCTAAGTGGTAGAGCAAGACCCTGGTTTTGATTCCCAGCATCAAAATAAATAAATATATAAACACTATAGTTTCAGTTAAGCAATCAAAATTCAATATTGACCTCTAATTTCAAATCTTCTGTATCTTGTCCTTGGATTATTTCCTCACTTTTTAAAGCCTCTCTAAATACTGAATTTTTGGAAGGAAAGGGTTTGAACCTCAGGGCCTCAGGCATGCTAGACAAGTGCTCTATCACTGAGCTAAAGTATCCCCCCAGTCCTTTATATACTCAAATTTTAACTATATTTAATTTCTCAATAAATCTCTTCTTGAGATCTTTTCCACAAGGAACAACTCTTTCTAGATCCTGAGTACATTTTCAAATCAATTGAAAACAAGATCTTTCTTTCCTAATGCTAATTAATTGGGGCTATTAGTACAAATTCATCAATCCCTGAGCCTTTGGGGAAAAAAAACAATTAGTCAAATTCTAGTCTGGCCAAAATTTGGTTAGTGATTCCCACCCCCAGCTCATAAATACATATTTAAAACACACACACACACACACACACACACACACAAAACTTACTAATGAGAATTGTAATTTACACCAACTACTCATAAGAAATTATAGTTCTGCTGACTGGCAAGTAATTTGCAAAGGCAGATCAGTTAGCTACATAAAATAAATATCCACCTGCACGTACTAGCACTAATCAGGGCGTGAAATTAAAACTTTTTATTTGAAAAGAAATAGCTGCTTCAAGGCTGTGATTTAGTCTGTAAAGTAAATATTAAGGTCATCCTCTTCTTCCTGATGCATATAGAATTTCTAATAGAGGAAGCAAGGGAGGAGGACCAACTGGTTAATTTCTATAAAAGTGAAAATATCTCTTTAAGACAGGACAAATTTGCTACTCACTTTATTAACAGCACAAACAACTGAACCAAGTTGCTGAAGAGTATGCAAAGATGATTTAAAAACCTGAAAACTGATTGGGGCACTGTGGTGCATGCATGTCTGTAATCCCAGTGGCTGGGGAGCCTGAGGCAGGAGGATCTCAAAGTTCAAAGCCAGCCTCAACAATGGCAAGGCACAAAACAACTCAGTGAAACCCTGTCTCTAAATAAAATACAAAATAAGGTTGGGGATGTGGCTCAGTGGTCAAGTGCCCCTCAGTTCAATCCCCAGTACTCAAAAATAAAGAAAGAAAAGTCACTTTGAAACATCCAATCATTTTTATTCTGTTTCTGCTTTCCTCAGCTCTTTTCTATTTATAAAGTCAACCTATCCTTGCTTAGCTCATTGGGACACTCATTCTACTTTATAGAAAAGTGTTGCCCAATTCCAGAATTGCAAATAAAAGCCAATGAAGATCTTTAAACTAAATTTATTGTAATTTTGTCTTTTAAGAATAGCTTCAAAATGAAGACATCTGGTGAGTACACCTTTATAAAATCATCAAATATAATATCATCAATAATGTTGACAAACTGACATGAAGTACTTTCAAAGATGACACACTGAGAAAAAATTCACAACATATATTCCTGCCAAAACCTTTTAACCTGAATCTAAACATGAGGAAACAATCAGATGAATGCAAATGAGGGACATCCTGTAAAATTACCACAGACTCTTCAAAAATATGAATTTCATGAGTAAAACAATGTTATGGAACTGCTATAAATTAAAGAAGATTAAAGAAACATTATATATAATGTGATTGGATTATAAATTTTAAAAAGAAAAGAAAAAACACTGTAAAGAACATTACTGGGACAAGTGAAGGACTATGACTATGAACCATATATTAAATGATAAAATGCTATCAGTATTAAATTTACTGGTGGAATCTTGTATTGTGATTATAAAAGAGAATGCTTTCATTCTTAGAAAATATAAGCAGAAGTAGAGGTAAGCATTGCATGTGTGCAACTCTCAAATAATTTTATAAAGAGAAGTATATAGATAGCAATATACAAAGAAAAATCAAATGTAGCAAAATTTTATCAATTAGCCAATCCATGTGAAGGATATGTAAGATCATTGTGCTTTTCTCACCATTTTCTACAGATTTGTAAAAACACTAATACTACTCACACGTCTCTTCAAAAACATATTTCTCCAAAATAAATCTAAAGATAATACAAATAAAAGAAAAAAATACAGATGTTCTTGGACTTATGATGGGGTTATATCCTAATCAAATCCCTCGAAAATTGAAAAAAAATCATTAAGTCAAAAATGCATTTAATGTACCTAACCTACCAAACATCATAGTTTAGCAGCATAATACATGGTTAAATTCATAGTCACATGGGCTGACTGGGAGCCACACAAGAGTGCATCACACGAGAGTCTTACTGAATATAACTAAGGAAAAGATCAAAATTCAAAGCAGGGTTAGAACTGAATGCACACTGTTTCATACCAACAAACAAATCCTAAGTCAAACAAACTGTCATAAACTGGGGAATATCTGTAGTTCAAAATGACAAAAACAACTACAACAATAGCTACTCTAAGATGAATGCTAATTCTAAAGTTCATTTATAATTTATATTTACAGTACATTCTGACACTAATTTTATGTATATACTCTTACTGGATCCTCAAAACAATCCAATAGACATAACAGTTGTTATTCATCTTAAAGGTGAAGAAACTGAGGAACAAGGTTAGTATAGCATACTGGTTAAGAGCACTCACTCTGGACCTAGAATATCTAAGATGGAATACCGGCTATACCATTTACAAACTGAATAATTCTGAAAAAGTAACTTACTCTCTCTTTTCCTCAATTTCTACATTTATAATTCAGGATAACAATACTATATACCTAATAAGTCAGAGAGATGAAACTGAAACCAGGTCTTCTTGTCTCCAAATCCTGTGTAATATCTACTATGCCAATAGTGTTTCAATCATACAAGAAAACAGAAAAATAATAATGATGAGGTCTTTACAAAAAGGTTGTGCACATTTACATGACTAAATGCACAAATAAGAAAAGGGTACTAACTAAAAGAAATTTTATACAGTCCAACTTTTTTTAAATTTTTTATTTATATATGACAGCAGAATGCATTACAATGCTTATTGCACATATAGAGCACAATTTCTCATATCTCTGATTGTATACAAAGTATACTCACACCAATTCATGTTTTCATACATGTACTTTGGATTATAATGATCATCACTTTCCACCCTCATTAATAACCCATGCTTCCTCCCTTCCCCTCCAACCCCTCGGCCCTATCTAGAGTAGAGTTCGTCTATTCCTCCAATGCTCCCTCTCCCTATCCCACTATGAATCAGCCTCCATATATCAAAGAAAACATTCGGCATTTGTTTTTTTGGGATTGGCTAACTTCACTTAGCATTATTTTCTCTAACTCCATCCATTTTCTTGAAACACTGGCCAGAGCAATTAGACAGATGAAAGAAATTAAAGGGTTATACATAGGAAAGGAAGAACTCAAATTGGTACTATTTGCTGGTGATATGATTCTATACCTAGAAGACCCTAAAAGTATACAGTCCATTTTTTTTAAAAGAGAAAGTGAGAGGAGGGAGGGAGGGAGGGAGGGAGGGAGGGAGAGAGAGAGAGAGAGAGAGAGAGAGAGAGAGAGAGAGAGAGAGAGAGAGAGAGAATTTTTAATATTTATTTTTTAGTTCTCGGCGGACACAACATCTTTGTTGGTATGTGGTGCTGAGGATGGAACCCGGGCCGCACGCATGCCAGGAGAGCGAGCTACCACTTGAGCCACATCCCCAGCCCTACAGTCCATTTTTAAAACACATTAGCCAGCAGGCAGCACACACTTGTAATCCCAGCAATTTGGGACGCTGAGGTGAGAGGATCTCAAATTCAACATCAGCCTCAGCAACTTAGCAAGACTCTCAAGCAACTTAGCAAAGCCCTATCTCAAAAAGAAAAATGGATCCAGATGTAATTCATTGATAAAGCACCCTTAAGTCCAAACCACAGTACAAAAAAAGAGAGAGAGAGAGAGAGAGAGACACAGAGAGACAGAGACAGAGAGAAACATCACCTTAGATGCTTACACAGTTTATAACTTTCAAATATTTTCACTACTTAAAATTTCACTTAGTCCTTATAACAGCTCTTTGATACAAAAGTAGGTACTGTCTTTGCTTTCCAGATAAGGAAAATGAAACTCAAAAAGATTCATGCAATTTATTCAACACCTTAACGACTTTTAGAAAGTAGAATCAGAGAATCAGGTCTTGTCTCCATCACAGCACATTGTAAAATTTACATTCTCATCTAAACTAAAGTGATTATGAAGTATTTCAAAGAAAACATACTAACCAGACAGGTAGAACTCCTACACTATCAGTTATAAACAAACAACAAAAATTATCACTAGTCCATTCAACAAAACAGATGTCAATTTGCAGAGCTTTGATATTTTTCTTAAATACCTTTGAAAACAAGGATCAAAAAATATGAACTCTTATAAAAAGGACTTTATTGTATTTTTATAGCTTATTACATACCTTGTAACAATCATTTTGTTAAATGTGAATGTCAGTTTTATTTTCGGTCCCTTTTTTCCTGGCTATTTACAAGCTTTGTAAGAATCGTTCCTTAATTAAGTCTAAACATAGTTTTATATAAATGGATTCCTGGAAATAAAACGTTCAGACTTAAGAAATGATTGTTACAGAGACTGTAACAGGCCGTAAAAAAACGAATGCCACTTTAAACAAAGATTTCTCATTTTAATTAAAAAGATAATCATCAGAACATTCCTACACTTAACAGAACCATTTAAAGAAGCTTCTTTGGAAAAAAATATGGAGTATCTTACTCAGGCTTCTGTAGTATAATCCCTAATATATTTAAATGAAATTTTCAGTGATCCAATAGTAAGAATTATAATGTACTATACCTTCATTTTAAAGATACAATAAGAGAGAACAGGTCTCCAAATCAGATAAATCTCATTCTAATTCTTTTGGGTATGTATGTATGTATTTCGTACCAGGGATTCAACCCAGAAGGCACTTAACCACTAAGCAACATCCCCACCTCCTTTTTATTTATTTATTTTTAGAAACAGGGTCTCCCTGAGTTACTTAACATCTCACTAAATTGCTGGAGGCTGGCTTTGAACTCGAAATCTTCCTGCCTCAGCCTCCCAAGCCACTGTGATTACACATGTGCCCCACCATACCAGGTTCATTCAAATTATTTTTTTCCACATTAATGTTTTCAAAAGATGATATTTTCACACAAGATATTGGTAGAAACCATTTAAGAAGATTTAGGAGCCAAAGCTGGGCATGGTGGTGCACACATGTCATCTCAGGGATTTAGGAGCCTAAGGCAGGAGGATTACAAGGTTGAGGCCAGCCTCAGCAACTTAGCAAGACTCTCAGCAGCTTACTGAGACCCTGTTTCAAAATAAAAACAAAGGACTGGGGACATAGCTCAGTGGTAAAGTAATTCAGAGTCAATCCCCACTCCCATTAAATAAATAAATAAATAAGAATATTTAGGATCCATGGCGAATATAATCCCAGTTGACTCCAGGTTAAGAGGATTTCAAGTTCAAGCCCAGCCTCAGAAATTTTTAGAGTGTGTGTCTCCAAAAATTAAAAAAGGCTGGGTATGTAGCTCAAATGGCAAAAAAACTCATTTTCAATCCCTAGCATTGCCCCCCAAAAAAAGAAAAAAAGGACACTTAGGAAATACTTTTTAAACATGACTACATATGAACATGACAAGGATTATATAGTTAGTTTGGGGGAGTATGGGAATTCTTTTTTTTTGGGGGGGGGGCTGGACATCCAACCCAGCACTTTCCACATGTGATGTAAGTGCTCTACCACTGAGTCACATCCCCAGCCCTACAATTTGTTGATTCAGTTTGTATATATCAGGTTAAAAGGGGGGGGGCGCATATTCAGAAGACTATCAATTAAAGGTGATACAAAAATAGGTACTGTCTTGATAAGAGTTGAAGCAGTCCATTCTGATTTTCTAATTTTCTAAGTGCCATGCCTGAGAATGGTTGAAAGATGTGAAAAACTGTTAAGAAGCACTGACTGGATGAGGCAGGACTCTTTTTCAATTAATTCATCTGACTAACTTTTGAACTGTTTTTAACTAAAATCATGCAACATTCCAAGACAGAATGAAGTAGATCTATGAGTTATCATTATAGTTAACTGCAACTTGAAAATCAAATATATTAATGTTCTTCTACTTAGGTCATCTTTTCTAAATTAACTGAATACTAAAATCTGAATCATTGCTTGAAAGTCTACAGTAATATATTACTGGATCATTTGGAAAAAAATAGGAGACCCAGAATAGCCAAAGCTATCCTTACAAAAAAAAGTGAAGCAGGAGACATCACAATACCAGACCTTAAACTATACTACAGTGCAATAGTAACCAAAACAGCAGGGTATTGGCACCAAAACAGACATGTAGACCAATGGTACAGAATAGAAGACACAGAGACCAACCCACATAAATACAGTTATCTCATACTAGACAAAGACACCAAAAACATACACTGGAGAAAGGATAGCCTCTTTTCAACAAATGGTGCTGGGGAAACTGGAAGTCCATATGTAGCAAAATGAAATTAAACCTCTCTCACCATGCACAAAACTCAACTCAATGTGGATAAAGGACCTAGGAATTAGATCAGAGATCCTATACCTAATAGAAAAAAAAAAATAGGCCTAAATCTTCATCATGTCAGATTAGGCCCTGACTTCCTTAATAAGATTCCTGAAGTGCAAGAAATAAAATCAAGAATCAATAAATCAGGGGCTGGGAATGTGGCTCAAGCGGTAGCGTGCTCGCCTGGCATGCGTGCGGCCCGGGTTTGATCCTCAGCACCACATAAAAACAAAGATGTTATGTCCGCCGAAAACTAAATAAATAAATAAAAATTCTCTCTTTAAAAAAAAAAATTTTTAAAAGAATCAATAAATCAGATAAATTCAAACTAAAAAGCTTCTTCTCAGCAAAGCAAACAATCATTGAGGTAAAGAGAGAGCCTACAGTATGGGAGCAAATTTTTACCACAAGCACAGATAGAGCACTAATCTCCAGGATATAAAATGATCTCAAAAGACTTAATACCAAAAAAAATAAACAAACCAATCAATAAATGGGCTAAGGACTGAATAGACACTTCTCAGAAGATATACAAGCAATCAACAAACATATGAAAAAATGTTCAACATCTTTAGTAATTAGAGAAATGCAAATGAAAACTACTCTATCTCACCCCAGACAGAACGGCAGTTATCAAGAATACAAGCAATATTAAATGTTGGAGAGGATATGGGGGAAAAAGTACACTCATACATTGCTGGTGAGACTGCTCATTGGCACAACCACTTTGGAAAGCAATGTGGAGATTCCTCAGAAAACTTCCAATGGAACCACCATTTGACCCAGCTACCTCACTCCTCGGTCTATATCCAAAGGAATTAAAATCAGCATATTATAGTGACACAGCCTCATCAAAGTTCATAGCAGCTCAATTCACAATAGTTAAACTGTGGAACCAACCTAAAAGCCCTTCAACAGATGAATGGATAAAGAAACTATAGTACATATACACAATGAAATATTATGTAGCATTAAAAGAGAACAAAATTATGACATTTGCAAGTATATGGATGGAGTTGGAGAATATTATGCTAAGCGAAGTAAGCCAATCCAAAAAACTAAAGATCAAATGTTTTCTCTGATTAGTAGATACTGTTATCTATGATTGGGGGGGTACGGGTATGGGAAGAATAAAGTAATTTGGGATTAGGCAAAGGGGAGGATGGAGGGAAGATTATGGGAGTAGGAAAGATGGTAGAATGATATAGACATCATTACCCTAGGTACATGTATGATTGCACAAATGGTGCATCTCTACACCATGTACAACCAGAGAATCGAAATGTTGCACTCCATTTGTGTACAATGAATTAAAATGCATTCTGCTGTCGTGTACAACTAAGTAAAACAAATAAAAACAATAATAATAAAAAACATATATTACTGGAAACTGCTTCAAAGTAGACTTTACTTTCTCAAGGAAACAAGCTATAATGGAGAGGCGATTTCCTAACTGAGAACTTGGTAGCAAAGAAAGTGCTGATGTGACTAACACCATCATAACAAAGATTCAATAACTATAAAACTCTACAATCATTAAAAAGTAAGAAATTACATTCTGGTTTCCATAAAATGGGAGTACCATGCTGGTGATCAGCAAGTATGCATTCAAAATATACAAAGCACAATTCTTCCATGTGCACTCATTAAACAAATTTAACCTCAAGCTAATAACCAACAAAAATAAATACTAAACATTTAATTACCAATCACTTAGCTTTGCTTCTTATAATACAGACTGCTGCTTAGGATGATATACAAAGAAGGGAGATGAAATAGATGGGAATAAATAAATGAATTAGTCAAAAGAAAGCCTTCATTGTATCTAAATTATTTGCCAGAATAAAGTTTCAAAATCCTATTATGCATTATTATCTATTACCAGGAGCAAGAGATCAGTAGTTGTTGACTAAGATCATAATGATCTTGATCACATTGGTGTTTCTCATTTATTTTTTTGCTTTATTAAAAAAGAAATTAGGGCTGGGATTGCGGCTCAGTAGTAGAGCGCTTGCCTTGCACATGTGAGGCACTGGGTTTAATCCTCAGCACCACATAAAAATAAATAAATAAAGGTATTGTGTCTATCTGCAACTAAGAAATATTTTAAAAAAAAGAAAAAAAATTATAGAAAGAGGTGGTAAAATGTAGACCAATCACCAAAAAATATTATAGGATGATGAGACATTTTTCTTTTTCATTTACCCATCTCTTCAGTTTATTAAAAGCCACATATTCTACTTAAGACTAAAGGCCACTTAAATAAAATAAAATAAACCCTATAAAGTAACTCTCATCTTCAAGGTCACAGGATTTACTTGAAACTGTGCTTTTGTGTGTGTGTGTGTGTGTGTGTGTGTGTGTGTGTGGTATTGGGAATTGAACACGGGGCATTCTACCACTAAACTACACTCCCAACCTTTTTTATTTTTTATTTTGAGACTACCTTTCACTAATTCCCCAGACTGGCCTTAAACTTTTTATATTCCTGCCTTGGCTTTCTGAGGCACTGGGTTACAGGCATGCATCATCATGCATTTCCTTATTTGAAACTTTGTAAAGATATACACTATTAAAATATTCACAAAATTTTTTTCATAAAACATTAAATTTAAGGCATATCAAATACTTTCTTCTGATAACCATTATTATTTTTGGTACTTAACCCTCAATGAATAAAAGCATCAAGAACTGAGGCATCTTTTGGAGAAATGCAAATTAAAACCACAAAAAAAATCACTATACATCTATTCACTAACTAAAATAACAAATACTGATCATTGCAAATACTACGTACACCAGTCATATTTTACTCTTCTCAAGAGTTCTTTTTCTTCATTTGTCCTATCCTACTCCCAGCAAACTATATTCATTCTCTCCAGAATCTTTCTCAAATGTCTGTCTTCCTTTTCCAGATATTTAATGCATTAGCACAAGTCCACAATGCCTCTTGCCTACAACCTTTAAATGGTATCCCTGCCTCTGTCTATTCTCCCCACTCCTCAATCTAATCCACTCTAAATCAAACAATCAGTTTTAGTTTTTGTTTGTTTTTTGTAGTACTGCAGAATGAACCCAGGGTCTTGCACATGCCAAGCTAGCAATCTACCTCTGAGCTACATCCCCAGCCTTTAATTTTATTTTGAGAGAGAGTCTAGCTAAATAAGTTCAAGGCTGGCCTTGAACTTGCAATCCTCTGCCTCAACCTCCCCTGCCTCAACCTCCCTAGTACCTGGAATTACAGTGCACACTGCCACACCTTTCTTTGCTGTTACTAACCCCAGTGAGAACTAGATTCAAATGTAAATTACAGACCTTTCAGGAAAAAAAAGTATTCAACAGGTTTATATCTAGTCTTGGGGTCAGAGAGGTCAGATTAAAAACCTTTTCACTATCAGCAACAAATAATTAATTTTTTTAAAAAAATTAGATACTTTTTAAAAAACTATCTAAATACATCCAAAATACCTGAGAACAAATCTCTCTCTCTTTCGATCTCTCTCTCTCTCAATAAATCTAATATATATATATATATATATAGATAGATAGATAGATAGATAGATAGATAGATTTATTTATTTATTTATTTTTTGCCATACTGGGATTGAACCACAGGTCTTGTTGCATGCTAGGCAGGCACTCTACCAGCTACATCCCTTGCCCTTAAAACAATATAAAACTCTGTACCTATGTACAAAGTTTCTCTATACAGAGATTTTTTTTTAATTTTTTTGAGTTATAGATAAACACAATGCCTTTATTTTATTTATTTATTTTTTATGTGGTACTGAGAATTGAATCCAGTGCTTCACACATGCTAGACAAGTGCTTTACTACTTACTGAGCCACAACTGCAGCCCCTATACAGAAAAATATTAAAGACCTAAATAAATGAAAGGATATATGCCATTTTCGCGGTTACAAAACTCAGTAGTGTTAAGATTTCAGTTCTCCCAAAATATATAGGTTCAGTACAATTCCAATGAAAACCATAGCAGACGTTTTATGGAAATTGATGATTCTAATACATGTGGAAATACGAAGAGCCAAGAATTGGCAATTCAATATTGAGGGTGGGGGGTTGAGGGGCAGGGACATACATGCTAGGATGGTTATAAAAAATATAGTAATTAAGAAAATGTGACCAGGTGCAGTAGTGCACTGTTGTCATCCCAGCTACTCTGGAGGCTAATGCAGGAGGATCTCAAGTACCAGGCCAGTCTAGACAACTTAGCAAGACCCTGTCTCAAAATTTTAAAAAGCTGGGAATATAATATAGTGGTGGAGTACTTGCCTAGCTCATGTGGGCTCTAGGTCCAATTCCTAGTACCGCAAAAAAAAAAAAAAAGGTGTGATATTGACAAAAATACATAGACCATGATATTGAACACAGAAGTACACACCTGTAAACCCAGCTACTCACAAGTTCAAGGTAAATCTGGAAAACAGAATCACACCTTTTTTAAAAAAAAAAAAAAACAGGATGGAGGAGTGTTTGCTTAGTATGCACAAGGCACCAGGTTCAATCTATGGTTCCATAAACACACAAAAATATACTATTACAGAAGCAAATTCACACACACATAGACACCTCATATATGACAGAAGTGATCAATCTCTTCCATATCTGATTGCTGAATCAGTTAGATATAAAAAGGGAAAAAAGAATGATTCTCACATTATACATAAAAATTATTCCCAGACAGACTACAGATCTAAATTGTAAATATAAAACAATAAAGTTTCTCAGGGTCTTGAGGTAACTATAACATCATGTTCAAGCAGCACTGTGAAGAAACAGCCCCAGTGTCCAATGACAAATGAGTAATACAGTATGGGGCTGCAGTGTACTATAGTGTTAGAGCATGTGCTTAGCATGCATCCTTGATTCAATCCCAAACAACAAAAACAAATTAAAATAAATAAAACATGATATAGACACACAATAGACTATTATTCAGCCATATAAGAAATAAGACAATACTTTAACAATGGGTGAACCTGCAGGACATAATGCTTAGTGAAATAAGACAAATACTGCATGATTTCACTTATATGAAATAACTAGGGTAGTCACATTCATAGAACCAAAATAGAGCAGTGATTGTCAGTAGCTGGGAAGAAGGAGAATTGGGAAATTATTGTTTAGTGGGTATAGAGTTTTAATTGTATAAGATGAAAAAAATTCTGGAGATTGGTTGTATAATATTATGTGAGTATATTTAACACTACACTTAATGGTACACTTAAAAATGGTTAAGATAGGGCTGGGGTTGTGAATCAGCAGTATAGCGCTTGCCTAGCATGTGGGAGACACTGGGTTTGATTCTCAGCACCATATTAGTAATAAATAAATAAACAAAATTTTAATAAGAATGATTAAGACAGCAAATTTTACATTATGTGTATTTAACCACGAGATTATTTTTAATTTTTACATTTACACAAGTGTGTGTATGTGTGTGTATTTATTTTTAATGATCTTGAGATAAGCAAAGATTTCTTAAATAAAAAAAGTGCTAACCAAGTAGCCCAGAAAGGTGGCTCACTCCTATAATCCCAGTGACTCAGCTCTTTACCACTGAGCCACATCCCCAACCCTTTTTTTATTTTTTATTTTGAGACAAGGTCCCTCTAAATTGCTTAGGGCCTCGATAATTGCTGAGGCTAGCACTGAACTTGCAATTCTCCTGCCTCAGCCTCCAGGAGGGAGAGTTGCTAAGATTATGGGTCTGCACTTTTGCACTCAGTTCCAATTTATAATCTTCAAAAGTACCATCAAAGAAAGACTAACAAACTGTTCCCAGATTGACAGAGACTAAAGGGATAAGACAAATATATTAAATGTGTGATTCTGGAGAAAGTCCTCGTGTTATATAGTACAAAGTTTGAACAGAATTTGAGCATTAAACTTGCATCTATTAATTCCCAAATTTTGATAGTTACGTAGAATGTCTTTTGTTTCCTGCACTCCCCCCAGTACTGGGGGGTTGAACCCAGGGCCTCATGTGTGCTAGGAAAGTACTCTACAGTGAGCTACATCCCCAGCACAACAATGTACATTTTTTTGCAGAAAATACACATTCAAATTTTTTTAAATGTTTATTTTTTAGTTTTAGTTGGAAACAATATCTTTATTTATTTATTTATGTGGTGCTGAGAATTAAACCCATGGCCCCACGAATACTAGGTGAGCACTCAACCACTGAGCCACAACACCCCAGCCCTCAAATATTTTGTGGTAATACTGACAAAACAACTTACTCTCAAATGCTAGGCTGGGGTTGTGGCTTAGTTGTAGAGTGCTTACTTAGCATTTGTGAGGCACCGGTTTTGATTCTCAGCACCACACATAAATAAATAAATATCCATCAACACCTAAAAATATATATTTTTTTTTAAAAAATGTTAATGTAGGATTGGGGCTGTAACTCATGGTAATGCGCTTGCCTCTCATATGTGAAGCACTGGGTTTGATCCTTAGCACCACATTAAAAATAAATAAAGATAACTGTGTGTTCATTTACAATTAAAAAATATATATATACTAAAAAAACCCAGTGGGCAAAATTATAAAAGGAAAAAAATGTTAATTGTATTCAGAATTCTTCTGTAATTCTGAGGCGAACTCAAAATAAAATATTAAAAAAGAACTACACTGGGCTGGGGATGTGGCTCAAGCGGTAGCGCTCGCCTGGCATGCGTGCGGCCCAGGTTCGATCCTCAGCACCACATACAAAACAAACATGTTGTGTCCGCCAAGAACTAAAATAAATAAATATTAAAATTCTCTCCCCCCATCTCTTTAAAAAAAAAAAAAAAAAAGAACTACACTGGTAGTTCGACCAAACACTAATCCAAAGGCCAGTGTCAATCCATCAAGAAATCTTTATGGTTCAGCAGTAAAATAAAACACTAATGAATAAGAGGGTAGGGTTGTGGCTCAGTGGTACAGCTCTTGCCTCCCATGCACAAGGCACTGGGATCGATCCTCAGCACCACATAAAAATAAAATAAATTAAATAAGGATATTGTGTCTATCTACAATTAAAAAAATTTTTTTAAAAAGACTAGTGAATACATAAATATACATAAACCACACACACACACACACACACACACACACATATACACATGTATATATTACTTATTTCTCAAGTCACATACACATAGATGCATGTACACACCAATTAACATTTGGGAAAGACTGTATTTGCTTTCTATAGCTGCAGTAAAAAAGTACCACATATTTAATGGCTTAATACAACACAAATTTATTATTTTACAGCTCTGTAGTTTAGAAGTCTAAAATGGGTCTCATTGAGTTCTAACCAAGGTGTTGGTGGGGCTGTCTTCTGATCAGTTTTATAGATTCTAGGTTTGCCCTTTCCAGCTTCTAGAACCTGCTCTAATTCCTTAGCTTATGGACCTCTTCCTCATCTTCAAATCTAGCAACACTAGTTTGAATTCTTACACAGCACCATTCTGACCTCTTCTTCCTCCTCCTTACACATTTAAGGACTCTTGTAATTAAACTGAGTCCAACCAAGACATACCTGATCAATTTCCCTACGTAAAAGTCAGCTGATTAGCAATCCTGATTCTATTGGCAACCCTAATTCCTTTTGCTATATACCTAACATATTCACAGTTTCTTGGGATTAGGAGGTAGATATACTTGTATGCTTGCAGTTAACAGTAAGGGGTATTATTCCACATAGTCCAAAAATGTTGTTTCCTTTATTTTCTTTACTCTGAGTTGTATGTATGTACATATGTTTTATATATGTGTGTGTGTGTGTGTATATATATATATATATGTATGAAAACATGTACACATACACTACACACACACATATTGGGAGAGGGCATTAAAATGCTCTTTTTCTTTTTTGTGTTATGGGGATTGAACCCCTGGGTGTTCTACCACTGAGCTACATCGGTTGTCCCTTTTATTTTGACATAGGGTCCTGCTAAATTACTGGGGCTAGCCACAAACTTGCAATCCTCCCAACTCTGTCTCCCAAATTCCCAGGACTATAGGCCATGACCAGCTTCTTTCTTTCTTTTTAAAATGATCATTTATTTATTTATTTGGTACTAGAAATTGAACCCCAAGGTATTCAACCACTGAGCCATAGCCACATCTGCAGCCCTTTTCAAATCTTATTTTGAGACAGGGACTCACTAAATTGCTTAGGGCCTCCTTGCTAAATTGCTGAAGTTGGCTTTGAACTTTCGATCCTCCTGCCTCAGTGTCCCAGACTGCTGGGATTAAAGTCATTGCACCTAGCTTTAAATGATGGTACTAATGGTGATCATTCTTTTTCACATCCTGGTATGTAGGGAGAAAATGTTGCTAATCCTTTGAACTCTGTGTAAGTAGTAAAAAATCTTTTGAAAAATTTTCTTGATCCCTTAAATGAAGTCTGAAGGAAACTGGATATGGTGTCCCATGCTTTTAATCCCAGCTACTGAGGCTCAGGCAGGAGGATTGCAAATTCTAGGCCAGCCTCAGCAACTTACCAAGAATCTCTCAAAATTAAAAAGGGGGGAGGAGGCAGGATGAGTGGCTCACCAGTACAACAACAACAAAAAAAAAAGAAAGAAAGGGAGGGAAGGAGAAAGGAGGGAGGGAGAAAACAAACAAAATATTGTGTTCCTACAAATACACCATATATCATACACGGGATGTGTATTTTACAGAAACATACAGAACAAATCAATAAGAAAAGGCCAAACAACACCAGTCCTGGGCCACACCTATAATCTCAGCAACCCAGGAGGCTGAAAGAGAAGGATAGCAAGTTCAAGGCCAGTCTCAGCTACAGGCCCTAAGCAATTTAGTGAGAACCCTGTCTTAAAATGAAAAATGAAAAAGGCTGGAGGATATAGCTCAGTGGTAAAGGGCCTCTGGGTAAATCCTCAGCATCAAAAACACAAAAAAATTAAAAACAAAGGAAGAAAAGAGGCAACAATCCAATAACAATTAAAAAAAAAAACCTTGAATAGACACTTTACCAAAGAGGCTAATAGTCAATAAACCTAAAATAGTGCTTGTTTACATTAGTCATTAAAGAAATGCAAATTTTATAGAATAGTACCCTTCATCCACTAGAATGGCTACAGTGAGAAAGACAGTACAGCAAATTCACAAAGCCCTGGGTTCAATCCCCAGCACTATAAAAAGAAAAAGAAAAAAAAAAGACATTCTTCAGTGAATGTTCCAGCGGGAACTCCTAAACACTACTAGAGAAAATGGAAAATGGTTCCACAGTATCTACTAAGCTAAATATTTTTGTCCTATGATCTAGTACTTCCACTCCTAAATATATATCCAGCAAAAATATGTGAAAAAAAAACAACCAGGTATAACTTTATTTATAACAGCACAATTAAAGTAGCCAAAATCTGGAAATAACCCAAGTGTCCATCAAAAACAGGACTGAGCAGTAAATAGTGGTACACGCCTGCAATCCCAGTGGTTAGAGGGGCTGAGGCAGGAAGATGGCAAGTTCCAGGGCAGTCTTAGCAAATTAGTGAGGCTCTCAGCAACTTTGAAACCCCCTGTCCAAAAATTAAAAATAATAGGGATTGGATGTTAGCTCAGTGATAAAGTGTCCTGGTTTCAATCCTCAGTACCAAAAAGGAAAACTAGAGCTCAGAGTAGTCTGTCTGTTTAATACTTGTTACATTGTAGTCCATGATTAAGTGCCCCTATATTCAATTTTGGATATTTATTTTATAAACAGATATATGCAACATACCAAATTTAAGCTTGTTTGATTAAATATGATACAATACTGACCATATTAAGATTCTGGAAAATATTAGATAATTAAAAGAATGATAACAAAAATAAATAAGATTTAAAAATAATAATTAAGGGGCTGGGGATGTGGCTCAAGCGGTAGCACGCTCGCCTGGCATGCGTGCGGCCCGGGTTCCATCCTCAGCACCACATACCAACAAAGATGTTGTGTCCGCCGAGAACTAAAATAAATAAATAAATAAATAAATAAAAATAAAATAAAATAAAACTTTAAAAAATAATAATAATAATAATAATAATAATAATTAAAATAAAATCTTTTAATCATCTCAATAGGCCCCAGGCAGGAAACTTCCCTTACTATTTCCCTACCTGTCCTCCTGCCCTGCCCTAAATTAAAACCCTGCTACCAAAACTCCTCCCATGATCTGGCCCTGTGGCCCAAAGGGCCCACCAAAAATAACTAACTTGGGCTGGGGCTGGGGCTCGGGCTCAGTGGTAGAGCACTTGCCTAGCACATGTGACACAGGTTCAATCAATCCTCAGCACCACATAAAAATAAATAAATAAAATAAAGATATCACGTGCATCTGCAACTAATTAATTAGCTCCTCTCATGGCTCTGCTAATGCCCTATAAAACCCAGACCCTTATGGCAGCCCCCACCATTCTCCTCCTGGAGATGTGCCCCTCTGGTGCTGAATAAAGCACACATCCCTTGTCCATGAGTCTCCCTCCATTTTCTTTTTCTTTTTGTATTCTCTTTCAAGTGCTTTCATATTGTTAAAAAGGCCCTAGCTGGGTGTGGTGGTGGACAACTATAATCTCAGTGACTCTGGAGGCTAAGAGGATCGAAATTTCAAAGCCAGCCTCAGCAACTTAGTCAGGCCCTAAGCAACTTAGCAATACTGTGTCTCAAAAATAAAAAAGGGCTGTGGCTCATTGCTTAAGCACCCCTGGGTTCAATCCCTAGTGCCATTTAAAAAAAAAAAAAAAAGGCCATTAAATATTTCAAAATACTACCTATAATCCAACAATTCACAAACAAGCATATTAACAGTTTAGAATAATACTTCTCAAATGCAAAGACTTATGCATCCAAATACAAAACATTTATCCAAATTCCTGAATGTCTGTCTCCACGACTTTTCAGCAAAGCCTGAAAGTTCTCCAGACATCTAAAAATACCAGCATAATACCAAAAATACCAAAAATACTCGCAACCTTAAATTTAGGTGCAAATAAAGAATTGGAAAATCTCTAAATCTGCTACCAAGGAAGTTGTTAAGAGCATTATGTATGACCTTGATACAAATTTTGTTTCAGTTCAAATTGTTACAAGCGTCACTGAAAGGAGCCAGATGAGGTGGCACCCACCTGTACTCCCATCTATTTGGGAGACTGAAGCAAAGGACCAAAGTCTGAGGCCAGTCTCAGCAACTTAGAGATACCCTGTCTCAATAAATAATAAAAAGGACTGGGAATGCAGTTGTGGTAGAACACCTCTAGTTCAATCCCCAGTACCATTAAAGAATCTATCTCACAGGATTATTGGGAGAATTAGATGACATAATATTAGTAAAAGAACTTAGAACATTAAATTTGGAACAGCATAAACACTTAATAAATACAGGCTGATGGCACAGCTTAACATTGAACAAGCATGAGGATTTGGGTTCAATTTCCAGCACCCAAAAAGAAAAAACGAATAAATAAACAGTAGCCATTGCTATAAAAACAAAAAACCTCACCCATTTCTGTATTATTCTGTTATTGGCACAACATCAGGTCAGGTCACAAGCCCGTGAGTAGGAAAGGCGAGTGTACTCTGAAAGAAGAGCCTAATTACAGGAAGAAGGAAACTTCAGAAGGAAAATTCCAACTCAAAATTCCTACACAGGCAGGAATTCTCTCCAAACCTTGGGACTCTTGCTCCCTTGCTTCCCCAACCCCTACCCTGGCTACATATGAAATTAACCAAGCATCTCAGAGAACAATCTTATTCTTAGTACAAATATTAATCTCAGTATCTATTTTACTTTTGTTATCTGAGTCTTTTGTAAAATGTTCCCAAGCGGACTTTGGGAAATGAAAGGGAATACGCCTCAGGCTATGCTAACTGTGCAGAGATTTCCCCCACCCCCAACTGGGTGAATACAATTGAATAGAGATTTTTTACCCCTTCAATGCCAATTTTAGGATGCTCAAATTGATTTATTAAGGAAAGAGAAGGCTTTCTTTTGGTGCTAGGGATTGAACCCAGGGCCTTATATTTCTTTTTGCTGAATTAAGTTTATTGGCTAAGTTGTCAAATTTTGGTAAATATTTTCTATTTCATTCTCAATGAATTCTCACTATCCACAGGTAGAAAATACTTCTGTGCTATATTAAAATATTGCTAGGGGCTGAGGATATAGGCCAGTGGTCGAATGCTTTCAATCCTCTATATAGTGCCAAAAAAAAAAAAAACTGTTAGAAAGTAAATAAGATTTCAAAATATTTTACCCTAGCCAGGTGAGGTGGCACACACCTTAAAATCCCAGCTACTCCATAGGAAGCAGGAACACAAGTTTGAGGCCAGCATGGGTAACTTAGTGAGACTTCTTTTATTTTTATTTATTTTTTTAATATGTTCTAATTAGTTATATATGACAGTATAGTGATACCTCTTTTCAAAATAAAAAATAAAGGGCTGGGATGTGGCTCAGTGGTACAACACTTGCCTTGCACATGCAAAGCCCTGGGTTTGATGATTCCCATCATCATCATCATCATCATCATCATCATCATCATCATCATATGGTTGGGGATGTGGTTCAGTAATGGAGCCCCCCCCCCCAGTTCAAGCCCCAATACCACAAAAAAAATTAATTTTTTGGAAACTAAAATATTTTAAAATAGCCAGGTATCGTGGTACGTACCTATAATCCCAGCAATTCAGGAGGCTAAGGAGGCAGAAGAACTGCCAATTTAGGGGACAATCTCAGATCTTGCCCTCAAAAAATTTTTTAAAAAAGGACTCAGATACAGCTTAGTAGTAAAGTGCCTGTGGGTTCAATCCCAAGTGCAAAAACTTAATTAATTAAAATGAAAAGAAGGGCTGGGGCTATAGCTCAGTGGTAAAGTGCTTCCCTAGCACACTTGGTTCAATCCTCAGCACCACATAAAAATAAATAAAAGTACTGTGTCCATCTACAACTAAAAAATATTTTAAAAAAAGGAAAAGAAAAAATAATCATAGAAGGGGAAAAACAAATAAATAAGGCTGGAGATGTAGCTCAGAGGTAAGAGCATCCCTGGATTCAATCCCTGGTACTACAAAATAAAAAATAAAAACATCAAATTGGGGTTTTTAAGCTATTAAGGTTTGGAGTGATTTGTAACATAGAAATATTTGCACAGCAACTACTTGGGAGGCTGAGACAGGAGGATAACTAGAGCCTAGGAACTCACTGCCAGTCTGAACAATATAGTAAGATCCACTCAAAAAAAAAAAAGACAAAAATAAATTATTATGATCATCTACTACAAACACAGATCTAGAAAAACAGCACAAAGAATTATCACTAATCTATAATATCACACCCCAACACCTATATTAGAATATCCAGAAAGAAGCAATTTGGAAACTAAATTGGGAATAGGAAGAGGATGCACAGAAACTCTCACAATTTACACAAAGAATTAGTTTCAAATGTCCATCCATCTGATAATCGATCCCATTTATTTCAAGAAAAGTCCTTTGTGAAAAATCTTAAGAATTTATTTTAAATGTTTTTTTTTTTTGAGGGGGGGTACGCAGGATTGAACTCAGGGGTGCTCTTACCACTGAGCGACATCTCCAGCCTTATGTGTTTTTCCTCTTATTATTATTTTTTTGGGACAGGGATTGAACTCAGGGACACTCGACCACTGAGCCACATCCCCAGCCCTATTTTGTATTTTATTTAGAGACACTTGCTTAGTGCCTCACTGTTGCCGAGGCTGGCTTTGAACTCGAAATTCTCCTGTCTCAGCCTCCAGAGCCAGCCCCTGGATCACAAGCATGTGCCACTGTGCCTGGCTATTTGTTTTTAAATACCTGTGTTTCTCAAATAAATAATAAAAGTTACTACGTCTACAATGACATCATTAAGGCAAGTGATGCAGAAGATCACATCAATTCCATAGAAGTTAAAAAAAAGAGATGCCTCCCAAGCATTCCTGGTGTTATTATCCACAAACTTGGCTGATCTCATTTGGTTTTTTAGTCTGAGCATCCAACTAGAATATCATCTATGGTAAAAGATTGCTCCCAGCAATCCCCTCCTCCATGCTTATGCATGCCACTCTTCACATTAATAGAGATTATTTCCCCCAATCGCTCTCACTTTGGGTTAGCCTCGACTGGATCTGACAAATAGTGACATTCCTTGGATTTTCAAATCCCAGGATTTAAGATGACTCACAGATGCTACATTCTATATCCTGCAACGCTCCTTCTTAGAACACAACCACCATGATTTAAGGAAACCCAAGGAGCAAAAGGAGAGATTCATATAGCACACAGAAGGCCTTTAGCCCTAGCTGCAGTGATCAGTCATGTGAATGTGGCCATTTTGTAAGTTCCAAACATGAAGGCACCAGCCAACACCATGTGAAGTATAAAAACCACCAAATTTGCCAGGCATGGTGGCACATGTCTATAATTCCAGCAACTCGTGAGCTGAAGCAGAAGAATCATGAATTTGAGGCCAGTCTAGGCAATTTAGCAGGACCATCTCAAAATAAAAAATAAAAAGGGCTAGGGATGTTACTCAGTGGTAGAGCTATTGAACTAGTGGTAGAGCCATTCACACTCCACTACCTACAAAAAAAATAAATAAATTTTGATTTTTTTTAAGCTACTAAATTTGAGGGTGGTTTGTTACACAGCAATACATTTATCTTTTATATCATTTTACTTGTCAACTCCATAAAAAACTTTATGAGAATTGGGAAATTAGCTCAGTGGTAAAGTGCTTACCTAGCATGCCCTAGGCCCTAGGTTTAATCCCAGCATCACAAATTATTTTTGTATGTCCTAAAATTATTTCATTTCCATTTCAAGTGTTTCTCTGTTTGATTCTGGGACTGATTGGACAAGAATATATTTATCCGTTAAAAAATAAACGAAAAGCCATGCATATGCCTATAATCCCAGTGAGTCGAGAAAATATGGAGGAGGATGGCAAGTTTGAGACCATCCTCAGCAACTAGTGAGGCCCTAAGCAACTCAGCAAGACCGGGTCTCAAAATTAAAAAAAATAAATAAAAGGTTTGGAATGTGACTCTGTAGTTAATCACTCCTAACCATTTGGGTTCAATCCCCAGTACTAATAAATAAATAAACAAACATCAATTTCTTCCTCAGCTTTTTTTTTTTTTTTTTAGAAAGAGTGGGAGAGAGAGAGAGAGAGGGAGAGGGAGAGGGGGGGGGAGAGAGAGAGAGAGAGAGAGAGAGAGAGAGAGAGAGAGAGAATTTTTTAGTATTTATTTTTTATCTCGGCGGACACAACATCTTTGTTTGTATGTAGTGCTGAGGATCGAACCCGGGCCGCACGCCTGTCGGGTGAGCGCGCTACCGCTTGAGCCACATCCCCAGCCCCTCTTCCTCAGCTTTTTAAAAATAAATGGGGAATGGAACCCATATATATAAAACTGGGTTTATATTTCATGGATCATTTTCATTTTCCTACCCAGGTCCTCTTCCAGTTCCTCATTATCCTTTCTGAGGTTTAAGAATGGCTGACCAGGGAAATTACTTTTAGGAAAGGTTCTTGAGGGCCTGATGAAGCAGGATGAGAGAGGTTAGCACATAAGTTATTTCATGTAAACTACTCTTTAAAAAAAAACAAAACATTTTTTTAGTTGTCAATGGACTTTTATTTATTTATTTTTTATGCAGTGCTGAGAATTAAACCCAGTACCTCACACATGCCAGGCAAGAGTTCTACCACTGAGCTACAAGTCCAGCCCTAAATTACTCCTTTCAAATCATTTATTTTTTTCTTAGAAGTTAATCTAAACAAGAAGAAGTAGTAATAGCTGTTTACCTATAATGCCAGCAACTCAGGAGGCAGAAGAAGGAGGATGACAAGTTTGATGCTAGTCTCAGGAATTTAGCAAGACCCTCAGCCAGGTAGCCTGACCCTGTTCCAAAATAAAAAATAAAAAGGGCTGGTGGGGTAGCTCATTGGTAAAGTGCCTCTTGGGTCCAATCACCCAACTGATATAAACAATCTGCTTATACCACTCTTCACAAGTACTCATTGGCTAGTTTTAGGTCATGTATAATTACGGTCATACATAATAATGTATGGTCAACTCCAAATTAGCAATCTCATTAATAAGATTTCATAGTAAAAGTCCTAATCAAAGCACCACATTAATGTGGAGATGCACATTTTCATGAGATATCCATTTCATGTGAGCATTCTAAACAATTTATTTATTTATTTATTTATTTATACCAGAGATTGAACCCAGGGGCACTCAACCACTGAGCCACATCCCCAGCCTTTTTTAATATTTTATTTAGAGACAGGGTCTCGCTTAGTTGCTTAGAGCCTCACTAAATTGCTGAGGCTGGCTTTGAACTTGCAATCCTCCTGCTGAGGCTTCAGCTTCCTGAGTTGCTGGGATTCTAGGCAGGGTGCCACCGCACCTGGCTATATTTTTTTAAAGTATGGAAATCAAGGCATCTGTACCAAAGTTGTTATTAGCTAACTCACAATTGAAGGAAAGGATAAACAAAGCCAGAACAAAGGCAATACTATGAAAAAAGATCAATTTGATTAAAATGATAACCCTTCTATGTATACTTTACACTGGCTACTTAGAGAAAAGCTCAAATATAAATATCGTCCTACCTCAAAATCAACTCTGAAAAAATAAGCATGTTATATCAGGGAAAATGGCACCAAAGGAAAGTTGTAACTTACTCAGATTCATAATAAGTCTTGTTACTGAGCTGAAAGAGAATACCAAATCTCTAACTCCATTCTCTGTTTTTCTTACTAAAGTGTCATTCTTGGTGACCCTCTTCCAGTTGACTTTTTTTTCCAAGCAAAAGCCACTACAGCAGGCAAGATCAAAAATGAAAATAACTAAAATTATAGAAAAAGTTGGCTTCTCCCTATAGAAATTGACTCAATATTTAATAATGTATGGTGTGCCAAAAGTTGCAAACTACACCACCATCTCCAGGTCCGCTTTAACTCAGTCAGGAGGCCATTATCAAAGCATAACTCAATGGTACAAAGCAGAGATCAAGTAGCTGAGAATGTTCCTAGACTGAGGTCTAATGCGGAATGAGGGGGATGATCTCATAAAAGTTTCTTTATGATCTGTAAGTCACATTATTCTGTAACTCTGACTTAAGTGTCAGGATTAGGATTAAGATTCAATCCTCTAAACAGGAAAACAAAATAAGAAGCTGCTACTTTTCTAACTTAAATCTAGAAGTTTGCTATAGCTATCAGGCAACTTTCACTTATTTCTAAAATACAAAATAATTTCAAGGTCTCTTATTATTTTAAATTTCAACATTTGGCAGAAATTCAAAAAAATATCTTCAGGCTCAATAATACATTTAAACTTTCATTAAGTGTTTTCAAAGGTACAGATATAAACAAAGTTTATATTTTACCAATTTCTACAAAAA
The DNA here is from genome assembly GCF_045843805.1 of Urocitellus parryii. Taxonomy (NCBI): domain Eukaryota; kingdom Metazoa; phylum Chordata; class Mammalia; order Rodentia; family Sciuridae; genus Urocitellus; species Urocitellus parryii. The sequence goes on along the minus strand of NC_135535.1, from coordinate 185,193,842 downwards.
TATCCTTGTAAATGGGTAAGTTTAAAGCCTAAATTCAATTGGGTTGGTATCCATGTTTACTTTATTATGGTACTTTAGGTGAGGACACGATTTTGTATTATTTAATTACTTAAAGGAATAAGATTTAAAGTGGCAGGTCACAATTACTTCTGAAAAAGCAGGACTTGACTGCAAATATAAGAGTCCCTAAAGCCACCTGGTAAGCTAAAAGTGTGCATTCCACCATTATTTAGTTATAACACAGAGTCTGGCTTTAAACCTGGGATATACAAAAAGCATCAGATTAAAAGCATCAAATATCAGAATACATATACAAGTTTGCCATATATAAGCACAGCAAAAGAAAAGCATGATACAAAGTTAAAGAGGTTGGAAGGGGTTTAAACACCCACAAAATGTAATCTATACTCACACTGTTTGAATGTAAAACTGATGGATAACCACCAACTGATATCTCACACTTCCCACTACCTACATCCCCCATTTGCATCTCCTGAATTTCTCCATAAATATCATTACTTCTGTTGGGTCTTTGCAACTCTAACCTCCAATTCCTTGCATTTTCCCAAAAGTGATATACTGCACCGGGTCTCCAAAATTTTACTACCGCACAAGTTTTTTGTTTTGGTTTGGCTTTTACCCTATTAGATATTAGTTTTGTCCAATCCCCTGTACCCATGTTTCCCTGACCAGTTAGCCTCTTTTCATCACCTCTAACTTACTACAATAATTTAGCCTCCTCCTTTCAAACTAGTGTATGTGTCCCTTTTCCTGATCTTTGTAATTCTGGCTCACAATCAACATACCATACCTCCCCCAAGTACTGTCATCATAGCCCTAGGTCCCCAGTCCTTATCTTCCCTAAGTAAGGCCCCTTCCTTTCCAGAGTTTGTCAACATTAGTTTGGACGAGCTGGAATTTCATCCTCGAGGCAAAGGCTATCTAACCTTGTTCTACAAACTTACAAGCCTCCCTCTGACCCTGACTTTCCTTCCTCCTCCTTTAAACCCATAGGCATCCAGCCTGCCGGTCCCCCCCACCTCCCACCCCAATATCTGTCTTCCCACTCTCCCATGCTTCGCTTCCATTCCCCACTCCCGAATGCACCTCCTTTCCTCCGCCTTACCCGTAACCCTGACACGGGGATGGCCCTGGCAGTGGCCCCACGGCGCCTCTCCACCAGGCTTCCTCAGCTCTTCGATAACTGTCCCCACGCCCCTTTACCTCCAGGGCCCCGCGCGCCGCCTGGAGCCCTCTCCTCCAATAAACTCCTGCTGTCACTTGGCCTCTCTTCCACAAGATGGCGGAGCAGCTGCCCCCACCTATGGGTCCCCTCCGTCACCCCCAGCCTCCTCCCTGGAGCTCGGGTCCCGTCCCTCCGGCCGCCCTGCCGCCAGCCTTGGCCAAGGGTCCCTCTGCTCGCTCCCGCTGTGGACTAGCGGCCCAGGCCCAAGCTCAGAAACGTCTCTAACGCCACCGCCTCCGTCGTTCCCCAGCCTGCACCGTCTCCTCACCATAAACTTGAGCGCTTTCTCCTGCAGCACCGCCTCGGCCGGGTCCATAATCGCCAGGGCCACTGGGTCTTCTCTCCACCGGGGCCGCCCCTTTGGTGCCAGGCCGCAGCCAACGCAGCGCAGGGATCCCGCCTCCTCTTCCTTCCCCCCGCCCTCTCCTACCTCACGGGCTCAAGCGGGGGTGACGAGAAGGACCAGAGGCTCCGCACGCGCGTGACCCGCTGGCTCACGGGACTTGTAGTTCTGGAGCGTCCCTCGGAGAAAGGCGAGGCCACGCCAAGAACCGCAACTCCCGCGGATCACTGCGGCAGGGTTGCGGTAGCCGGCAAGCCAAACCTAGACGACTCGCAGTTTGGGCGAGGAAATCCGCTGGTGGGAATTGTAGTTTATAGATGAGGGGAGGGCGGGGCATGCGTGTCTCCGTGGTTACCGGGAGACGCTGGTGGCGGCTTGTGGGGGATTTGATATCAAGATGGCGACCAATCCCTCACCTGTAACCCAGATACTAGGAGAAACGGAAGACTCGGAGTTCCTCAGCCGCCCTAACGGTGGTTTTAGAAACATATACGCTCCCACATTTCAAATACCTGGCACCTGCGGGAGGATTGAGACCTATAGTTTCAGATCCAATGGGCACGTGGCAGCAGCTCACAGATTATTGCAGAATTTCAAGATCCTCCTAAGCTATTCTCTCATACCTTTCTCACACCTTTCCTCCCCCATAGTAAGTCAGGAGCAGATAAAACTCAGCTCAGGAAATTCTCGGTGTTTAGCGCTTAGAAAGTAAAGCCTGTTATTCCTAAGCCTGAGAGGTAAGTCCTGCACTGACTGAAGTGAGAAGTCCTTCAGTGGTGAAATACAATAACCACCCAGCAAATAAAGCATATAAGTATTTTCTTTGGCCATAAAAAGAGACCATACAGTTTATTTTGGAAATTTGGTATACCTTAGGATAAAAACAAAAACCTTAGGATTTGGCTAAAGGAAACTTATGATGAGCTGGTACAAAATATCTGAATTTATAAAATAACTGAATTAGTAAAATGCCTTTTACAGCAAAACCTCAGCTGTAAACTATTTTACACATTTGTTCTTTCAATAAATAGTGAGTACACACCATGTGCAGACATTATCTCAATAAATGGGAATTCATTTGTAGACAAGACAGACCTTGTGGTGCTTACATTTCTAGTATGTTGACACTTTCCTAGTCATCCCTGTGTCCACAGAACTCAACATAATACTTAGCACATTGTAGACTTTCAGTTAATAAAAACTTTGCTCTTGAATTTTTTTAAAAAAAAAGGTCTACACAAGTGCAAACTGTAGAAGTCTTAGAACTTGTTGGTTAGAAAACTTCCTGGAAATTTTCATAGAGCTAAGGCAGTAATGTGATATGGTTATCAAAGGAATTATAGGAACCAGATGCAGCTTGAAGAGAAATAGCATCTTGGGCAAAGAAGCATGGGATCTTACTGTGGTCTGCACCACTAGGACCCCAATTGAAGAACTTTGTTCAGGTGGGCACCATGTTCTATTAAGATCATGAGCAGGAGCATGGCCAAGGACAGGAAGGCCAACCCCAAGGTAGAAAACACTGACAGATTCTTACTCTGAAAAAAATGGCACTGCCAGGCATGGTGATACATGCCTTTAATCCCAGCTGCTCAGGAGGCTGAGACAGAGAGTTTACTCCTGAAACTCACTTGTTTATCTTGGTTATCCATAAAGAAGTATGAAAATATTGCCTGATATGACTGGCCATCACAGAAGGATTCACAAGTTCAAAGCCAGTCTCAGCAACTTAGTGAAGCCCTAAGCAATTCAGTGATACCATGTCTCTAAACGAAATACAAAAAAAGCAGGGAGGGGGTGGAGCGCAGGTGCATGTGGCTCAGTGGTTAAGTGCCTCGATCCTGTTACCGAAAGAAAAGAAAGAAAAAAACAAAAAACTGGCTATCAGTGACAGTCCTCTCTGTCCAGTCATATAGAAGTGAATACTAGTAAAACAAACACAAGAGTTTTTGTTTAGAAGTCCAGTCAGCTAGACAGTTTATATACATATGGTTTGAAACTGAGCTGGCAGGGGCTGGTCACAAAATGACTGAATCCTCTTAGTTAAAAATTGGCCACTATTGTCAAGCAAATCAAGAAAACTGAATTGAAAATTGCCTTGATTTTCTAAGCCCCCTCAAACAACATGCTTTAGGAAAGTTCAGTGGACTAGGATTTAAGAGACATGGTTCTGGGTTGGGAGGTATAGCTCAATCAATGGTGGAACGCATGCTTAGCATGCGCAAGACCCTGGGAACCATCCTCAGCACTGGAGGAAGATTTAAAAAAAAAAAAAAAAGAAAGAAAGAAAAACTTTGTTCTAGATCATTCTTTCACCAGTTAATAGGTTGACTTTGGGCAATTAACAAAACCTTTTTTAGTCCTCCCTTTTGTCATCTGGAAAAGGTTTCTGGTTAACTCTAAAATGTGTGCAATAGGGCGGTTCTTGCTGCCTGGGCGCCTGCTACTTTGGAGTTCCGGTGGAGTTCGGTGGGGAGAGCGCCAGCGGAGCCCGGTGGAGGGAGAGAGAGTTCCCAGGGAGTGTGCATGGAATAAAGTTTCCTGTTTGAACATACAAGTGCTTTTGTGGCTGCTCGGTGATTTGTGCCCAGCCAGACTGCGGCACTTTATTCAGAAGAACTGCAGCCCTCTACCCCAACTCCATTTTTCCATAGGCCTTTATTATATGCAGGCCAAGCAAAGAAGCTTTGATGCCAACAAATTACATAAGTGATAGCATGCAGCTGTTTATGACCTTGAGTACATATACTGAACAGGGTATTTATGACCTTGGCTACATACTTAAATCAGCTCACTGAAAGTCTTGGTGAGGAAGCCATCTTGGGTCTGCCCTACACCTGAGTTGGATCCCAACCCTACAAAAAAGAAAACCCAGGCTTGGTCTTAAAGTTGTGATCCTCCTGCCTCAGCCTGTGTCTCTGGGATTACAGGCATGTGCCACAGTGCCCAACTCCTAACTTCCTATTTAAAATCTTGTAGCACTCCTTAACTTATTCTTGTCTATTAATGTCTGTATTTTGCCAGTATTCATCAAATATTTTTTCCAATACCTCCACATACCTCAGTGGTAAAATACCCCTGGGCTCAACTAAAAAAATAAATTAATTAAAATTAAAATTAAAATTAAAAAAAAAAAAGATCTTTTGTCTGGTTTCAAGACCTTTATAATCTTACCCAGTTCTCTTTCAGCATCACTTCCCAGTTTATTTTCCTATGCCTCTCCGATCCAAATCAGATCATACTTCTCACCTTTATCTACTCAGCATACTCCTGCTTCTTGGCCTTAGCTTAGGTTAATCATTTTGCAGACCTAGGAGGCTTACCTTTTCTTTTTTACTCATTTTTTTCAAGGTTCCACTGGAATTTTACTTTAAAAAATATTTGCCGGGACTGGGGATGTGCCTCAAGCGTGCGCCCAGGTTCGATCCTCAGCGCCACATACAAACAAAGATGTTGTGTCCGCCAAAAACTAAAAAATAAATATTAAAAAAAATTCCTGGGCTGGGAATGTGGCTCAGGCGGTAGCACGCTCGCCTGGCATGCGTGCGGCCCGGGTTCCATCCTCAGCACCACCACATACCAACAAAGATGTTGTGTCCGCCGAGAACTAAAAAATAAATATTAAAAATTCTCTCTCTCTCTCTCTCTCTCTCTCTCTCTCTCTCTCTCTTTAAAAAAAAATTCTCTCTCTCTCTTTAAAAAAAAAAAATTACCTAGGGGCTGGGGATATAACTCAATTCTAGAGATTTGCCTAGCATGTGAGTAAACCTGGGCTCCATCCCCCAGCACAGCAAAATTTTAAAATTTTAGAAAGAGAAAAGAGGGCGGGGGAAGAGATAGAGAGAGAGAATAAAATTACCTATTTATCTTTTATCACCATAGCCCGATCCCTTTTTCCTTCCTCCATAGGCAATGTTTATCCTTTTGTTTATATAATTCTTGCAAAATAGATATTGTTTTATGAACTATTCGTTTTTTAGCAGTTAATAACACTTTTTATTATTTATTTTTGGTAGGTACTGGGGATTGAATCCAGGGGCACTTAACCACTGAGCCACATTCCCAGCCTATATATATATATATATATATATATTCATATATATTCATGAATGACCAGCTGAGGCTGTTCTTGAACTCCCAATCCTCCTGCCTGAGCCTCCTGAGTCACTGGGATTACAGGCATGTGCCATCACTCCCAGCAAGATTGTATGTATGCTGTTACCTTGTTTCTTGCTTTTTGTTTTTTTCTCAGGTCCTTGATTATCCATAAAGAAGTATGAATGAATAACCTGCTCTGCTGCTGAGCTATATCCTCAACCCCCAATAACACTTTTACTTAGAATATGCAGGAGAGAAATGGTTCTAAATTATCATATATTAATCATTTTGCAGTATGTTACAATGATGATATACTAGTAACTCAGCATTAGATAAGTATTAGCACTTGGGGTGGTCAATATAAGGATTACAGAGCATAAGGAATAACAAATATGTTTGTGCAGTGACCCAGAGTGTTCCCTGGATCTTTAGGGAAGGGGAGATGTAAAAAAAGTTCAGAGAAGGCATCCTTGATGGGGGAAGGAAATGATGAAGCCCCAGAGGAAGGGATTGCAGACAACAGCACAGGAACAACCAGGTATTTTGACCTCCTTCAGACAGGAATGATGTGAAGCTGGTACAAGTCATGTCAATGTCCTTTGGAACAAACAAAATTTCAGGTTAAAGTTCTGTAAAATGGTAGTTAGGAACAGAAACAACTCCATGTGGGCCAGTCTCTCTCCCAACCACATCCATTTTCCTGTTGAAAAAGGCTGAAATAATCACTTATCTTAAAGTTGCCACTCTCATCCAGAAAATGGCCTGGGTTAAACATTGCCAGGCTGGAGAATTTTGTCATTATGCAGCATAGAAGTCAGCAATGTTATTATGGTTGTGCCCTTTGCAATAAGGTAGTTTCTGAATTTAATGTCACAGGTCACTGCATGGGGCAGGGTGGTAGGGATGTGGTTAATGTATCTCTGGATCTTATGCACTATAGCATCCATGTGGGGCATGTGCTTCCTATCCTGCATGCAAGGGCTCTGGTGTCTGCCAACCACATAGTCAATCTCTTCCTGGACATTAGCAGTGAACTCTGGTATTCTCTACCTCCCCTATCCTACTCTACCACACTTGGCATTATCCAGCTTCCCCCCCCACCTTTCTCTTTTGTCAGTCTATGAATTTTACCTTCTCTAAGAAACCCCTCAGTCCACAATGCTTCTTTAAGCATACTAATCTGTTCTTCCAACCCCCATGTCTGTCATGAGTGTTTAGTATTTCAGGCTGGAGCCAAAAATTGTGCACACATGCCTGTGCGTTCCCCTTTCCCTGTACCCAGTTGAGTTCTCAATCCCGATGGCACAAAGAGTCATTTGAGGTGCTTTGTAAAAAAATATTGATGCCCGAGTTCTACCCCCCACACCCCCACCCATATCGTGATTTAATAGCTCCATTGTAGGCCCTGGGCAATGGTAATTTTAAAAGATCCCCAGGTGGTTCTAACTAGGTTTGAGACCACAGCCTTGGATTTTATATGCCCAGTGCCTACTTGCTGATCTCTGGCTCTCCAGAGGTACTCTCCATGCCTAATTTGCCTTCCAAACTCTTTCCTGCAAAATATACCCGTCTATTTCTCAAGGACATCCAACCTAACCTCAAGGTTGACTGGAAGCAAAGGAATTGATTAACTGATAAAAACCCAGCAACTATTTCATGTCTGATAGGCTTAATCTTAGGGTAAAGATGTCTGTTCAAAGAGTTGGGAAAGGTTATTTATATTTAAATTGGCAGGAGTGACACTGGAAGCTAAAGAAAGAATGTTCCCCCCTTTTCCTCACTTCCTTGTCCTCACAAATGATCAAAAGTCAGTTCTTCACTTCTGAGAGTTTGCTAGCCCCATTGGACCTCCTCAGGACACTCTGCCAAAGTGGAAGGAGAATTAACAGAGAATTGTGATCCAGACTAGTTTTCCTTAATGGACGTTCCCACTGTCACAGGCCAGGGCCATTATAATGGCCAGTCCCCTGAAGGACAACTCTGTGGGGTAGGGATGGGGTGGAATGGTGATGTAAAACACAGGAAAGATTATTTTAGACAAAGGTAACTAACTGTAAGTTTGTTCGTTTTTTACATTTTTTAAAAGTTGTACATAAATGCAATACCTTTATTCATTTTATGTGGTGCTGAGGATCTAACCCAGTGCCTCACATGTGCAAGGCAAGTGCTCCACCATTGAGCCACAACCCCGGCCCACTAACTACATGTTTGATGATACATTTGGGGAACCAAAACAAAGTCAGTGTGACTTAGGGGAAGAGTGGCACTGGCAGAGAAACTGTATGGAGCTCTATAGGAAGCCATTATTCAGTCAGCACATGCTAGTCAGGTGAACTAGCTGACATCCTTTGTAACTGGGGTCAGTGTTTGTACCCTACCAGCTATAAAATATCTTGACTCTCACCCCAGCTTACAGGCCAACTTACAGCATTCAGACTTTATCCTGAGGGCTGTGGGAAACTACTGAAAAATGTTAAGCAGGGCTGTAGCATGGTCAGATTTGTATTTTTAGAAAATCACTCAGAGCCCAGGGTGGAGAATAGATTAGAATGGAGCACAGCTGGAGGCTGGAAAAAAGGATTATGAGGTTGCTGAAATCTTCCTGGGAGAGATGATGGCAGCCTAAATGAGGGAGGTGGTGAGAATAGAATGAAGTAGATGGATTCCAGAGACACTAAGAAGATAAAATCAGTGAGACTTGGTGATTGATTAGATATGTCATGGATGATGTCAAAGGGATGTGTCAAAGATAACTTCTAGGTATCTGTCTCAGGAAACAGGATGAATGAGAGGTGCCATTTTTTGAGACAGGGAGCACAACAGAAGGAGCAGGTGGTGGGGAGATAATCAGTTCTTTTCTGGACATATTGCTTCAAGGTGCCTGTGAGACTTCCACATGGATTCAGACTTCTGGGAGGTCATTGAATATTTGGAACTGAAAATAGAGAAAAGGGCTGGCAGATAGGGTTTGTGGCATATAGTTGGTAACTAAAGCCCCCCAGGAAAGTATAAAATCACCCAGGGAAAGCACAGGAATAGAAAGCAACAGGGCTAGGACAGAACCCCAAAGAGGATCATGAGTTCAAAGCCAGCCTCAGCAGATTAGCAAGGCCCTAAGCAAGTCAGTGAGACCCTGTCTCTAACGAAAATATAAAAAAGGGTTGGGGATGTGGATCAGTGGTTAAGTATCCCTGGGTTCAATCCCTGATACCAAAAGAAAGAATATTCCTTGTTTTATTTGAAAGAGACAGTTCAGTAGAAAGTAAAGAGGCACAACAACGAAATACAATGAATGATCCCTGATTAATGGACCCTGGAATAATTCATATTCATTCTCTCTCTCTCTCTCTCTCTCTCTCTCTCTCTCTCTCTCTCTCTCTCTCTCAATATGGGCAGTAGATTTAAGTAAGAATGTTTTATCAATGTTAAAATTCCTGAATGTAATAATTCCTGAGACTAAGAGAATCAGAGAATATCCTTTCTCCTAGGAGGTTGAAATACTCTGAGTAAAATACTATGATGGCCTCTGCTAACTCTCAAATGATTAGAGTGCATGTAGGAAGACAAGGGAAAGAGAAAGGGAAGGAAGGAGGAAGAGGGGGAGAGAACCACAACAAATGAGGCAAAATGTTAAGAAAAAACTGGCAAAACTAAGTGAAGGGTTATAGTAATTTATTTACTCTCTCAGTTTTTCAAAGGGTTTAACTTGGATTAAATTCCTAGCACCACAAAGAAGCAGGAGAAGGAAAAGAAAGAAGAGACAAGAGAAAGAAAAAAACTTTATCCAAAATAAAAACTTGGGCTGAGCATTGTGGCACACACCACATTCCAGCAACTCTGGAGACTGAGACAGGAGGATCTTCAAGTTTGAAGACAACTTCAGAAATTTAGTGAGGTCCTAAGCAATTTAGCGGAACCCTGTTTCAAAATTTAAAAAAGGACTATGGATGTAGCTCAGTTTTAAGCAGCCCTGAGTTAAATCCCCAGTACCGCTACCCACCCCTCCACCTCCAAAAAAATAAATAAAACTTGGGAAATAAAAAGAATTAAGAAGCCAGGTGCAGGCTGGGTATGGTGGTGCAGACTGTAATCCCAGCAATTTGGGAGGCTAAGATAGGAGGACCGCAAGTTCAGGGGTACTCAACCACTGAGCCACATCCCCAGCACTATTTTGGATTTTATTTAGAGACAGGGTCTCACTGAGTAGCTTAGCACCTCGCTTTTGCTGAGGCTGGCTTTGAATTTATGATCCTCCTGCCTCAGCCTCCCAAGCCACTGGGATTATAGGCATGTGCCACCAGGCATAGCATCTTTAAAAATTTTTTTAAATAGTATAAGTTACTTAGGCTGGCCTAGAACTTGTGATTCTCCTGCCTCAACCTACCTGGTAGTTGGGATTACAGGCATTACCCCATTGTGCCCAACTAGAGAAAAAATTTTGAGAGGAACAGTTCTAAGGAAGGGAGCGGTGTGAAGGAAGGAGCCAGGACAGTTACACAAAGAGGTTGGATTCCCGTCCCAGAATATCTGTCTTCTTGGTTTCTCCCATGATTGACCCTTCTGTCATAACAGCACCTGGGTCCTAGGAGCTCATAACTTTTTTTTTCACACTTGCCCAAATTTGGCTTGGTTTGTCTTTGCCAAAGCCAAAATAGGTGATTTTTTTTTATGTAGTGCTGGGGATTGAACCCAGGGTCTTGTGCATGGGAGGCAAGCACTCTACCAACTGAGCTACATTCCCAGCCCCTAAACAGGTGATTTTTTTAAAAAGCACCTTAATTCAGAAACAATAGCAAAACAATCAAGAAAAAAAAAAAAAAACGGAATCACATACATATGCATGCATGCACACACACAAAGGGGAAAAGAGCATAGAACATGCCAAGTGTGGTGGCACACACCTGTAATTCCTGTGACTTGGGAGCCTGAGGCAGGAGGATAGCAAGTTCAAGGCCAGCCTCAGCAATTTAATGAGACCCTGTCTCAAAAAAAGGGGGTGGGGCACGGGGACTGAGGATGTTAAGTGGTTAAGTGATTCTGAGTTCAATCACTGGTATCCCCCCACAAAAAAAAGCATAGAACATGTATGTGTGTGTATGCACATATGTATATATTTAACTTTCAATTATGTAAACTCTCAAGCATATAGACAGGTAAAGAAATAAATCAGTAGCTATGATATACAAGGTTAAAAAGGTCTGTACTGATTTCTGACCCCAAAGCATTCCTGAGCATACATTTCTCATCCTTAGCAAGCACCTTTCTGCAGAGTTTTTAAAAATATTTTTTAGTTGTTGGTGGATCTTATTTTATTTATTATTTATATGTGGTGCTGAAAATTGAACCCAGTGCCTCATACAGGCTAAGCAAGCACTCTACCCCTGAATCATAACCCCACCCCTCTGCACAATTATTAAATGGACATGAGACTGAGTGCTATTCTCTGTCAGAAAACTGTCCAAAACATGTGTGTCCCAGCTGTCAGAAAGCAATCTACATAAACTTTATCCCCAGTCCCTGTGTTCTCCCTGCTGGTTCCAATCCTGGTTTATGGGTCTGCCTAGCCGTAGCTGAGCCTAGGAGATTGACCCTCTGACTCAGGCTTAGTCTAAGTTCTACTGGGTCAGGGGGAGACAATCCATGTAAAGCAGCTTACTCATGCCCAGTTCATGGTAAGAACTCAGTAAATATCAGACTGCTGCTGCTGATGATAACAAGGACCTGAAAGAGAATCCTGTCAAGGACTCAGCCCCAGAGCAGACACAGCAAAGATTCATTTACCAGAATTTGGCTTCGGGGCCTTAACTTGAATCTATGTATGACCAAGTAGGTTTTTTTTTTTTTTAATAGACAGTCTTCTAAAATATATAATACATATTAGTGGGGGCTGGGATTGTGGCTCAGAGGTAGAGCCCTCTCCTAGCATTTGTGAAGCACTGGGTTTCGATCCTCGGCACCACATAAATATAAAATAAAGATCTTGTGACGGTCTATAACTAAAAAATAAATATAAAAAAATGCATATTAGTGCATTATAGTTCTACATAACAATGATATTTATTTTGATATATTCATAAACACAAATAACTTAGTTTGCTCTATTTTAATCCTAAGTAGTTTTTTGTAGGTTTCTTTGAATTTACCTTCTCTGAACACAGGGAAAATATGCAAAGGATTGTAAAGCTGGTAATAATTGAAAGTTCTAATTATTTGGTTATGAGAATTCACCTCCCAACAATTTCCCCAAAGCAGTTATTGAAAAACCAGCCTCTACCTCAGAGCAAAGCCTGTCCAAGGAAGGGACATGGCCTTAGTCCTTGGAAAAACCCACAGAGCACTCCTAAGCACATTCCCACCCTGCTAAGTTGTTTATCTACAAATAACGGGAGAGATCTGCTGCACCAGGTGTCCCTGACTCAGTCAGGCTAGGTGGGGATCCATAGCAGCCCCCTAGCAGCCACCAATCAGCATGAGACAGGGAAATACCTGGGATGCCAGATAACCCTCCCAGTGGTTTATGGTGGTTGATAACAATTTGGGAAACCATGTAGTTCAGCACATACACCCCTCTTGGCTCAAACCAATCAGTTCAAACGAATACCCTCTTTGTACTGACCAATCACCCCTATCCAACTTGTTCCCCCTTGTGAATGTGCTAATCATGTTTTAGAGTTGTTATTTGATTTTCCCACGGTGTGTGATGATTTGCTAAAAGAGGCTATGATGTATGTGAAGTCCCTGCCCTCTCTGTTGAGAGCCACAGCCAAAGGGGCCCCAGAAAACTTCCAGCTGCCAGCAAACTCCCAGCTGCCGGCTGATGATTGGCTCACAGTGGCCCCAGCAACATCTAGCTGATTGGCTCCTCTGTGGTGATGTTCATTGGGCTGTTTCCCTGCCCTTCAGACTGCCAGCTGATGATTGGCTCACAGCGGCCCCAGCAACATCTAGCTGATTGGCTCCTCTGCGGTGATATTCATTGGGCTGTTTCCCTGCCCTTCAGACTACGGAACTGCTCATTGGGGGACTTCTTTGGCTCCGCCCACGCGACCCAGCCAATCGGCCTCAAGAGCAGGAGGATTGTGGGAGGGTGTGTGGTTTGTGTAGGGAGAGGCTTCTGGAAGCCAGTGGTGGCAGTTGGGCTCTGAGGGTTTTTCCTGAGGAGCTGTTTTGTTTGGCGTTTGTAGTTTTAAAAATAAAGTTTGTTTCTTTTGACAAGTGGCTCCTGAATTGTGCCCAGTCAGACTGCGGCATTTGGTGGCTCGCACGGGGAGCGACTGAGGGTAAGTAAACTGCTCGCCCCTGAGGGCAGGGCGAGAGGATGGGTAGCCATTCTAAGTTTACTCTTTTGTTTTGCTTCATTTTTGTTTTAAGTTGCCTGTCCCTGGAGATGAGTGAGACGGAAGAAAAACCGCTCACATTTGAGGAAAAATTATTTGCGTTTGAGGAACAGATAGGGAGAAAGGTCGGATGGACATTTCAGTCCCTGGAAATGAGTGAGACGGAAGAAAAACCGCTCACATCTGAGGAAAAACTATTTGCGTCTGAGGAACAGATAGGGAGAAAGGACGGATGCACATGTCAGGAGGATAGAAAGGCTATAATGAAATTTTGTTGTTCCATTTTTATTGGATTCTGTCTCGGTTTGGTTTGGTGTTATCTTGCTGGGTTGTATTATAGTAGAAATACGGGATCAGCAATTAGTAAAAAACAAACCGAAAGAGTGTTAAGTAAATTGTTAGACGAAGGAGGCATCTCAGTAAAATCAAGAATACTCAGGGCATACGTTGATACAATACAAAAATACAGCCCATGGCTTTTTAAGGAGGAGTTGTTAGATATATCACAATGGAACCATCATGGTGAAGATTTAAAAAGAATAGAAAAGAACAACCCAGGGACTCTGCCAGTTGGCACATTGACATTGTGGGCGAATGTATCTGGTTTGCTTAGTCCAAAGCCTTCAGATCAGACAAAGGTAGAGGAAGGAGAAGACATATTGATTCAAGTAAAAGAGGTCTCTCAAGTTAGTCAGAATGAGGAAAAGATTCAAGTACAAGAGAAGGTCTTTCAAGCTAGTGAGACAGAGGAAGGAAGTTTAGAGCAGAAAAAGCCATCAGGGGAAAAGTTACAACAGGAGACTGCTAATAACACCTTTCTATCAGAGAGCGAAAGTCTCCAACCAACAGCACCACCTCTACAGGAGACTGCTACTAACAGCATTCTATCACCAGAGGGCATAAGGGTCCAATCAACAGCACCACCTCCATATGCTAAGAGACTCCCAACCCCCGCAGTTGATAGTTGGGATCCTGAGACAGGATCTCAAGTATGCCCTGTATTTGAGGTAGGAGGGCAGCGAATTCACCAGGGTTTATTTTACAAAACAGTGAAGGAGCTAAAAGAGGCTGTAACAACCTATGGTCCTCAAGCACCCTTCACTGTAAGCTTGATCGAATCCATTACCAACTTAAACATGACGCCAGCAGATTGGGCTAATATGTGTAAAGCTGTGCTAACTGGAGGACAATACCTGTTATGGAAGGTTGCTAATGAGGAATTTTGCAAGGAGACAGCTATGGGAAATGCAGCAGCTGGTTATCCTCAGAGAAATCTAGATATGTTGTTAGGAAAGGGACCTTATGAGGATCGGCAGCAACAACTTGCATATGATCCTGGTGTATACGCACAAATTGCTATAGATGCACTTAAGGCATGGAAGACTTTACAAGGACATGGAGGTTTACAAGGTCAATTATCTAAGATAATACAAGGAGCTAATGAACCTTATGCTGAATTTGTAGATAGGCTTATTCAAACAGCTACCAGAGTTTTTGGGAATACAGAACAAGCAATGCCATTAATAAAACAACTGGCTTATGACCAAGCGAATCGTTGGTGCAGAGATATCATTAGACCATGGAAACAGGAAGATTTAAACAAATATATTAAATTGTGTAGAGACATTAATGAACAAGAGCAAGTCATGGCAGCTGCAGTAAAACAGGCTTTAGATGCCAGAGACATTAATGAACAAGGGCAAATTGTGGCAGCTGCAGTAAAACAGGCTTTAGATGCCAGAGACATTAATGAACAAGGGCAAATTGTGGCAGCTGGGAGTTTGCTGGCAGCTGGAAGTTTTCTGGGGCCCCTTTGGCTGTGGCTCTCAACTCAAACCAATCAGTTCAAACGAATACCCTCTTTGTACTGACCAATCACCCCTATCCAACTTGTTCCCCCTTGTGAATGTGCTAATCATGTTTTAGAGTTGTTATTTGATTTTCCCACGGTGTGTGATGATTTGCTAAAAGAGGCTATGATGTATGTGAAGTCCCTGCCCTCTCCAAAGAATGTATAAAACTGCTGTAAACCCTGGGCTTGGGGCCTCTCAGCATCACCAGTTGCTGTGTGTGTGTGCGCGGAGGACCAAGCTAGCTCGCAATAAACACATCTTTGCTGCTTACATCGATCTTGGATCTCTGGTGGTCTTTGGGGGTCCTGAATTTGAGCATAACATTATCTGTTGGGGAAGGGGTCAGAACTTGGGAGACATAATTGAAAGAGGATCTGAGCATTGACTGGGGTGGAAGTAGAAGAGAGAGGAGGTAAATAGAAGGGTGTGTACTGCCTTCCAGAAGTGTCAAGGTCATGAAGGCCCTATACTGATATGGGCAGATGGAGAAAGATGAGAGAGCCACAGAGCTGCCCTTGAATTGTCAGGTCTCTATGGATGGGTAAAACATTTGTATTCCACTTATCAGTACTAGATGAGAACTTGAATGGTTCCAGCCAAACTCTTTGGGGTCATGGACTATGCTGCCTGCTCCCTTCAGTGCCAAGGCATCTGCATCAACCTTACTTTGGGAACAAATGAGTGTAGCTTCTAAGACCACCAATGAAACTCTCAATTCTGAACCTCTGCACTCCTGAACAGAGCTACTTTGTGATTCTCTCACTAATAATTGTAAAGTACCAGAGAAAGGAGGCAGCTCAGAGTCTTAGTTCAAGGACAAATCCATTGAGGACAAACTGAAGATTAACTTCAAAGAGTGCCTAAGATAAATCCTACTCAAACATTTCTGGAAAGGAAAAAAAAATCAAAATAAAAGTTCATATTCTTCCCTTTCTCTACCTCACTAAGGAGTTGAGGCTTGTATTGATGAACTTTAATTTTTCTGAAAAGAGAAGGTGGTTCGGTGTAAAAAGAGGCAGAGAACTGAATGTGGCAGTATGTGCTATAGTCCCCACTATTTGCGAGGCTGAAGCACAAAGATTCCTTGAACCCAGGAGTTCCAGACCAACCAGGGCAATATAGAGAGACCCCCCAAAGTCAGAGGGGAAAAATTCCTCACTTGAGATCAGGTATGTCCCATCTTGGAGCCTTTACCCCTGGCTGTACCACCAGCCCAAACTGCTCTTTCCCCTCTCATGACTGGCTGCTCCTTAGCCCTGAATCATTACAGCATCCAATTAGTTTCTTCAGGATTAGCAATTTGAAATTTGTAATTATCATTGGGTGCCTGTGGTGCATGACTGTAATCCCAGAGATTTCAGAGGCCAAGGCAGAAAGATCACAAGTTTGAGGCCGGCCAGGACAATTTAGCAAGACTCTGTCTTAAAATAAAATTTAAAAAAAGGACTGTGTGGGCTGGGGATGTGGCTCAAGCGGTAGCGCGCTCACCTGGCATGCGTGCGGCCCGGGTTCGATCCTCAGCACCACATACCAACAAAGATGTGTCCGCCGAGAACTTAAAAAAAAGAAATATTAAAAATTCTCTCTCTCTCTCCTCTCTCACTCTCTCTTAAAAAAAAATAAAAATAATAAAAATAAAAAAAGGACTGTGGATCTAGTTCAGTGATAGAACATCCCTTGGGTTCAATTCCCAGTACCAGAGGGGCGAGGGCAGGGGGGGGATGTCATTATTGTTTGTTATTTGAACCATGAAAGCAGGAACCAGGTGTATCCTGTTCATCCTTATCTCTCCTCAGCATCTAATGTGGTAGGTGCTCAATAGATATTTGTGGAAGGAAAGGAAGGGAAGAAAAGACAAATATTTGGGGTGCAGAAGCTTTTATAAGAAGTCTTTATCTGGCACAGCGGGGCATATCTGTAATCCTAGTGACTCTGGAAGTTGAGGCAAAATGATTAAAAGTTTGAGGCCAGCCTGAGCAATTTAGAAAGATCCTATCTCAAAATAAAAAAATAAAAAAAATAAAGAGGGATGGGAATGTAGCACACTGGAAAAGCACCCCTGGTTCAATCCCCAGTCTTACTCTAAGAAAAAAAAAAAAAAAAGACCAATGGAGGAATTTCCCTTTGGTTGCTCCTTTAAGAGACCAAAGACAAACTCCTCAGTGCTAGAGACAAATTTGTAATGTAAAAAAAAAAAAAAAAAAAAAGAGGCTCCATGGGTGTATTCTCTTGGAAAGAATTGATCAAGCTGTAATCTTATTACTATGAGTACTTTTCTGTATGTATGTGACACTTAAATAAAAACCACATTGAGGGGCTCAGCAGTAGAGCGCTTGCCTAGCATGTGTGAGGCTCTGGGTTCAATCCTCAGCCCCACATAAAATAAATGTATTGTGTCTAACTACAACTAAATATATATATATATATATATTAAAAAAAAAAACACACACACACACACACATTGAAGAAAGAGTGAGAGAAGGAAAGAGACCATACTAGGCCCAGATGTGTAAAACACAAACACAGAGCTGAACGTGATGGCACAGGCCTGTAATCCCAGTAGCTCCAGAGGCTGAGGCAGAAGGATCACAAATTCAAAGCCAGTCTTAGCAACTTAGTGAGGCCCTGACCCAAAATAAAATGTAAAAAGGGCTGAGGATGTGGCTCAGTGGTTAAGCACCCTCAGTATCCCACCAAAAAAACCCCACAAGCACGCAGGTGGGCAATGGAGGAACAAGCATGGGGACCACAGTGAATTGGAACAAGGAAAAAAGGACATGTATGAGAGGCTACAGAGAGCAGGGGGAGTAGAGGTGAGGGCTGCCTAGGGTCAAATAAATTAGTGATGATCTATGTTGGTAAAGATTGCGCCCAGACTGCTTCTCTTCCGGGAGCTCAGGTCCATGACACACTGAATGGTGCGCGGAACCGTCACCTCCAATCCCTGTGAATGGCGTGATCTCTCTGCCAATGAGGAAGTAACAGCTCACTTGCTTTGCTCCTTCTCATCCTGTGTTAAGCCCATAAAAATCAACACCCTGTTCTCTCTCTCTCTCTCTCCCTCCCTCCCTCTCCCTCTCTCTCCCTCTCCCTCTCTCTCCCTCTCCCTCTCCCTCTCCTTCTCCCTCCCTCTCCCTCTCTCCCTCTTTCTCCCCCCCTCTCCATCTCCCCCTCCCTCTCTCCCTCTCCCTCTCTCCCTCCCTCTCTCCCTCCCTCTCTCCCTCTCCCTCGCCCTCTCTCCCCCTCTCCCCCTCCCTCCCTCTCTCCCTCTCTCCCTCTCCCTCTCCCTCTCCCTCCTTCTCCCTCTCCCTCTCCCTCTCTCCCTCTCCCTCCCCCCTCCCCTCTCCTCCCTCTCCTCCCTCTCCTCCCCCTCTCCTCTCCCCCTCTCCTCTCCCCCTCTCCTCTCCCCCTCTCCTCCCTTTCTCCTCTGCAACTGGCCACTATAGTCCTGCTAATTCAGGATCCCTATATTCTAAGATTCTTGTCAAGAGGATGGGGGAAATCAGTGAATCTGCATTTTAATCAGCATCCCAGAAGACTTGGGTAAAAGATTGTCCTCTGGCCATAATTTGAGAAAACAGAATAGTTCCTCACTCTCTCATGCCACCTATTCTGGTCAGATACTTGTTGATTTTGATGAAGCTCAAATGTAGTATCAAAGTGATATAGAAGGCTATTTCTAGCTTTCTAGCTTAAATCAGAATTTAGATGCTACTATTGAAAAACACTGTGTGGACTTTCAATTATTTGGCCCTTTTTTTAGTTTTATGGTTAAAAGCACAGGCTCAAAATCTGAGCTCAATTCCTGGGCCAGTTAGTTATTTAACTTCAGTTTCTTTTTCTGAAAAATGGGATAGATAATAGAATCTACCTCATAGGATCATTATAAGGATAAGTTAATGGGTGAACGCATTTCCCCCAGTGTTTGGCACATGGTAAATCGATTACATGAAGACAGTGATCCTTGTTCCCTTATTAGTCCCTCCTAGCCCTTCTTCCTGCTGGCTTCCTCCCCACCACTGAGTAATAGAAAGAACTTGAGAAGTAATTTGGCCTTAGTTTTGTAGATGAGGTTCAAAACATCTTCCATCCTCCAGAAATTCTTTTCCTTTTACAAAATCTCCCTCCCTCGTTCCAGGGAAACCAGGGAGGAAGAAATCTGGCCTCCATAGACCTCTATCAACATCTATGTAAAAAAGGGTCTTCACTGATTCCTTAGAAAACTTGGAATGGAACCACCATTTGACCTCAGTCTATATCCAAAGAACTTAAAATCAGCCTCCTATAGTGATACAGCCACATCAACCAAAACAGCTCAATTCACAATAGCTAAACTGGGGAATCAACCTAAATGCCCTTCAACAGATGAATGGATAAAGAAACTGTGGTACATATACATAATGGAATATTACTTAGTATTAAAAGGGAACAAAATTATGACATTTGCATGTAAATGGATGGAATTGGAGAATATCATGCTAAGCAAAGTAAGCCAATCCCCCAAAATCAAAAGCCAAATGTTCTCTCTGATAGGTAGACCCATAATGGGCGGAGGGGGGGGATGTGTGGGGAGAATGGAGGACTTTTATTGGCAAAGGGGAGGGAGGGAAAGGGAGTGAGTATAGGGGTAGGAAAGATGGTGGAATGCGATGAACATCATTACCCTAGGTTCATGTATGACAGCACGTGTGGTGCAACTTTACATCTTGTTCAACCAGAGAAATGAAAAGCTGTGCTCCATTTGGGTACAATGAATCGAAATGCATTCTGCTATTGTGTATGACTAATTAGAACAAATAAAAATAAATAAATAAATAAATAAATAAATAAAGAGGGTTACCGTTGAGACTCTTAGTCTTACCTGCCCCCAGATTGTGCTAGTTCTAGGTCATTGATTTTAGCCCCTGGATTTGTGACTTGAAGTTAATTAATGAGCTGATATTGTTGTGCCTCATGAGAATATAGGTCTGCTTATTCTGAACTGTCTCCAGAAGAAATCAGTGGAAACCAGCAGAAAAATTCCTTGGAGGTAGCAGGAAGGCAGGAATCAAGATGGTCATCTTTTTAAAATTCTTTTTTTTCAGGAGGAAGGCCAGCAACTATTCCTCATCACCCCTATACCCGAGCAGCTCTAATGCCAATACCCAGTGTGCTAGAACTCACAGGCTGGACCTCATGAGTAGGCAATGACTATGAACATACTCTCCCTTCCCATGGCTGGGCTTTTGCTAGCGATCTGGCAGTTTATTTGTCAATATTATTTGTTGTTAGCTTAATTGTAGGAAAATTGAAAAGTGTAATGCATAGCCATGAAACCCTTAAGGCTGGTTAATCTTTTTGGATTGTAACCAATGTAATTTTTATTAGCTGATCCCATCTTGATTGTAATATGCAGAGCCCTGGAAAAGTTGCTGAAGGCTTCAAGTCATGGTGTGCACAGGGAACAGACAGACTCCATCATCTGCATTTGCTGCCAGAGAGAGAGAAAGGGCAGCTGGGGTTGGGTTGAACAATTTGGTTTGAGATACCATTGGGGAGAGAAGTCTCTGGTAGGAACACAGAAATGATCCTGGCAACCCCATGAGGGTAGGGGGTAGGCCAAGCCCTGTTAGCTTCTGTGCTTTATATGCTGGGATGCTCAGGCCCAGAAGTGTACTACAATGAGGATATTTGAGTAAGGGTCATAAACTCAGAATCAGGCTCCAGTAGAAAAAAAACGAACACAAATCCAAAAGGCCAAAGAAAACACATTTTCTTTCCATTTGTATTGTATTTTTTTTGTGGGGGTGGGGTGGGGGTTGTACCACAGATTAAGCTCAGGGACACTCAACCACTGAGCCACATCCCAGCTCTATTTTGTTTGTTTGTTTGTATTTTATTTAGTCTCACTGAGTTGCTTATCACCTCACTGTTTCTGAGGCTGGCTTTGAACTCAAGATCCTCCTGTCTCAGCCTCCCAAACCGCTGGGATTACAGGTGTGTGCCACACAGTGCCTGGCTGAATTTTTTTTTTTTTAATGATTATTTGGAGAGGCCCTATTCTTCAGTTTTCTTCAAGCACAGTGATACCCCAGATCAAAACTACATCTGTGATTTCTCTAAGAATTTGGAATTTGTAAAGAATGACTGTAATGGTCTCTGGTTCCCCTCTGGACTTTGATTTTTTTTTTTTTAGTTGTAGATGGACACAATACCTTTATTTTATTTTTATGTAGTGCTGAGGATCAAAACCAGTACCTCCCATGTGTGAGGCAAGCATTGAGATACAACCCCAGCCCCAGAACTTTGATTTTCTGCACCAAAGAATGGAGAACAGGAGTTAGGCTCTGTGGCGCTTGCCTGTAATCCCAGTGGCTGGAGAGGTTGAGGTAGGAGGATCACAAATTCAAAGCCAGCCTCAGCAAAAGCAAAGTGCTAAGCAACTCAGTGAGACTCTGCCTCTAAATAAAATGCAAAAAATAAAAAATAAATAAAAATAGGGCTGGGAATGTAGCTCAGTGGTCAAGTGCCCTTGAGTTCAATTCCCAGTAACAAAAAAAAAAAAAAGAGGGGGTGGGGATGTAGCTCAGTTGGTAGAGTGCTTGCCTCACATTCACAAGGCCCTAGGTTCAATCCCCAGCACCACAACAAAAAAGAAAGAATGGAGAACAGACATTCTCATCCATTGTACTGCCCTTTTTTGGGCCCTGAAGTATGAAGGGGCTTCCTTTTCTGCTTTTTAGTATCTCTAGAGAGGGAAGAGGCTTTCCCCTCTCTTGTACCTCTAAATGTCCAATCCAACAATGAGCCCTTTTGAAGAGTGAAGTTGGGGAGCAGGAACATTTGGGATTCTACTGACATTTGACTGATATTCTTTACCCCCAACTATAGAGCCCAGCAAATGAGCCAATGGACTATTCCAGATAAATGGGGAGCCTAGAAGTAGCATGTGGGCATTTTTCCTTAGTCTTTTATGAATATAAATATTTAGTGCATGGTGTTTTGTAGAATTAAATCTCTGAGCCTAGATTAGCCTGGTAATATAATTATGTAGATGCCAGGGACGAGATACCTGTGACTGCTGTGTGTCTTCTCATTCAACGATGCCTGTGACGACTTGATGCACTTTAATTTGCCAGGGCAATCATTAATTGCATATGAAACAGTTGGTGTTTGGCTTTAAGGGAAGCTGATTGGGTCAGTCACCGAGTGTTTGGCTCAATGATCTACAGCTGGCTCTTTGCGCCAGCACTCCTGCTTTCTTTTCAAAAGCATTCTCACTCAGTGTTTTGGGGACCCCCTGAGGAAGAGGTTGTGAAACATTGGGGGTTTTAATCTGTGTTTTCCTTTGGGCATTATAGCTTTAATTTTAATATTTTGGATAATAAAGAATGATTTTAAATTAAATTTTCGAGGCTGCCATCTGTGATTGTTTGGACTTTTTCCTTCTCTCTGGCGATTCTTTGACTTAATTCTCCGTGAACAGGAGAAAAGTGATTTGCAAACAGGAGAGGAGCAAGAGGCAGCAGAACAACAGGTAAGCCCCTAGAACTTAGAGAAATGGGGAAAGGCTTGGACCCCTGGCCTTTGGCCCAGGAGGCTAGTGGGAAAAGTGATGCCCAGAGTTAAAAATCACAAGTCAACTCAGATGTAATTGCAGCATCCTATCATTTCCTCTTGATTTGACTTTGAGAAAGTAACTGCCAAGATTATACCTCAGTTTGCCCATCTGTTATAGAAGTGACTTTATGGATGTATTTATTGTGATGCTGGAGACTGAACCCAGGGCTTCATGCATGCTAGGCAAGAGAAGTATTTTTTTTAAACTTTATTTTATTTATTTTTATGTGTGCTGAGGATCAAACCCAGTGCCTCACATGTATTAGTCAAGCACCCTACCACTGAGCCACAACCCCAGCCCAGTGATTTTATTTTATTTTTTGGCACTAGGAATTGGAACCAGAGTGCTTTACCACTGAGCTACATCCCCAGCCTTTCTTATTTTTTATTTTGGGACAGGGCCTCTCTAAGTTGCTAAGTCTGGCTTTGAACTTGGGATCCTCCTCAGGTTCAGTGGCTGGGATGACAGACGTGGACTACTATGCCCAGCCAGAGAAGTGGTTTTCTTTCTTTCTTTCCTTTTTGTTGGGGGGGCGGGGTACCAGGGATTGAACTCAGGAGCACTCAGCCACTGAACCACATCCCCAACCTTTTTTTTTTTTTAATATATATTTTATTTAGACACAGGGTCTCACTGAGTTGCTTAGCACCTCATCATTACTGAGGCTGGCTTTGAACTCACAATCCTCCTGTCTCAGCCTCCCAAGCTGCTGGGATTACAGGCATGCACCACTAAGCCTAGCTCAGAGAAGTGGTTTTAAAGAAAGAAGCAATCAGGGATAGGCTGTAGCTCAGTGCTAGAGTGTTTGCTTAGCATGCGTGAGACCCTGGGTTCAATTCCCTAGTACTGTGAAAAATTAAAAAATAAAGAAGTAGCCCAGTGAGGTACCCCTATAATCTCCCTACAGTCCTTCCCCTGAGGGCAGCCACTTGAACCCAAAGCATTATTATTATCTACCGAACACTAAGAGAGCCTGAGCCTTTATGTGTGTCTCCAGATTTTAAACTAAATATGAGAAATCCGAACTAGACATATGTTCTTCATGTTGTCAATGAAATCAGGAAGAAGGATTTTCTACCCTTCCAAGGAATCTGAGGACACATCATCATCACCACTGCAGACCATGGCATTAATGAGTCAGACAGACAGCACCAGTGAACACACAGACAAATGCTGAGCGAATGCCAGCATAAAATGAAAAAGCACCTGCCAGCAGAGGGGCTGGTGTGACAAGTGGGATAGCAAGGGGAGGCGGGAGCAGGGGGGCTCACAGCAAGGCAAGTAACTCTGCAGCCTCCGCCTCCATTTAGTGAAGGAGACTTCTTGGAGGGTCAGGTGTCAGGTTTTGCAGTTGAGGGGAGGGAGAGAGTTTGAGGAGCTGTCCAGGGAGAGCATGATGTCTGAGAAAAAGCCCTAGAGAGGAGAATTCGATGATGAGGCCTGAGAGTGGAGGGATAGAGGGGAGGGGAGGGAGATTAAGTGCAGGGGCAGGAAAAGCCATCTTAAGTGCTCTCTGGAACAAGAAAGGGGCACAGACGAAGCTTCTGGAAGCCTTCAGTTGTATGTAGGTATGAGGTAGCATCAGAGTGATTTCCTGCACATCTGCTGATTTCCTCACTGTCCCCCTCCTTCACCCCAAATTTTGCTTTTATCAAATCCAGGTGGGGCTTTCAGCTACCTCTCTACACCAAAAAGGGTCAAATTCATTGCTCCACAGGTCAGAGGGCAAAGGTTCATGAAATGACCTTGAAGGTCAGGGAGGCAATATTTATGGCTCTGAGAAGGATGGAAGCTCAGGTAAACAAGTATTTATCATGTTTTTAAGACCTCACATGAGCATCCTTTGTCCCACATGACTCCTAGACTAAGAGATAAGCTTGGAATCTCAATCAATCTCTTTTTCTTTTCTGTCTCAAGCACACGCAAAACCACACACACACACACACACACACACACACACACACAGATTCTCTCTCTCTCCTCCTTTTTTCTAAAAATCCTTCTTCTCCTAAATACAACCTTGGTATCCCCCCAATAGTAGAAAACAACCCCAACAAGTGCCTATGAAAAAAGCCTTTAAGACTCATGAATATTTAGCTCGTCCTCATGTAAAATATATGACTTTGTGTAAGGATCAGGCGAACGAGGTGCATGATTTTTTTCTGATTTATGGGCCTGGAGACGGATTATTCATAGCAGAGCAGCTGTGTGGAAAGATTCATCCGCTGCAAAATGTGATTGTACATCAGGCAGTGTGTGGGAACGGAGCTATGACTAATGGCTGCTTTACATATAAATGAGAAGGTTTGTGCTAGGAACTGTAAAAAAATACAATCACTCAGCTGACGGGCAGGCTCCTTATCGTGGGTGCAGGAGAGAGACCACAGGAAAGGTAGGCAAATGAATGCCTCCCCCAACTCCCAAAAGCTGAGCCAGTGGGGAGGGGTAAGAGTCAGTGAGTGAGCAGGAGAGGGGATGGGGGAAGTTTGGAGAAGCAGCCACTTCTCCAGATCAGCTTAGACTGCATTTAACTCTGTCTTCCAAGACCCCACTGTGACCTCTTAGGGCTTGTCAGGGCAGAGTGAAGGATCCACAGAAGTGGCTTCCTTGTCTACACACCCAGGGCAATAACCAGACCCCAAACTCTCCTGAGCTCAGAGTTGGGCTGCTGAGGTCCAGGTTCATTTCAGAAGTTAGCTCAGCATGTATTGGGAAAAACCTCCAAGAGAAGGCCTATGTGAACTTGAGACTTCCCTCTGCCACTCCTCACTCCCTGCTTTCCCCCATCCACTCACTCCTCTCTTGTAGCTGAGACAGGCTGTCTAGACATTGCAGATGTGGACAGATGTTGGGTCTGTAATTTATAACAACGGCCTCCAGAAGGCAATTCCAATTTGTTTCGGTAAGGCTTTGAGTTACAGGCAGAAAAAATATCCTGTAAATACCGTTGACTTACATGGTAACTACACCAAGGGTTTACTTAGTGAGCAATCACTAACTACAGCATAATTACATATCCCTGCAGATTACCAGAGAATTTAGTGTCACTGAGCAGGCAATGACCACCAAACCCAGTTTCTGGTTTGGGGAGAACCTGGAGAACAAGGGAGTTGACCCTTGCTTTTAATAGAGATCTGCGCTGATTTCTTCAAATCATTAATTAGTCTCCATTTTAAGGGGCCATCCAGTATTATGTAGAACCTAGATATGTCCTTGCCATTCTACTGAACTCCAAGGAGGTTGGATGCTTTTTGTTGTTTCCACTGATATGTTTTTGCTTTGTTTTGATTGAACTCAGGGCCTCACACATGCCAGGCAAGTGCTCTGCCACTGAGCCACCTCCCCCATCCTCCATTGATATGGTTTTAAACTATGCAGTATATGTGGGTACTCACAAAACCTTCAGCCAAGCCAAGAGGCTGGGAAATTATCTTTGCCATTATTATAATGGGCCATGTGCTCAGCAACAAGACTGAGAGGCACTGAGCAGTCCTCACTTTCTCCTGGTGACCCATGACTCAGACCAGCAGTGAATCTGACTGGGCCACCCAGGCCCAAGCTAATCCTTGTGAGGACTCTATTCAGATCTGCTAATTATAATGGAAAATGCTAAGGTGAATTTCTAGAATAGTTTTTCAAGAATTTCAGTCTGCTTCTTACTATAATCTGGGGTGGTATGCATGGAGGGGAGCAGGAGGCCAATATTAAAGCTAATAATATTACACAGAGAAATTGAGTGATATGGCTGTGATAGGAGTCTCTTGGTAGCAGGAGACACATTTGCACCAGGGCTCTGTCATCCCTGAGAACTCTAGCCAGCTGGTCCCTTTGGGATTAGGGGATCAGAGTTGGCTGGCAGCTGGGAGCTCAGGCTTCCTTGGATATATAGGGTTACAGCTGAAACAACCATCAAGGTATCACGTCAATCTGGGAATAAGAGAAAGGGGTGTGGGGATGAGGGTACAGAAAAATGTGGAAGTCAAACACATCAACAAGGTTGGGTACCATTTTTTTCCTGGTAGGATTGAATCCAGGGTGCTCCACCACTAAGCCTACATGTCCAGTCCTTTATTATTGTTTATTTTGAGACAGAGTCTCATTAAGTTGCCCTCAAGTTTGCTGACCTCAAACTTGTGATCCTCCTGCCTCAGCCTCCTGAGTAGCTTGCATTATGCCTTACCCAGCTGGACACCAATTTTTAAGCCATCATGAATCTCTTCTATTTATTTATTCATATAATCTTTCCTTCCCTCTCTGCCTGTTTAAAGTTGATTAAATAAAACTTAAGCTTATTATACCTCTAGGCACCAACCCCTGGGTTTACACAGACCATGAAAAAAAAAAGGACAACTTAAGGACAGGTATTGTTTAGAAAATCTTGATTCTTTGCAACTATTATTTTTGTTCTCTTTCATTACCCCACTCTCTGATCCCTGCTTATAGAGTGTGTTGTATTTATCCAACTTAAATGCTGTCTTGCTTCACCTGAAGAAGTAGGTCTGGTTTAGAATGTCAGTACAGCCACAAAACTGCTCACTAACTGGAGGGAGGCCACCTAGTCAAAGGAAGAGAGTTAGGATTATGACCAAAACTACACTTCTCTAGCAAGCATTGGCCAGTGGGTCTGGCCTAGAAGAAAAGGTGTCAGCTACAAAGGATGGGTATAAGAAGCAATTTGTGTCTTATAAGTTTAAGGTTTTGGATGCAATATCTAAAGAGACGCCTGAGATTTACTTTATGGAGACTTAAAGAATATGAGTGAGTCCTGCCTGCCAGGGACATGTGAGATTTTTGTCCTACTGAGAGATACGGATGATGATGGCCAGGAGCCCTCTAACCCCAGAGGTGCTTCCCAGTGCACCAAGTCTCACACAGCTTTCTGGCAGGAGTGAATATGTGTACTTGTATTACCAACCCTAGGAGGGCTATGGGTAAAAGGAGGGATGCCCTCTGGTCAGGGAGGACAAATGAGCTATAATAACATTAATAGCTAGCATGACTTGAGAGGTTCCTGTGTGCCAGGCATATATTATCTCTTTGATGATACATTCATGCATTAACTCTTTGATAAAGAAAAAAAATTACCCAATGTCAGGAAGCGGAACTGTCCACATAATAAGAGGAAGCAGCCAGGTGCAATGGCACACATCTATAATGCCAGCAACTTGGAAGGCTGAGGCAAGAAGATTGCAAGTTCAAGGCCAGTCTCATCAACTTGGTGAGACCTTGTTTAAAAAAGAAAAAAAAAAAGGTGGGGGAGGGATAGCTCAATGGGAAAATGTTTGCCTAGCATGTGCAAAGTCCTAGGTTCAATCCCCAGCACCACCAAAAATTTTAAAAGCTGGATTTATTAACACATGTGTTTACTTACATGAACACATGTTTACATCATGCACACATAGTTCTATGTCATCTGGTGAATAATCACCTCTGAATTCATGAGAGGACCACACAACTCAGGCACAAGGGACATATTTCAAGATAGGAGTCTATACACACAGGAGTGAGGTTCCCTCTTCCACACAAGATCTTCTTCTAGGCCTCTTGGTCAACTAACCCAAGCCTTCTTAGCATCTTGTTGGAGGAAACTGGGCAGGATTGGGAAGGGCTCGCCTTACAGGCATCTCCCAGGAGACATAAGGTCTGGTCTTCTTTAAACATAATCTTCTCGCCCTGGCCAAGCCTGATATCTCAGGTGTCAAGTGTATCTGTGGGAGCCAGGCATGACGATGCACATCTGTAATCCCAGCAGCAGGGAGGCTGAGGCAGGAGGATCAAGAGTTCAAGGCCAGCCTCAGCGAAAGTGAGGCACTAAGCAACTCAGTGAGCCCCCCTCTCTAAATAAAATACAAAATAGGGCTGGAGATGTAGCTCAGTGGTCAAATACCCCTGAGTTCAATCCTGGTGCCCCCTCCATAAAAAAAAAAAAAAAAAAAAGTATATCAGTAAGAAGGTTATGAGGGAAAAGAAAAGGGCTCTGGATCAGCAGACACACAGATTTAGACCCAACATCAGATGTTTTTCTAATACTGACCCCAAGGGTCCTAAACTAATTGCTTGGAATAAACAGTGGAAAGATGTAGAGTTTTGAAGCCAAGAAATCCACATTTGGGGGGCTGGGATTGTGACTCAGTGGTAGAACACTCATCTAGCTCATGTGAGGCCCTGGGTACACTCCTCAATACCACATAAAGATAAATAAATAAATGCAAAAGAGAGAGAAATCCACATTTGGCCTGGGGAGGTAGTCCAGTGGCAGAGTGCTTGCCTAGCATGCATCAGGCCTTGGGTTCAATTGCCAGTACCAAAAAGCAAACAAGAAGCCAAGGTTTGAGGCTTTGAATCCTTTTGCACCATTCACTAGATTCTCGTTCATTAATTCATTCACTCAATACATATTTAGTGAGCACTTGCTGTATGTCAGGTGTATGATTTTTGGGGGGCAATCCACTTAAACTCAGCTAGCCTCAGTTTCCTCATCTCTAAAGCAGGGATAATATATCTGCATATTACAGTCATTGTGAGGATTACATGAGATGAGGTACTTGCACACAGTTGACAATAAATGTTTCTTGTTATTTTCCCTAGAAAGAGAACTTCAATTATGATCCTCTAATTAAGTCTCTTTCATTTTCTGGTATTTTGGCCCCAGAGTTGGCTGATCTGCATCTGGGGAAGTTTGGAGAGAATTTTGTATGGCTCCAGAGGAATTCTTATAGGTAGTGAGTGAGGACCCAGCTTTGCCCTGGAGTGAAGGCACACAGTACAGGTTTGGCACCATGGACATGTTGTATGCTCATCTGTCTTCCTTCCTGAACTGTGAGCTCTTCATGGTTGGAGACTGGGTCTTCACATGTTTAGCATGGCAACCACAGTGCCTTTGACAGTGCCTGGTGAGCAGAAGGCATTCAGTAGATGTTTGCTAAATGGAGGAGGAAGAAGGAAGGAAGGAAGGTTTGGTTTTTATCATAAGAGCAAGGGGACACCACTGCAGGGTTTTGAGACTGTAGTAGTGACTTTGTCACTACTTGATTGAGGAACAGATAGGAAGACCCCTCAAAAGTTCTCTAGGCAACAGATGGCAGTGACCTTGGACTGGGGCAGGGACGGGGGTGGGGCTGGTGGTGACAGAGACAGGAATGGATGAGAAACATTTTTTACAGTAAGTTGAAAGGATTCACTTATGGTTTAGGTCCTACAATTGCAGATAAAGGTGAGAAGAAGCCATGAATGACTTCCAGGTTTGTAAACTTGTACTAAGTATCTATATGCATCTTGTTCACTTTAATGCAAGGTCTTTCTTCTGGTTGACTGGAGAGTTTGGTTCTGATAGCCATCAGAGGTGGATGGATTCCCACTTCCTGCAGAATCTGGGAGGTTCCCAGAGGGTCATTTTCCCAACCAACACTTTGCCACTTAGGCGCTCACATTCATCCTGGAAAACTCACTCAAACCCACACACACTTCCTCCCCAACTCTGGCTCCTCAGACCTACACAGACTTCCAAATACTCCCCACAGACCACTCCATCCTGCCCTTATTTATCCTCCCCTCTGCAAATCCCTCCACACCCCTCCCTTCCCCTCTGTCTTCCCGACCCCCCACCCCAGCCCCTGCCTCCCTCTGCCTCCACTTCACCCTATTAAGAAACAACCACCCCACAGAAGCCCCTGCCCCCGGCGGCTGCTCCCTGAGCCCCGCCCTCCCTCCCTCCTCCTGCTCCTCTCCCTGACAGATGCCTCAGAGCCCCGGGCCGCAGTTAAGGTGACGAGATGCAGCAATTCTTTATGAACATTTCATTCCTGCTCGCTACACGACGTAAATTAGATGGTGTGTTACATTCGGGCAATAAGAGAGATATGTCACCACGACGCTGGCCCATTGGATGGAGAGGGTAATCCTGCCGTGAATTTCATTACTGCTTTTATATAGACAGAATTAGCTCGGTGACAGCGAGCCTGATTGTCTTTCACTAGGGGTTTGGCGAAGAGCTGAAAGGATTTCACCCTGATGTGCACACTACTGAGTGACCCCGCTCACCAGCGGCTCCGCTGATTGCTTTGCACCTTGCAGACGCCGCAATTGGCTCAGCCTTTCGCCCGCCTCGCCTCCCTCCCTGGTCCCAGCCCTCCCTGCCTGACTTTTTCTTGAAGCAAGAAGAAAAGAGACCTAATGGAGGAGTCACAAGGTCATGAAGGGAAATGTGTATGTGGGGAGGTGTAAGGTGGCAGGGCTAAAACAAAAACAATCCCTTTCTGGTCAAGGTCTCCTGGCCAGAGGCTGTGGCCAGTCACTCTTTCCTGCCCCCCCCTTCAACAGTGGGCAAGAAAGACAATGTCCCTGTGGGCAGGGGCTGGCACATTCTCCTAGGTCACCCCAGCAGAGACTTTCAGAGCCGTTGTCAGGTCCCTGTCTGTTTTCCTCATGTGTCTCTAGGTCTTTCCCTTGCAGTGACTCAGGCTTCCTTTCTCATCTCCTAGCAGGGAGAGTTGAAAAAAATAAGAACTAGAATGGTTGTCAGCCCCAGCTTGTTGGCCCAGCAATTCCAGTGTGAAGGTGAGGGAGGAGAGTGGATTTCCTTTGCTCCTTTTCTCCCACACTTCTGATCCTGTCTGGGCCCCACCTGACATTTACACAACACCCTTCAGTGACTTCGCAATCCTTCATAAGAAAGACCTAGATGGCCCAGCCCCAACAGCCTGCAGATGAGCCAGACCAAGGACTTCTTGTCCTTGTCAGTTTCTGTGGGGGTGGCTGATCAAGAGAGACCCAGGTCCACTCTGTTCCTTGCTTGGCCTCTGCCCTCTGTCACCTTGTCCACTCCCTTCTCTCCTCTGTTGACCCCTTCTGCCTGTTCTTTCTGAGGCACCTGGTTGTTCCTGGGGCTGACCAGGGAGGCTGACCATTGCTAGGCCTCTACTCACCACTCTGGCCCTTTACAGACGCTCCCAGTGAGACTTTCTGATCTTCTATTCCTTGGGGGACTCAGGGACCACGCATGGAACTAGACAGCCTAATCTCCTCAAAGCCTCTTGTCTTTTGGTCAATCCGACACATCTGTCAGGAAAGCTTCTCTGGTGGCTCAGAGCAGTCAGAGTTGTGGCCTCTGTGCAGGGAGGGATTAAGGTCACAGTCTCCACTTTCCAGAGTGGGGGGAGGGGGAGGCTTCTTGGACCCTGGCATTGCTGAGCAGGCGCTCAGAGGCCTGGCTCCAAGTCTCCTTGTGTATAGACAACTGAGCTTCCCCTCTACCTCCCATCAGGGCATCCTCCACTGTGACTGCCGGTCTTTGAGCTCAGGAAGAAGGTCCCCTCTGCGCTTGACCCCTGCCATTACACTGGAAGCGTTTTATGCTGAAAGCTCATCTCAGGGCCACAGTTTCACCCTAACCCTGATGCATAACAGCTGTGTTATGAGGCAGGTCATCACATCTCTCTGAACTTCAGTTTCATCCCCTCCAAAATGAGAGTGCCATAGTCTGTACCATGGTACAGTGCCTTCAGTCCTGAAGGACGTTTTCTCTCAGTTGCTACCTTTACCTGTTTTAGTTTTGCCTCTGCTGAAGAAAGATACCCTAAGGTCATGTTCCTTTGCCAGGGTGTACTGCATCCATGACTGGTCATGGACATAGGAATGCCCAGACACTTCTCCCCAGATTTTGTTGTTGTTGTTATTTACTGGAGATTGAACTTAGGGTGTTTTACCACTGAGCTACAGCCCTTTTTATTTTTTGTTAAGAGAAAATCTCACTAAGTTGCTTAGAGCCTCACAAGTAGCTGAGGCTGGCCTGGAACTTGTGATCCTCCTGCCTCAACCTCCCTCGTCATGGGATTATAGGGATGCACTGTACCTGGCTGGGGCAATAATGAAGGGCTATCTGGGTTCCAGAGTGCCCCCTGTGGTCAGCTAAGGCCTTTTTGGAGACTACTGCAAGGCCAACTTCTCCCTCTGCCTAGTTCTACTTCTTTCCAGTTCCTTCCCAGAACACTCCCTAATAGATTTCCTGCACAGAAATCTTCATCTAATGGCCTTCGAACCTGGAGACATTTCCTACCATAAATTGTGGAGCTATCATAGAGTTGGAAGTGTTTCATAAAGTATAGTCCTGATGCCCTTTATCATCAACACTATCATCATGGTGGTCATCTTCATCATCTTCACAGCAAGAGCCTACCCAGCTAGAATGATGGTGTTAGCATACTTTGGTCAGGAAAGTGATAAATAAATGCCTAGTCTTCTTATTTTACACTAAGGACAAGGTCCTTTTCATTCTGTCCTTTATCTTCTGATTAGAATGACCTTCCCACAGGGCAAGGTTGTATAGGCCTATAATCCTAGTCACTCAAAGGTTAAGGCTGGAGGTTGACAAGTTCAAGGAAAACCTGAGCAATTTAGCAATTAACTGATTCAAAATTTAAAAAGGGCTGAGGATGTAGCTTGGTGGCAGAGTGCTTTCAAGAGGTACTGGGTTTAATCCTAGGAACCAGGGGCTGGGGATGTGGCTCAAGCGGTGGCGCGCTCACCTGGCATGCATGCGGCCCGGGTTCGATCCTCAGCACCACATACAAACAAAGATGTTGTGTCCGCCGATAACTAAAAAATAAATATTAAAAAATTCTCTCTCACTCTCTCTTTAAAAAAAAAAAAAACTTCTCGGAAGAGAATATATTTAAAAAAAAAATCCTAGGAACCATACACACAAAAAAGATCCTCCTAAATGGGCCTTACTTGTTCAAGAAGCCTCACTATGGTCCCAAAGATTAGGTATTCAAAATATGGCAGTTGGGGAGCTGGGTGTAGTGGAATCTCAGAAGCTTGGGAGGCTAAGGCAAGAGAATTACAAATTTAAGGCCAGCCTCAGCAACTTGGTGAGACTCTGTCTCAAAATAAAAAGGGCTGGGGATGTAGCTCAGGGACAAAGTGCCCCTGGGTTCAATCCCCAGTTTAAAAAACAAAAAAGAAAAAGAAAAGTGCTGCAGTCCTGTTACCCACATCTCATTCTCTATTCTAGGAAAGAATCAATGACCTATGTGCCCATAGGATTTTCCCTCTTACACCCTCTGGATATGTTTCTAGTTGGCTTCCTATTCTTTTATTTTAAGCATATATGTCCTGCTCATAGATCAACGCTTCCATCCTTCCATCAGGGGCAGACAGAAAGGTCTCAAGGGAGGCCTGAGAACAGGTTCTCTGCTTTGAGCCATGACTTCCTTCTGGGCCTTGTTTACAGGTCCCTTAAATAAAGAATGTCTAATCTCTCCCTCCTAAGGGTTGGAGGAGCATGGGCAATTGTCCCAACTACTGCTACCCTTCTAAGTGTAATCACACTGTCTCACTACTGGATCCATAGCCTCATCAGCATGGCAGGTGGAGGCATGGACAGGTGGATGGGATCTCCAATCCAGTCTCCACTCCTGGGCTCTGACTCAAAGCTGCACTCTTCAGGAGAGCGTTGGCCTGAATCCTCTTTCTCTGGAGCTTTCCCTTCAAGGCTACAGACAGAGGCAAAGCTGGGGGTAGGGGAGAATGGAGTTTGACATCACAGTCCTCACTTCCTGACACTAATTGGTTGCCTTGGAAACAAGATCCTTAAAGTACAGGATGTCTTGAGGTGGTGGGAGGGGAGAGCTATAGGAGCCAACCCTGCCACAAAGAATCCACAGAGCTCCTAAGAATGAAGCAGAGCTGCTCAGAGTCTCTCTCCTCTGCTGATACACATGCCTAGTGTGCAAGGAGAAAAGTTTACCAGCTCAAGGAAAATGCCTCAGGCATTGGTACCCAGATTTCTTAGCTTGCATGGTCCTTAGCCAGGCTCACACAGGGGTAATCCTAATTCACAACTCCTACCATCTCCTACTTTATTTGGGAATCTTTCTTGTCATTGAGCAGGGAGGGAGATCTTGCTGCAAAGTCAGAGAAAATCTGAGGCAAAATAATAATAATATTATTATATAATATTAATAATAATATTATATAATAATAATATTATATAGCCAGGCATTGTAGTGCATGCCTGTAATCCCAGTGGCTCAGGAGACTGAGGTAGGAGGATCGTGGGTTCAAAGCCAGCCTCAGCAACTGAGAGGTACTAAGCAACTCAGTGAGATCCTGTCTCTAAATAAATACAAAATAGGGCTGGGGATGTGGCTCAGTTGGCAAATACCCCTGAACTCAATCTCCAGTATCCCCCCAAATAATAGTAATAATAATAGTAATAGTAGTAGTCAGGCCCTTACTCTGGAACAAGGAGGCATGATATGGCCTCTATCTTTCAGTGCCAGATTGGAAGTCATTTTTTCTATAACACTATACTGGGCTGGTAGAGCACTTGCCTGAGGCCCTGGGGTCCATTCCACAAAACAAGCAAAAAAACCTAAAAAAGTCCTTAACTAATACATGCCCACATACACACACACACACACACACACACACACACACACACACACTCACCTTACTACTTTCTGCAGAACTCTCACATTCTTTTATTTGTTCAACAAGTTATTCTTACAAGCTTCTGCTATGTTGTAGCCTCTCTGTGCCAGGTCCTATAGGGAAACCCCAGGAACTGACTGGGCCCTGCCCTATGAAGCTCACAATGTCTTATACCATGTCCTTTTATAGTCACATGTTCATTCCTTTACTAAATATCTCTGAGTTTTCTTTTTTCATTCTGGTTCCCCAAACAGGAAGCTCTCTGATTGCTGGTAGGGTAGGGTCCAACATGCTTATTACCTTTATTCATGAATTTTCCAAGAGGAAAACCTAAAGCCTATTATTTCCTATTCTTGTTTAGAACTGTATCCCAACTCTACTTAACATTAAACCCCAATATTTAGGGCCATCAGACTCCCATGTCACCCTACTGCTTTCTAATTTCAAGTTTTGGGAAATACCTCCCACTGCAAGCCTTCCAAGGACCCTGGATTTATTCCTTCCCTTTCAAGGCCAAAGAGCAGAGGAATGGATGGAACTTGAGGATGAGAGCAGAAAGGTGTCCCTGGAGTTTGTGCACAGTACCAGACGCACAGTTCTGCTTCCATGCATCTATGTCCTGCTGTCACGCATGCATATTTGTTGAGCAGTACCAGTATCTGTGACTTCTCCTAAATTGGCCAGTATAGGAGTGTGAGCATGTGTGTGATCCACTTATAAGCGTGAGTGAGCATGTGTTCGGGGGAAGGGGAATTTAGGGGTATGTCTCTATGTGTGTTTTTTCCAAATGCTTGGCTTTTTTCAAAATGGCTTAGAGCACTACTGTCATTTATGGGGTTTAAAATGTCAGAACAGGGCCCGCGGGGAGGCAGGGGAGATTAAACTGCAAACAGTGAAGGTTATAGATGACGTTTCTGATAGGCTGACAGGCAGACTCAAATGATGCTGCACTTTAGCAATCATTTAAACACACACACACACACACACACACACACACACACACCCCAGTTCATCTCTCCATATTTTAATGGCATATTCTGAAGGCTAAAAACATAAAAGCCTATGTCTAGAAAACCACAACTCTGCTTTCAGAATCCACAGCTGCTCTATGTGTGTGTGTGTGTGTGTGTGTACATACTCAAGTGTGCCTATGTTTACGAGGTGAACACATGGAGTTTATTTGGTTTTGTTCTTTTTCTTTTTTTTTAATCTTTTTTTTTTGTTTGTGTAGGTTAATTCCACCATACTTTCAATAGTTTCCTAATTAACAAAATGGTATAATTATAATTAACAAAATATATTACATCCAACTATCTAGCTGAGCATAACAATTTTTATAAGCAGGTAAGGTTGAAATGGCTATCTCATTGAAACTGAGGTTCAATGAGATCTGATGGACTGCTCAAGTCTGCCCAGCTAGGGAGTGAAAAGGCAAGGGTGTAGAGGGCTTTTTATTACTTATTTAGAGTCCTTTTCTTAAGGCTGAGGCTCTCAGTGCTGTTAAACATTAAAATCATCTGGGGAGCTCCAAAACCCATCAGTCACCAGGCCCCTCTCCCTGAACTTCTGATTCAATGACTCTGGAGGTGGTGCTTGTGGTTTGTTTTCAAAGTCCCCCGTAATTCAAGAAGGCTGAGAACCACTGTTCAGGACTTGGAGGCCAGATTCACATAACCTCCCCTTGAATATAGATTCCAGTCTTTCCTCCTCAAGGTCTGTATCTGCATCTGTTTTCAGGGAGACCTCTCAAGAGGGTCAGATCCTGTGATTCTCTGTGCCTCTCCCAACCTCCTTATCCCCTCCTAAGTTCTGCAGATTTCAGAGAGTACTTGTTCAGCTCAGGCTGGTGAATGAACAGGCCACCAGCCAGGTGCCCCATAAGTGTGGCCAGCCATCCCCTAAGGCAAGAAACTATGTTATCCCACCAAGAGTAAGGGAGAAAAATGGCTCCAACTAGTCCTGTGACCAGGAGAAGACCACAGGGTGATAAGGACAGCTGCCTTAGCAACCTAGGAAAGAGGAAAGAGGAAAGGAAATGGAAAGGAGAAGAGGAGAGCTGACCCTTTGGAAAGCTACATTGACCACCTACCTGCTCTAGCCCATGGACAGTGCTCATCCCACTTGGCCCCTGCAAGACAGGCAGTAGAGCACAGACATAGTGGCCTATGTTTCCAGGCCTGCCTGAGCTGGAAGCCTGGTTTCTGCTTCCTAGTTATGAGTTTGGGCAAGAACTTAACATGCCTGTGCCTAGTTTCTTCATCTTTAAAATGGTGCTGAAAATAATAACTGCCTCATAGAGTCTATAGGGGGATTCAGTGAGTTTACATAAAGCCCCTAACATGGCATAAGTACTTTGTGGGAATTAATCTCTATTACTCTGTTTCATTTGATGTGTTTGAATATCTCTTCTTGAAATCTTCTTCTCCCTTTATTCCATAAAACTCCTCTTTCCTGTTTTTCTTTATGTCTTCCCAAACATTCCCTCTCGGTATCCTTTGCTCATCCTGCTCTCTCCCCTTCATTCCAGTTTGGATTCTCAGTCCCAATTCTATGTCAGACTCACCTGAGGGTCTTTGACAGCTCATTCATTCCCAAGGAATCAGATTTTATTAGTCTGGGGTGGGGCCCAGAATCTAATGTTTTTCAAGTTCCCCAGTATACTACCAAAGTTGAGGCCACTTTGTGAGTGTTGATACTCTTAAGGTTCCACTTGGGCCTCTTTCCTGTGGTTATCTTATCTTTCCCAAGTAACCAACCTCTTCCCAAGACCTTAATTACTATCCATATGCTGGTAAGCCTCCATATACTCTGACATAACTTGGTTTTTTTGAACACTGTATACATATTTCTAAAGGTATCTTTACCAGATACCTTAAATTCCAAACATCTGGAAATAAAGATGTTCTCTTAACCTCCTGGATATCTTTGTGTGTGTGTGTGTGTGTGTGTGTGTGTGTGTGTGTGCGTGCGCAGGCACAGATCAAACCTAGGGCCTCATGCATGCTAGTGCACTCTACCACTGAATTCTGACCCTAACCCCCTCTCTCTTGCCTGCATGACAGTAACCTTCTACTTGCTGGTCCCTCAGTCTCAGGGTGTTTGTTTGTTTTAATTTTGTTGTTGTTGTTGTTATTATACCCTTCCCCCATTCCTTGCATTGTCCTTGAAGGTATTTTTCTGAAATGCAAATCACTCCACTGTAAAAGCCCTCAGTAGCCCCCAGCATATAGGATAGTTGACTGAGTCTTGTACCATTTGATGTTTGTGAATTCTGCCCTTTAATACCCATTCTTATTCACTGGTGGCCTCCCAAAGTGACCTCCCTCTTCCACCCTCTGTACTTCAGTGGAGTTCTCCAAATATGCCAGGCTATTTGACACCTCAAGGCTTTCACATATACTGTTTTCCCTGCCTGAATGCCTTTCCTCCTCCCCATTCCCATTTTGCCCACACAAGTTAGAAGTTACTAACTTCTCGACCAGCTTTACTGGGCTTTCCAGGTAGAATGGAACACTTTTTTAAAAAAAATTTTTTTTGGTGTAGATGACACAACACAATGCCTTTATTTTTATGTGGTGCTGAGGATCAAACCCGGGTCCCACCCGTGCTAGGCGAGCGTTCTACCGCTGACACAATCCCAGCCCCAATGGAATACTCTTTTGGGCCCCCTGCACCCTGCAATTATCTCTATCAAGTGACTTTCTCTCTGTTCTCACTTGCTTGCTCCCATGCCTGTCTCCCCAACTGGAAGGCATGGATCACATTGTATCCTTCTTGGAGCAGGGTAAGAAGGAATAGGGAGAAGACCAGACTGAGTTCTGTAGTGAGTTTCTAGATTGTCATGCTCCCTTAGTTAAAGCACTTGGTTAAGAATGCTCTGGTTTATGGCTCTAGACTTTAAAAGGCACCTTCCTTTTTCATGTAATAAGACAAGGATGCGAAGCACGAGGAAGAGACCCAAATTAGCCTCTGGCCAGACACTGTGCCCCTAGGTTCCTCTCTTGGGCTGGCTTCAGTGATGTTGTTTCACCAAGACCCAGACCTGGCAGCTCTCTGACTGCTATAACACCTGAGACCCCTTCCTGGCCTGATGGAATCTTCTCTCCCTCTTTTTTTTTTTTTTTTTTTTGGTACTGGGGATTGAACTCAGAGGCACTCAACCACTGACCCACATCCCCAACCCTATTTTGTATTTTATTTAGAGAGGGGTCTCACTGAGTTGCTTAGTTCCTCACTTTTGCTGAGGCTGGCTTTGAACCCATGATCCTCCTGCCTCAGCCTCCTGCTGGGATTACAGGTGTGCACCACCAAGGCCTAGTTCTTCTCTTCCTCTTTCATGTGAGATTAGATTAGAATGCCTTCAAAGGAACCTTCTAAAAGAAACCAAAACCAAAACAAACAAACAACAAACCCTCACAAAACAACTAAAAGCAAGCAAACAATTAGAATATAGAAACAGTGGATAGAATGAAGATGTCTGATTCTAATTAGTTATCCCTGCCTAAGAGAGTACATTCAAGAGTCACTTTCTAAACTGGGTATGATTGTGTGCACCTATAGACCTAGCTACTCAGGAGGCTGAGGCAGGAGGGTTGCTTGGACCTAGAAGTTAGATACCAGCCAAGGAAACATAGTGAGACCCTGTCTTTAAAAAAAAAAAAAAAAAAAAAAGTCACCTGGACATTGTTACCCTGCCTAAGAAAGCTCACTCAGGAGTCACTTCCTAGACATTGTTACCCCTGACTAAAAGAGCAAGTGCTAGAGTCACCCTCTCTCCCAACCCAGGGGAAGGGGCTGGGCAGGAGTCCTAGTTCTACCCCAGGATGGTATGCACCTGAAAATCTGCAGTTCTTACAGCCAAGGAAGTTGAAGCAAGTCCTCATCCTGCACAGGAGTGAAAAGTCAAGGCAATCAGTGAATTAGGGCAACAGAAATAGTCAGGGGTCCAGCCCCAACCCACAGAGTGGTCTCCAGGACACCTAGGTGTGCGAGGCCAACCTTACGGGTGACTGAGTTACACTCCCCAGCTGGGTGCTGAGGCGCTCAGTCACAGAAATGGGTGTGTCTTGCTACAGCCCCATGGGTGAAGCTATGCTCACCTGTTCCTTTGTAATATAACCCCTTGCCCTGTTTAGGATAGACTCTTCCATGGAAGTGACTTGTGTGTGTCCCCTTCTCTTACTGTGCCCTTGGGTGTGGCCTACCCAGGTGTCAGTCAACCTGCTGACTGTGGACATCATGAAGACAGACTCAGCCCCCTGAAACCTGACCCCTTGCCTCATTTGAATAGCTTCTCCTCAATAAAAGGGGTCAGCGCGTGCTCTCGCTCTCTCTCTTTCTGCGGACCCTTAAGGTCAGAGGAGCCATCACAGCAACCCCAAAGAAAAAGGTATTTTTTTTTTTGAATTTTTAATATTTATTTTTTAGTTCTCGGCGGACACAACATCTTTGTTGGTATGTGGTGCTGAGGATCGAACCCGGGCCGCATGCATGCCAGGCCAGCACGCTACCGCTTGAGCCACATCCCCAGCCCCAGAAAAAGGTATTTGTGTCTCTTGTGTGGTTATTTTGTGCAGCCCAGTTAGCCCAGTTTAATTAGAGTGACCCCTGAGCCTTTTAGTCTCAAGAACAGAAACCCGGCACCTAGGGAAGTGTTTGCCTTGTTCACAGCTGGATCCTCACTTGCTAATATTCCTAGAGTCCTTGTCTTATGTCAGTGTTGTGCCAAGCACTAGATTGGCCTGAGTAATTCTCACAATAACTCTATGAGCTAGGGATTATTATTCCTTAAACTGAGTCTCAAAAAGGCTGTGACTTTCTCTAAGGTTACAAAGCTGGTAAGAGGCTAAATCTAGAATTCACATCCATACAATCTCACTCTAAAACCCCAGGCTCTGAACCATTATGATATCCTGCTTGACATAAAACGCAGGTCATTATTGATAGCAATAGTAATAGCTAACATTTGACAAGTATTGTGTTAAGCATTTTACATACATTCTTTTATTCAGTAGATAGTTATTATCATTATGCCCGTTTTATAGATGAAGACATGGAAACTTAGAGAAGTTAAGAGCATTGTCCATGATTCCAAAGCTAATAGATAAAAGAACTGTGATACAAATCCCGGGGGGGGGGGGCGCAGATGAACAAATGACCAGAGGAACAATTCCTTTACTAGCACCACTACCAAATTGGGAAATGTCCACCAGAGAGAGAGAGTCAGAGAGAGAGAGAGAGAGAGAGAGAGAGAGAGAGAGAGAGAGAATACGTCTCTGTGAGAGCTCACACAAGGTGTCTGACACTTTTGTTCAAAGATTTACAGGCTTTTATTCCCATGTCCTGCCAAAGCCAGTTCCTGCCTGGACTGTTCTGACTCAGAACCAAGTTGGACTCAGAGCTACCCTAGAATAGGCCAGACTCCCCCCTTTCCCCAGGCCTTTCCAGAACATCTTCTCAGCACCTCTGTCTACTCAAAACAGTCTTGCACTTAGAATCTGGTTGGGTTTTGAGTTCCCCAATATCCAGAAAAGCAGAATCTCCAGGACTCTTCCCAAAGTAAAAAATTTTCAGATCCCCCCCAGTTCAATCCTTTAGTTCCTGAGTCTCCAGCTTTGGCATTTCTGATCACAGTTCCTTGCACAGAGCCATTCTGGTACCTAAGGAAAGAGGGAGACAGGAGGATAGGAGCCAATTTCTAGCCCCTCCTCCCTATCTCCTCACCCTCTCAGAAGCCTAGCAGCCTACCCTCACCACTACCCAGCAGAGACTCTCACCTTCAGGCAAAGGCAGATGATAGCAGAATTGGGGAGCAGAACTTAGGAGAGCCCCGGGGCCACAGCAAATACCTGCCATGAGTATTTAGGGAATGTGAGTACAGAACAGGAGGGAGAAGGATTGGAAGAGGAAGGTGGAGATATTCAGAGATGCAGAGACAAGAGGGTTGGAGAGAAAGAGAGAGAGAGAGAGAGAGAGAGAGAGAGAGAGAGAGAGAGAGAGAGGGAGGAAGTGAGAGAGGAAAAGAAAGGAGACAGGAGGGTGGGAGAGAGGCAGAGAAAGGGGGAGGGAGGAGAGAGAAAGAGCCAGTTGCTTTATTCATGGCTGGTGATATTATAGACTGAGTGAAAATCACATTATCGTAATGGGAAAGTTAGAGTTGCTGAGATGATGCCCTGAAGCCTCGGCGCTGATTGGGGTGTGATTGCTATCTGTATTTATATGTAGAAAGCAAAGTTCACTGCCAGTTCAAGATGGTGGCGGCTGCTTTATGCAACATAATTCTTCAGTAGGGAGACGCCCCGAGCAAGCGGAGCGAGCCGGGCCGGGAGTGGGAATGCGAACCCAGCGCAAGCGAACGCCTGAGCGGGCGCTGGAGCAGGCGCTGGAGCCCCGGGTGCAGCCCAGCGGAGCTCAGCTGTGGAGGACCGAGGTGGGAACCCGAAGGCAATCAAGGGAAGAGGACTGCAGGGGGCGGGGGGCGGGAGAGCTTGGGGTAAGAAGGCGCT
Organism: Urocitellus parryii; assembly: GCF_045843805.1. NCBI lineage: Eukaryota > Metazoa > Chordata > Mammalia > Rodentia > Sciuridae > Urocitellus > Urocitellus parryii. Next base: position 185,151,428 of record NC_135535.1, on the reverse strand, counting down.
GCCCCCACCATCTGTCCCTTTCTGGCTAGCCCAAATGGGAAAGAAGAAGAGCTGGAGCCCAAAGTCAGGGCTGGACCAGAACTTCAGGAGTCCGGAGTTCTAAACCTTGGGGCGCAGGGGGGGGGGGTAGTGGTAGAACACACACACACACACACCCACGTCTTAGAAGAAGTGGGCAGGGCTGAGTTCGCCTATGAAGGCTCCACCTTAGGAGTACCAGATCAAATACAGAACTGCCGATGTCTTGGGGGGGCACCAGAATCAGGAGGCACCACACAGCTTTGTAGGTTCAATCAGCAATTCTTTATTCCGGATCTCACACCAGCCTCCACACACGTTCAGGGGCAGTCTCCTTCTGCCGCACACTTCACCTACTCCACGAGGCTTTTTCCAAAATCCCATTTGAATCTCACGAGAACTCAACGGGAACAAGCAACAGGAACACCCTAATCCCAGCAGCAATAATCTTCAACCTCAACTTCCCTAAAACCCATATTCTTAAACCGGGAAACGCCTTAAACCGGGAACACCCTAAGCCCAAGGACCGGGATACTTCCTCAAACCTGCAGGATACTTCCTCAAACCTGGATCCACCCTCGATCACCTTGAGCAGGGTCATCTTTCTCAAACACACAAGCAAGGTCGCAGCAAATTTCCAAGGCAAGTCCATTTAACATGGGGTACACTGGCAAGGATTACGATGCGTCAATACCTACTTGGTAATGGCCCTCAGCATCTCCCCCCTTCTGATTAATTAAACAACAAGCAATGTGGCTTAGGACCGTGCCTGGTAGGTTGTCCAATTCAACACAGAACTGCCCATTTAAATTTGAATTTCAGATAAACAAGTGAAATTTTAGTATATTCATAGCCCATGCATTATTTGGGAATATACTTAAGAAATTATTCACTAAATCTGGCAGACCCTGCCCGTTGAGCTCAAATTTTATATTGATTTAGTGAGGAGGATTATGCCCCTGAGTGGAAAGAGCCAGATTCACCACTTAATAACTATGTGGCTTTGAACCGGTTTTGAATTTCCTAGAATTTCAAACTTCTTATCTAAGCAACAGGAGGTAATAATAATACCTGTATCACCAGATGGTTGTAAATATATAATGAGATATAGTATGTAAAATGCTCAGTCTGGGCTTGGTGTAGCTCAGTGGTAGAGTACATGCCGAACATGTGCAAGGCCTGAGCTCCATTCCCAGCACTGGAAACAAACAACAACAACAAAAAAATCAGTCCACCACTATTTGGCACAAAATAAGTACTGAGTAAATATCAACCTTCTTACATTCCCTTCCCATCTCTATCATAGGCTTCTTGGAGTTAAATAATAGGCTTATATTAGGATTCCTACCCTGGAAGCTGATGCCTGATTTTTGTGTGGGGACCACTGGTGGGATGCTTGATCCTACAAGCTTGTCTGAGTTCTGAAAAGCTAATTTCAAAGATGAAACAGGAACTCAAAACAAGTCTATCCTTGACCCCAAACAAAGCCCCACATGTTTTTAGCTACCTCTTCTAAGTTTGCAGAACCTATCTTCCTTTGGGCTGAAAGCTTCCTTTTCTCCTGGCAGGGCGGGGTGGGGTTGATATGATACCCTGCCTACCTATGAGGATACACAATGAGTTTTGTTTTTTTTTTTAAAGATGGGGATTAAACTCAGGGATGCTTTATTACTGACCCACACTCCTAGTCCTTTTCTTTCTTTTCTTTTTTTTTTTTTAGGCAGAGTCTAGCAAAATTGCGAGGGTCTTGCTAAATTGTTTAGGCTGGCCTCAAACTTGTGATCATCCTACCTCAGTCTCCCAAGTTGCTGGGATTACAGGCCTGTACCATCATACTTGGCTATAATGCACTGTTTGAGCAACCAGTTTTCCCAACAGCCATCCCATTGGGGTATCAGGTCAAAATCCCTTTCTATCCTCTAGCAGAAGACCATGTCCTAGATACAGGAGATGGAAACTGTGAATCCCTGAGGGTCTCTGTGTTTGTTCTCCCTCCAGCTTGCCTATTTCAGGCTCAGCTCAGAACTGACTGAATGAGGGGTAGGGCCAATGTACAAAATTCAGGTTCTGGAGTAGTCTCACCTGGGGTCCAGACACCCCTCACAGAATGATGGAACTTATTTGCTTCCCTTACCAAAGGTGTTCCTGACTCTGAAAAAAAAAACCAAAAACTAGAGGCCTCTCAGCCCCAAAGACTAAACCACCCTTTGTCTCTGAAAGAAGTTAATTATTTAGAAGCCAGTTTGAGGGCATATCCAATTCAGGGTGTTGTTCCTCAAGAGGCCATAGTATTAAGGCCTCGGTGTTGGATGGATGGATGGAGATATATATATCACATTTCACTAGCTGGCTATTTCATATATATATATATATGAAATAACCAGCTAGTGAAATGTGATGGGGGGTAGTGGGGTCTGTGGCTGACCCTAAAGTACATGCATCTCCAAAAGGCATTCAGTTTAATGTTTTGTTTTACACACTGCTCATCAAGCCAAATAACTAGGTGGGTTCTATTTACTCTATAGCAACTTCCTAGTTTTTTATTTTTCTTTCTGTTGACATACCTATCCCTAGCTACAAGGTCTCCAAGCATTGATTCAGAGTGAGATAGCTCACATGCAGAGACATGCTGACCCATAAGAGCATCTGGGGAAGGTGGCTGGCCCATGCCTGTAATACCTGCTTCTCTGGAGGCTCAAGTAGGAGAATCATAAATTCAAGGCCAACCTTGGCAACTTAGCGAGACTTTGTCTCAAAAATAAAAAATAAAATGTAGCTCAGTGTTAGAGCACTTGTTACATGTATGAGGCCCTGGATACAATCCCTGGCAAAGAAAGAAAGAAAGGAAGGAAGAAAGGGAGAAAGGGAGAAAGGGAGAGAGAGAGAGAGAGAGAGAGAGAGAGAGAGAGAGAGAGAGAGAGAGAAAGAACAAGCCAGGCATGGTAGTACACACCTATAATACTAGTGGTTCGGGAGGCTGAGTCAGGAAGATTGCAAGTTCAAAGCTAGTCTCAGCAACTGTGAGGAGCTAAGCAACTCAGTGAGACTCTGTCTCTAATTAAAATACAAAAATAGGGCTGGGGATATGGCTCAGTGGTCTAGTGCCCCTGAGTTCAATCCCTAATACCCACCCCCCACCCCCAGCAAAAAAGAAAAAGAAAAAAGAAAGAAAGAAAGAAAGAAAGAAAGAAAGAAAGAAAGAAAGAAAGAAAGAAAGAGCAGGCATAAGGATTTGGCAAGGAGCTGCCCATTCCTGATAGCCTTCCTGCCCACTTCTTGCTGGCCTCCTCCACTGCTTCCCTCTCCATGTTTACCCATGGCACCCAAGTCTGTCACTCACATTGTCTGTCACTCACACCCATGGCACCCAAGTCTGTCACTCACACTGGCCCCAAATGGATCCCAAGAAGGAATTTAGAGTATGAGTCTTTTCCACACTCCTTTTAGTCCATTCTGTTTTTGTTCATCTGCTAGAACCTAGGCAAACTATTCTTGGACTTAATAATTTCTTCAAAACAGAAGTAGATCAGTCTGTTGCAATAAATATATAAAAAATTAACATCCAGTATTTTTTTTTTTAGGGGGTTGGGGGAGGGTATTGGGAATTGAACTCAGGAGTACTTAAGCACTGAGCCACATCTCCAACCTTTTTTATCCATTTATTTTTTATTTTGAGACAGGATCTCAAAATAAAAAATAAATGGGCCTGGCTAAGTTGTTGAAGCTGACCTCAAATTTGCAATCCTCCTGCCTCAGCCTCCCAAGTCACTAGGAGACATGCACCACTGTGCCCAGCTAAAATCCAGTATTCTTTCAAAGACTTTTGAGAACTGATCTTTGGTTGATTGACTGGATTGTCTGTGCTCCTGCCCCTTCCTTTTCATGATTGTAAATAGGCTAGTTATCCCAGCATCTTGTCAAAGCCAAAATGTACACATCTTAGGGAACAAATACCCAATCAGATCAGAGGTGGGCCAGGGGGCTGAAGAGGACCACTAAATACGGTTTTGTCATCTTTCTTACAGGTGCAGAGGTGAAGACAAGGACTTCTGTCTTATCCCGGAGACAGGAGTCTTTGAGGATGAAATGAGACTTCTGACAAGAGATTTGACTGGCCATACATTTATTCAGATTCCTCTGATATTCCTTTTTTTTTTTTTTTTGTCTTGTTCTCCTTTGAGCTTGCATCTATATAGCATGTTGGGGTATTATGCATATGACCCAGATCCCTAGAATAATCCAGAAAGACGAATTGAAGTTTGACAGAGAACATTGCACTTGTGATAGAGAAAACAAAGATGAGGCATCTGCTCCAGAACCACCATCCACCCTCATCAGAGAAGAGAAAGCAGAAAGTAGCCCAGGGCCACCGGGACAGAGGAGGGGGCTAATCTGTTCAAAACTGGAGGCAGAATAAAATGACCCCTGCCTGGGACAGATGAAGAAATGTCTCTGAGGAAATGTCATTCCACTCCTTTGGAGTGCTCAGTAGGTGGTTAGGTTTGTAACCCATCCCTCCCCCACTTCTGTCACCAACTAACACACACACACACACACACACACACACACACACACAATCACACACACATAAATCTTAATTGTGGCCGCGGCTTTTTACAGCGTTAATTAATCATATTTAGGGCTGTTTCCAGCTGTTGCTAAGGGAAAGAAGGTCCCACACGCCTGTGACTTAGGGTAAATCCAATCAGATGGAGGAATTCTTTGATTCTGCAGAAACCAAGCATGGGAAAGACACCTCTAATCCCTGAGCCTCCTGGACCCCTGCCTGTCACCTCCCCCATCACTGCCCTTGGAAATCGATCTGGGTAGAGAGGAGAGGGGAGGGGTGTGGGAGGGGCACAGGGCCATGGGGGAGCTGAGCTGCTGCTGCTCCCCCTGCCAGAGACAGGCTGAGGGTTGGCTGGAATCTGGGGTTAGCACCTCGGTGCTGACTTGGAGTTTCTGCCCCGTACTTGGGCCATTTAGAGGGCTCGGGAGAGCCCGTGATTCCTGAATAGCTACTGGGCCAGAGTTATTACAGGAGGCTGGGCCTGGACAAATCAGACTAGCGGGTGGGCAGTGCTGACCTAATTTCAGCTCTGCACAGCCTGTGTGGCCTGAGAAAGGACCTTGCCCAAGCCTTTCTGCTATGCTGTGACTTCTCCCCAGAAGCTCTCCTGTGTCTCTCTATATCTGGGTCTGTGTTTCTCTCTCTCCCTTGGAGCTTGGTGTCTCTCTTTCTCTGATCTCTGAGATCCTAAGACACCATCTCATATCCCTATGGAGAAGTACCTGAAGAGAGACTTGTTAAGAGGAGGAGAACAACTTCTTTGGTTTATGCTAATAGTGTATCAGTTGCTCCTATGGAATAAATATGGAAGGGGAATGGGAGGAGGTTGCTGATGAGGGTGGGAACATGAAGGGACTGCCTAGCCCTTGGAGATCCAGATGGTGGGGGGACTGACAGTCCCCAGTATGAAAAGTGAGAGATGGGGGGGCACAAGAACACCAAATAGAGACCAAGTAGTTACTGCCCTATCCTTCCCCTCCGATGACCTCACCCTAACATACCCCCCCTGTTGAGGCCTTCTGGGTCCTGGCCTAACTGGGCCTAAATAATTGAGAAGCCCATTATAGCCTTGCTGTTTCCTCACTGTCAAGTGTAAATGCTGCACTGGTCGGGTGGGGAAATGGGGCTAATTTGAATTGATAATAGGAAACGCGGGGAAAAGTCATCTATAGTGAGTGAGGAGCGAGCGATCCCCGAGCAGATGCTAAATCTTGTATAATGAAAGAATCTGCCGATGTCAATTATGTACGAGCGTCTTTGCAGTGGTTGGAGGCGGTGGGCGGGTGAGGGAACGGAGGGCTGGGTGCATCCCATAAACCCAAACACCCATCAAAGGCTCATACATATGGAGCGGCGGAGATTACGGCATAAATTTGAATGTTATGAATGTGCATGAGGGACAGGCAGGAAGCCCACCTCGTAAGGGAAGGAAAGGGACTGTTTTTCAGCACGTGTGTACAAGGGAGCTTTTGTCCTCTTGGTTCCTCAGCTGTGTCCCCTCTGTACCAAGTTACATCCTGGGGTAAGGAAAAAAAAAGTCAGGATATAGGATGGGGGAGCAGGGAAAGATCAGCTATGCTTCTGGGGGCCTGGATGTGGATTCTGGGGATCTTTGAGCCCAAGATGCCCTTGATCCATTTAGAATGCTGCCAGAATGAGACTGAGAAATCAGTGTGACCAGAGAGTCAGAGGGACATTTGAAATATTTCTAATGGGAACACAGCTTGCCCTCCTGCCTGATAGAAGGACCAATGTAGACATGGATGCCTATTACAGGGTGGGCAGAGGGATCCTGGATGACAGTTTGGAGGAAGAGGTCACAAACAATGTCATAGAGAGTGCCAATGGCTCAGAATGACAACACTAGGGGCACATCTTTCTGTTGGTAGATACAAATTCATACCACACACAGAAGTGTGCTTATGAGTGTGCACACACACATGTGTATCCTGTAACAGGGCCCAGACCCCTCCATCAGTTCCCAACCTGCCGCAGCTCCCTGAACAGACTCTGTGATTTGTGGTGCAGGCCACCCAGGGACTTTAATCTTCACCGTGACAAATGCAATAAAAGGAACAATTTGGAGATCAGAGCTAAGGAAGACACATTTACAAACCCTTCCCCAAAGGTTGGATGGGGCTGTCACCATGTGATTTGTGCCGGAGATGAAGCAGGGAGGGGGAGAGAGGGAGACAGAGAGCTGGAGAAGGCGGCTGGGCTGGGGAAGAGGAAGCACCCCCATCTCTCCCCTCCTCACCCTCTGCTGGAGCACCGCAGGGTGGGGCAGGCTAAGCTTGGCAGGAGGAGGGCTGGACCCACAGGCGGCCACTGCTGCCTCCCCCGTCACAACCAGGGAGCACAACTCAATTACCAGGAACACAAGCCAGAACCATGAAGCTTTAGAGATTCATCCCAGCAGTTCTGAAGCTCTATGGGGGGAGGGTGGAGAGTGGGGCTGCCCGCATAGAGGAGGTTTAGAGAAAGAGAGACGGAGAGGCAGAGTGGAAAGACATTGTAATAGAAAGATTGACATATCAAGTTGCAAAAAGAGTCCCTAAAAAGCCCCAGTTTGGGAGAGGAAAGAGGACACATTTTCCAACCAGGGCTCCTCGATAAGGCAGGTCTGGAGTGGTCTGAACATATAGCAACAATGGGACTGACAGTACTTAATCTGGCAATAAATCTATGGGGCAGGCCAACAGATCAGCCCAGAGCTCCAAAGGATGAGGCCAAATAGGGAGCTGAGAACTGGGGTGGTAGGTGACTGAGAGAACAGTAGCATCAGGCTCTCAGAGGGCCTTCCTTCCCCCTCTGAGTTTCCCTTTATCTATCTGTAAAATGGGTGCAAGCCCAGATTATATATGGAAACAGTACCTTTATTTTATTTGCTTATTTTTATGTGGTGCCGGGGATCAACCCATGTGCCTCACACATGCTAAGCAAGTGCTCTACTACTGAGCCGCAACCCTGGCCCCTGAGCCCCAGGTTTCTTGGAGCTAATGACAGGCCACCAGGTAGAAGACATAGGGAGCAACCTGCTGTCCACCCACCCTGCCTCTCTTGTGGCTATATGCTGGTTACTAACATGTGACTCTTTTCTGCCGGGATCTCAGCTCTGTTCCCCAGGGTTTGGGCTCACAGTTCTCTAAGCCACTTTACCTGGTGAGAGTTGAAGAGGATCTCCTTGGCCATGTTTGTTCTCTAAAAACCTGGTTACTGGGCTGGGGATATGGCTCAGGAGGTAGCGCGCTCGTCTGGCATGCGTGCAGCCCCAGGTTCGATCCTCAGCACCACATACCAACAAAGATGTTGTGTCTGCCGATAACTAAAGAAATAAATATTAAAAAAAAAATAAAAACCTGGTTACTCTTACCTTCCTTTTGGATAAGGTCATCCTCAATTCAAGGCTGTTTTGCCCCTGGATCCCTCCATCCCTGCCCAGGAGATGTTCTCTGTGCTATAGTATCTAACTTTGGAGACTGGAAGTTCTTTTATGTTTCCTAACTTTGAGCTCCCAATATCTGAGATGTTAGTTTCCTTGACCTATGCCCACCTCCCTTTTTTCCCATCTGCCTATGATCTTCCCAAGACCCAGGCCCCCAGCTTCCAACTTGGCTCAAAGATGCCATGCTGGCAGGAGGGGAATGCTTCTGGAGTGAAGAATTGGTTTGCTTTTTTCATCTCATTCAAGGCCACACCTCTGATGTCTTCTGTCTGCTGCTGTCCTTGTACTGGCCTGACCCCAGCATAGGACTATCTTCCTGTGTCTCTAGGCCAGAACTAGTCCTCATATCCAGGGAAGTCAGCCTGATGAGTGCCTAAATGAGGTAGGGAATAAGAGACATCAGGGATGTGCCCTCACTCCAAACTCAGTAAGGAGGATTGGGGGTCAGGTGCTAACTAACAATGTCCAGTTGTCATGGTCATAGTCCAGCAGATACAAGGCAACATTCCCAGCTAGTGTGGACCTCTCCAGGGTGGTGATACAGGACTGGGGCGTGGGCCTTGAGGGATGTGGGAGGTAGAGGGTTGAGGACGTGGAGGAATGGAAGGAGATGGGGGAGTGAACAAACCTGTTTTCTGAGCTCTAAACATAAAGGAGAGGGCTGTGGTTGTGGTTCAGTGGTAGAGCGCTTGCCTAGCATGTGTGAGGCATAGGATTCGATTCTCAGCAGCACATATACATAAATAAAATAAAGGTTCATCAACAACTAAAAAACTTAAAAACAAACAACAACAACAAAAAAGGAGAAGGGCCCCTGTTTAGGAATGAATAGAGGGGTTGGAAGGGCATGGAACTAAATCAAGAACAGGCTGGCTTCCCCAAGTCTCGTTTCATCAGAGGAACAGGGGCAAAATGTGTAAAAACTTCAAGTCAGGTAAGTCTCTCTGTAGGGGTTCCTCAGTGGACTTGAAGGGAACTGAACTGCTAATTGTTGGATGGGGCAATTCCCATGGTCCTCTGCTGCCTCCCTCTGGGAGAGGGTAAGAGGGCGAGCTCTACCCTTCTCCAGCCGTTCCTCCTGGTTCCTCTGCACTGCACCCACCCTGATCAGCTCCTTGATTTCTCCTTGGGTTCTCAGATACTGTATTAGTCAGGGTTCTCCAGAGAAACACAAGCAATAGGAGATTTAGCTATAGTAGCTATAGCTTTAGATAGATGTATAGAAAGAGATTTATTATTGTCACTACTTGGGAGCCTGCCTGACATGGGAGGATATCAAGTTCCAGGCTGCCTGGGTAACTCAGCAAGACCCTTCTCTCAAAATAAAATGTACAAAAGGGATGGGAATATAATAGCTCAGTGGTAGAGTACTCATGTACGAGGCCCTGGTTCCAATTTCCAGTATTAAAAAACAACAACAATAAAAAGAGCGAGATTATGAATAATTGGCTCATGCAATTATGGAAGCTGACAAGTCATGATCTGCTGTCAATAAGCTGGAAGCCCAGGAGAGCCGGCAATATAGTGCAAGTCCAAGCCCAAAGACTTGAGAATAAGGGGACTGGTGTGCAAGTCGTGGCCTCAGTCTGATGACCTGAAAATCAAAAGTTCCAAATCCAGGGCAGAAAGCGACGCAGGTAGGGCCCAAGCAAAGCAAAGCAAAGCAAAGCAAATTCACCCCTTCTCTGTCTTTTGTTCTTTTTTTTTTTTTTTGGTACCGGGGATTCCACTCAGGGGCACTCAACCATTCGGGGGCACTCAACCACTGAGCCACATCCTCAGCCCTATTTTGCATTTTTGTTTAGAGTCAGGGTCTCACTGAGTTGCTAAGCACCTTGCCATTGCTAAGGCTGGCTTTGAACTCTCCATCCTCCCGATCCTGATCCTCCTGTCTCAGCCTCCCGAGTCGCTGGGATTACAGGTGTGCACCACTGCGCCGGCTACTTTTGTTCTATTTTAATACAATTGGATAATGTCCACCTGCATATATGTATGTATGTATATGTATAATTTTATTTATTTATTTTTAGGCAGGGTTTTGCTATGTTACTCAGACTGGTCTTGAACTCATTGGCTCAAGCAATCCTCCTGCCTCAGCCTCCCAAGTAGCTGAAACTATAGGTGCATGTCACTATGCCCTGTGAAATGTAAAATTAACCATCTTTACACTGGCCAATATCTTCCCAATGTCACCACTCCAGAGAAGGAACTAGATAAAAAGTGGATTTAGTAGGTTAACATAAGGGACTCTGGAATCTGGAAGTTCCTCTATTCCCCGATTCTCCTCTTCTGAGAAGAAATGGGCTTTTACTTGGCTTATTCATTTGCATTCCTATCCTCAAGGATGGGCTGGGGCTAGGGGGAGAGTAGTAGGCCTAAGAATTGGTGCCTCCCCTGTGGCCTCAGTCTTTCCCTGAAGAATGACTTTACCCAGGTTGAAACCCTCTGGCAGCCCAAGCCCAAGCCCAAATAGGAGTCAATGTTAGCTCTGCTTCACTGTCTTCTAGTGCCCTCTATTACTTACCCTTCTATAGGGTTGATCTTAGCTGGGCAACCTTTGACCTCAGCTCTGCCTACCCCGACCAGGGTTAGTCCAACTCAGAGGAGCCTGAAATCCCAGATGATAGTAGTGCAGGGAGGGCCAAAACAGGGCCAGAAATGACCAGAGGTCACATGGGCTCTATAAGAGGCACTTCCCTACCCAACTCCTCAGGTCTGGTCTGACAGTCCAGGCAGATGAGATAAACCAGTCAGGAGAAAAATAATTCTGGGTCTCTCTCCTCCTTCATGCTCACATGTATTAGACCTATTACTCCAGTCCACCAAACCCAGCAAATTCTCTCTCTCTCTCTCTCTCTCTCTCTCTCTCTCTCTCTCTCTCTCTCTCTCTCTCTCTCTCTCTCACATACACACACACTCAGAACTGATTCACCTCTAGCCTTAATGCTCATATGACAAATCACGGAGTAGAGACCAGTGCAGAGAGTTTGGGTTGTAGTGCACAGCAGGAGGCTGGACACTCAGCTGAGGGGTCAAGAAGAACAGGCACTGTGTTTGCAGGAAACCTGCGGGAAAACACAATGGGGGAAAAGAGGGCAAGAGATAATGGTGAGGGAAGTAAAGTAAAGGGTCAGCCAGAGGCTGAGCAGGGGCTGCCACTAAAGGGAAGAATTTGGGGAATGGTTCCTCTTGCCAGAATCCCATGGAGAGTGGAGCCCAAGTCTTGGGTTAACGAGCACACCCTGTCCTGCCTGAGTGAGAGGTGGGACCACTTCACCCTCCAAAGTCACCCTCAGAAGGAAGCAAGGTATGGTGGAACAGGCCTATAATCCTAGAGATCTGGGAGTCTGAGGCAGAAGGATTGCAAGTTCGAGGTCAGCCTCAGCAAGTTAGGGAAGGAGTCCCTAAGCAACTTACTGAGACCCTGTCGCAAAACCAAAAAACAGAAAGGTCTGAGGATGTGGTTCAGTGGTTAACTGCCCCTGGGTTCAATCACTGGTATTCCCCCACCACCAAAAAAAAAAAAAAAAAAAGAAGAAGAAGAAGAAAAAGAAGAAGCAGCCAGAAGCCAGGATTACTGCAGGCATCATTCTTCTTCCCTTCTGCTGCTAAATAGACAGACAGGACAGGTACGAATTGGGCTGCTGATCTCCATTTTTCCTTATCCCTCAAAAGGCTGACTCTCCTACTCTCCCAAATTCCATCATCCCCTGATGACATCCACTCTCTTATACTGACTGAGCTTCCGCTCCCAAGGTAGGTGGAGGGACAAAGCAGGTCCTCTCTTTCTTGGTCCAAATTCGAAACTAGACAAGCTTAGCGTAGAAATCAAAGAGATGATCATGGCTTCCTGCCCATCTCTTATTTACCTGTATCTGGTCTTTAACCTTTTGCCTTTAGTAGGATGTAGGGTCAGGGAAGTGGGAGGGTGAGCATTTTGACCTTGGAAGGCCTGCCTCTGGCTTTATCCATCCCCTGCCAGCTCTCAGTGCCCTTTCGAGGTTTATAGTCATATAAATCGCAGAGTCCCATGCCAGGCTCAGAGCCTGCGACTATAAATAGGCACGAGGTAAACAAGGTGGCAGATGCAGGGGCTTGGGACAAGACAGAAAATCTGCCCCTCTTTGCCTGGTCAGGGGCCAAGGCACATCCGTGGAAAGAGATATCTTCCCTCCCTTCTCCTTACCTCTTTTCCCCTGCCTGCTGGCTTTTGGCTGTCCATGCTCTGAGGTTCTAGTCTTTTCCCTCTAGGGATTATTATGCAAGGCAGATTTCTGCTCCAAGTTTCCTTGATCACCTGCTCTGTTTCATCTTGTCCTGAGTCAAGGGAGGGGGAGGGGTTTGTCTATTATGCTTAATGCCCCCCACTGCCTCCCTCCAGCTCCTTCCCACTCTTGAGGTGCTGCCTCCTCCAACCACTAGTCTCCATCACTCCTCTATCCTAATAGCCAAAGTGATGCTAACAGATCTCAAACTAGAAAGAAACTCTTCCAAAACAAAATAAAGACCCTCACCTCCCATCCATTCCTTGCCAAAGCACAGATCATAAAGAGTGTGGTGATTTCCAAACCCAGATTTCCTGTTATTTAAATTGATTCACCGCTGCCTGGCTACTTGGAATTTCTAACATCTCTGGACTGTGCAAGTCGAATTCTGGACAGAGGCTCTAAACTTGAGACAATTTAGGTGATACTGCTTTCTGAGCTATCCCTATCTTACCTCTTTTCTACTTTCTTTCTCTGTACTTGTCCTGGCCCAGTAGATTACCAGACTCCAAGAATCCTTAGGAACTTCAGGCCCCACAGGCTCCACAATTACCTCCCTCCATCACTCTTAGAAGTCTAGATCTTCCTTTTTTCATCCCAAGTTGAGCTCTCCAAACATATTCATGTATTACCACCCCCCATTTTTTTCTTTTTTCCTTTGTACAATGCTGGGGATTGAACCCAGGGCCTTGTGCACGATAGGCAAGTGCTCTACCATAGAGCTATGTCCCCATCCCTCCAAACATATTCACTCACTGGTTTAGAATTATAGAAATTAGAATTGAAGATAGATTGTAATGTTCTCATTTTATAGATGAGATGAAGCCCAGAGAGGTTAAGTGACTGATCACTGCCACATAGCTAATAATGGCTTTGTTGCTAAGGCTGGCAATGTTCCTCTGCAAAGCTTGCCTTTTCCATCTAGACCTTCAACATTCCAGCACCAGATGGCTTCCTTTGCCCCTGGAAACAGGCTATATACCTTTCAAAGGTCCATTCTCCTTTGAGCCCTACCTCCAGCCAGCTTCTCACATACAGAGAGAAAATGGACAGGCTCTGAGTCTCTGTGAATTGCTGAGCCTTATGTGGCTGCTTCCAGTTTTCCAATCTTTCTTTTCCTTCCTTCCTTTTCTTTCTTTTCTCTTCCTCCTCCTTTTCCTCTTCCTCTTCTCTTTCTCCTGCTCCTCTTTCTCTTTCTCTCTCTCTTTATTGAGGATTAAACTCCAGGGACATTTTACCACTGAGCTACATCTTCAGCCTTTTTATTTTTGAGACAGGATCTTGCAAATTTGCTGAGGGTCTCACTAGGCTGTTGAGGCTACCCTCAAACTTGCCATCCTCCTGTCTCAGCATCCCACATTGCTGGGATTGTAGGTGTGCTCCACTGTGCCTGGCTTCCGTTCTTCCAAACCCTCATTTTCCCTGAGTCCTATTATGGCTTACCAGACAGATGATATTGGAGGAAAGACTTCCCACAATCCCATTTTCATAAAGCTTGGAGGAGTGGGAGGCATCCTCCCCTCTGATGGGAAGCTACTTCTCTAGCTACTCCTTTATATTTCTTCTGAATGTCAATTTCATAATTTGGATGGCAGGGTGAGGTAAAGGCTGCTATTTAAATGGTGTACCCTTTGCCCTTGGTGTGCCTTGTCTAAGTGAGCACATGTGTATGTACATGCATTCATACACATGCACTCATATTCTCATCACCAAACTACTCAAGAGGTCTGTCTTAGTCTGTTCCTGCTGCGATAACAAAATTACCTTATACTTGATAACTTATAAATAATAGGAATTCATTTCTCACAGTTCTATAGGTTTGGAAGTCTAAGATCAATATTCCAGCAGATTTGGTGTCTGATGAAGGCTCACTCTGCTTCATAGGTAGCACCTCTTGCTGTGTCCCTACATGGCAGAAGGGGGAAAAGGGGCAAACAGGTTTCCCTAAGCCCATTTATAAAGACATGGATTCAATTCAAGAGGTCAGGGCCTTCATGACCCAATCATCTCCTAATGGCCCTCTCTCTGGTTTTGTTTTTCTGGTACTGGGGATTGAACCCAGGGGCACTGAGTCATGTGCTCAGCCCTTTTTATTTTTTAATTTGAGACAGGGTCTCACTAAGTTGCCCAGGCTGGCCTCAAACTTGTGATCCTCCTGTCTCAGCCTCCCGAGTCGCTGAGATTACAGGCATGTGCCACCCTATCCAGCAAGGCCCCATCTCTTAATATCATTCATTGCATTGAGAATTAAAAAGTTTCAGCATTTGTTTTCAAGGGACATAAACATTCAACCATAATAGCATCCTAAACTAGGAGTGAGACCAGAAAATCAGGCTCCACATGTCAGAAGGTCACAAGAAAGGGAAGACAAATACAGGCCTGGATTTGGAGGGATGAGAATGAGAACATGAGTTCCTGTAGTTCTCTGAGGGCACAGGTGAGGGGAAGGCACAGGTAACTAAGGGAAGTGAGAATGGCCTGCTCCCTGTCAGCTAAGAAAGGACCCTCTTTCCACTGGACTATCAGAACAAATGTTAATCTATAGGTGAGAAGGAAGATACTGAAAGAGGTCAGACATGTAGAGATCTGAGAGGGTGTCTAGTGACCCCAGAATTCTCCCATCTTACAGCTGCACTGGAGTTCCCAGGGTGCCATCTGCAAGTGCCTGAGATGTGTGGGGGCAGCTGGAGGGATGCCATAATCTATCTAGCACCTGTCCTACCCCAAAGGCTGATGATGTAACAGTATAACAATGTGGCAGAGGACAAGGGGGGCTTGGAGTATTGTTCTGGGGGAGGACTTGTCCAGTTTCCATTGATGTGGCTGGGAGAAGGCAGCTGTTGTCTATTCTGTGCTCAGAAGGAGCCTCTGCTCTTCATGAACAGTCTGAGCCTGCTTCTACCTCATTCCCAGGGCTTCAGTCATAGGGTATCTCCTGGAGAGCTCTTCTTCTAAGGAACAGAAGTGACAGGCAGCACCTGTCATCCACACAGAACTTAATCAGAGATCAGAAAAGACCTTGCCCATGACTGAAAAGGAGGCCTTCCTATGAGAAAGGAAATATTCAGACACTGGAGGATCCTTTATCCTAGACCCCCACAAGCATCAACTCCTCCCTCCCTGCTATATTGTGGATCTTGAAAATCACCCAAAGGGGCTGGGGATGTGGCTCAAGCGGCAGCGCGCTTGCCTGCCTGTCATGCGCGCTGCCCGGGTTCGATCCTCAGCACCACATACCAACAAAGATGTTGTGTCCGTCAACCACAAGCTCAAAGAAACAGAACCAACTCATTGGATTGGAATCTCTAAGACAGTGAACCAAAATAAACCTTTAAAAAAAAAAAAAAATCACCCAAAGGCAGGTGTATTCAAGGATTGGTCTCCAAGGTGGTGCTATTGAGAGGTGGGGCCTAGTGAGAGATTCTTAGATCACTGGGGACATGGTTTTGAAGCAATTTTGGGGACCCAGACTCACTCTTTTTTTGTGTGTGTGTGGTGATGGGCCTTGCATGTGCTAGGTAGGTGTTTTACCAATAGGTTAAACCCCTGGCCCTTCTTTCTCTTTCTCATTGCTGACAATGATGTGGTTTTTGCCCTGCCACATATTCCTATCATGATGTTCTGCCTCACCACAGGCCCAAAACAATGGGTCTAATTGATCATGAACTGGAACCTCCAAATTGCAAGCAAAAATGAACGTCTTTTGTTTATCTCAGGTATTTTGTCATAGTGATGGAAAGCTGACTGGCATGTTCCTCATACTCACATCTCATCTCCCTGTTTAGATGTTTCCACTTGCCCATGGACCTTCCATTTAGGCCTCCTCCAAAGGGTCCCTCACATAGGCCTCTTCCCACCCTGTACCTGGTATCTCTAGAAGGCCTCACCTTGGTCCTTCTTAAGCTTCCATCCTAGCTCTCCAGAGACTTTTACCATGATTTGTTGTAAATACCTTGGATGTGAACTGGCCTCAGATTTGGTGGCCACTGATACCCAGATATTCCCTAGATGCTCTTCTAGCCAGACTCAGAGGTGAGACCAGAGGGATGGTAAAACCATCATATTCCCCAACCTGGCCAATTTTCCTGGGCTTCTTCATCCAGGCTCCCCAGCTGGTCGGGTCCTAGAGAAGGAATCTCAGCATCCACTTTCTCCACCTTTCCCTTGTTTCTAACCTGAAATCCCATGTTATCATTCTTCAAAAAGGCTGTCCTTGAATGCAGCAGCCATGCCTAAACTGCTCACTGCTGCACCTCAAACACAATACCTCTAAGGTACAGGTTCAATAAATATTTACTGAAAGAGTCAGTCCGGAAACTTCTCCAGCTTTTTTTTTCTCAGTGAACAGCCCTGCCAAGGTCCAGACAGCCCCACTTTTATTCCCAAGCTAGCTTTTAAGGAGCTAGAGAGGCATTAACCTCTTTCAGTCCCAGATGATGAGGGGAAGCACATGGATGTCCAGATCTGGGACCCTGCGGTGCACACAGCGCCCACCTGCTTCCCCTGAGCTTCTGGGCCCCAGGCAGGATCACCTGGTCTCACTCATTCTTGCTGCCAAGGCCTCCTCGCCTGTATTTATATATACTAAAGCCTCTGCTCGAATAAAACATCCATGTAAAATCCAATTTCCTCAGAATCTCTTTTGGAGTCTGGGCCTAAGATGGAGTAGGTAACCCCAGCGGTAACAGCCTGAACCGCTCCTGCTGGCTGCAAAGGTGAGGCCCATTTTTCAATTATCTATCTGCTGTGACAGCAGCGGTCCAGCCATCAAGCCAAGGCAGGGGGAGGGGAGGCAGAGCTGGGGAGGAGGGAGAAAGAGCAAGGGCATGGTGGGGGGGGGGGGAGGAGAGAGAGAAACTCAGGCAGAGGCACAGGGGAGAGAGAGATCCTTGCATGAGGCACCCAGTAGGTGCACAAGAATTATTTGGAAAATGAATGGTCTGAAGAGTGAATAGGAAGGGTGAGGGTGAGGCGAGGAGAGGGGGAGAGCTGGAGAGACACAGAGTGGGTGGAGAGAGGGAGAGGGGGGAGGGAGGGGGAGGGGAGACGAGCGTGGATGGAGCCAACAAGAGGCTCCTGTGTCAATCCGTGGAAACGGGAGGCAGAGTGATGCGGTCACAGCTCCTGCCATCAATATCCTCTAATATAAATGTCAGTGATGCTATTTTCCGCGCAGTCATTTCGCACACTGCTGATTACATTAACGTATAATGGAGGGGCGCCGGCTCCACTGCTTTCTCCCCTAACCCTCCCCCCGGTGATGTGTCAATAGCCGCCTCCATGAACAAGTCAATTTTCTGCAGGCTTGGCAGCGGAATAAATCTGCCCGGCTATGGGGAGAGCTGGAGATATTTATACACCCGGCTCCTGCCTCCCGTGTGCGCGCGCGCGCGCGTGTGCGCGGCGGGCACGGACCCGCGCTAGGGCGGGGGTGGGGGGCCTGGGGCGCGCCACCGAGCTGAATGATTTCCAGCCCCGACTCAATAAGAGGAGAATTTAGAGCGGTCCCTGAGCTGGGCTCCCAGAAACAGCCTTACACGTTTATTTTCCTTAGCTGAACAGGAAAGGCGAGAATTATATGTGGATTTATAGGACAGGCGCAGCTCAACCCAAATGCTCCCGCTCTGGGGGGCGGGAGGGGGAGGGGAAGGGAGGTGGCAGGCCGAGCGTGGGCCGCTGGGACTCCCGCTCGCGCGGGTGCTGGTAAGGGCGCACCCCCCTCGCCGGTCGCTTTAATTACATTTGTTCTTGTCCTTCGTGAGGGCGAGACTTCGGCGCGGCCCGCGTGGGGGTAGGGGAAGGCTCAGGCAGGACTGCCTGGAGATGGGGGGGAGGGGGCACCGGGAATGGGGACAGGGGGAGACGGGGGGGGGCGGTGCTGTCAGCTTCGGCTCAGAAGCGGATCAATAGTACGAGATCTAATGGGCTAACTGCCAAGCGGGCGCACCGAGGCGCTGCCCCGCGGGGGCGGGAACGGGTGGGGGAAGGATGCGAGGAGGAAGGGGGTGGGAGGGGGAGGGAGAATGCGGGAGGGGGCGGGCAGGAAAAGTGGAAGAGGTGGGGGGAGGGGAGAGGGGGAAAAAGGGAGAAGGGGACGGAAGGAGAGCCAGAGGAAAGGGACAGGACAGGACAGTCCTCGCGGGGGCGTCTCTTCAGCATCCTTTACCCCCTTAACACTTGGAAGGAGGAATCTGTCCCGGAGCCGTGCGACCCTAGTCTTGGGCCTCTTCTGTGCCACTGAGCCGCCAGGGGGCGGCGCGATCCTGTACTCTCCCGCGGATCTCTGCGACTCCGGGTTGGGGCTCCAGTGACCTTTCGCCTCCGAGCCACCAATGCCTAGTCCAGGCGCGACACCCTCTGCCCTCTCCCGGAGGCCTCCGCTCGTGGCGGAGGTGGGCGTAGGGCGTCTCCCTCCGTCCGCTTAGAAGGAACTTTGTGGCTTTCAAATTGTTGGGCAGGGTGCCCTGGTACCCTGGAGCAGGTTAATGCCCAGGTTACCGGACCTGGGGCTGGTCAACATTACCTAAAGATTATCTGAGACTGTGGCAGACGCGCTTAAGAGGCAGTGTGGCATTTCGGCCTTCACATTCTGGCGGAGGAGCTCAGCCAATTCTCTGGGACATCCCTTCGAGAAGGGTCCTTCTGAGTGTGTTAAGGAGGCCAGCCAAGGTCGCTGGGAATCAATGTCATGTGGTCCAGTTTTACCTCTTTTGGTTTTTACCATTGTCCCACCCCCTAAGCTTCTGTTCATAGATATATCCTTTCCTCAGCTCTGAGCCTGACCCTTCCTAAATTGAGTGAGAAAATAAAATACAGCTCAACATCCTTACCAGCAAGTTCTGCTACCGAGGAGAGGGGTAGCAGAATTGTCCCCCAGTGGGGACAATCCAATAATTCTCAACTTCAGTTCCTATGGGAATTACTTAGGGCTATTCAACGTAAACGGATTTACCTACACGACTTCATTGTAAGGGATGTGTTCTCCCCCACAGGGTTGCTGGAAACATGCACTTTATCAAAGCTCCCCAGGTAATTCTAATACATTCCCACATGGGCACTGAGTAAAGAGAGGTATTACTGTGTTGGATGTGGTAGCTCTGCCTGGGGTATTTGCCATCCTGGATATGTCAGTGTGTCACTGTGTGCGAATGTCATTGAGTACCTGTGTCATTGGGTAAGTATTGCTTTATGCATGTCTTTGTGCATCCTTTATGTGTGGATGTCACTGGATATGCACCGCTGTCCTCTATGTCATTGGTGTTATCGGTGTTTATTGGGAGCACCTATTGTGTGTGTGTCATTGTACATGCCTGTCCTGATGAGAGCAAGTGCGGGTCCTGTGGTGTGTTTGTGTTGAGTCCAGCACATCTCTGTGGGCTCCATTGTGGGGCACAGCCATTGTGTCCATGTCATTGAGCGTGTGTGCTGGCCAGAGCTTGTGACACAAATGGAACGAAGCTGATCTGCCCCAGAAGCAAAGGCGGCAATGACCTTCTTTTTCCAATTATATCCTGGTCAGAGGTGAGCGACCTCTCCCCACTGAGGCCAATTCTTGTCATGCAAACCGAACAGAAGGATGGAGATTAGAGGAATGTGACCGACCGAGTCACGTGTGAAAACAATCAGCTATCAATGGGCCCGATCAATGCTCCAGATTACAGATGAGCCCTGGGCATGCAGTCACTTTGGAGTTTTTCCCAAGGAGGGAAAAACATACAATATACAGCCACACACATGTCACACATGGAAAGAGATCCACATGCACTTATATAGCTTGGGGACAGAGAAGAATTGGGTTGAGGAGAGCTGGACAAAATAGTGGCCACCTGCCCTGAATTGGTGGGCAACTATTGTTATAGGTTCTTCTGTTGTTTTTGCTAAAGATGCAACCTTTATTCAGCAGGTAGCGGGACATGTAAAAGCTTGTGTTGAGTGCTTTCTATTTTAAGTTCAGAGAGTTAGAATTCTAAGTGGGTCACAGGAGGCATTGTGGGGATTTGGAGGAAACTCTCATGTCAGGAACAGGAGCAATAGAGGGCTTCAGAGGGTGGTAAAGGAAAGTCTTTGGTTAGCTGGGGGCTGGGGGCAGATATGAAGCACAGGGGTTGCTGAGGCTAGGGTACCTATCCTTAGAACAACTTGAAACCAGGCTGCAGGATGGGGGAGATGAGCTTCTGAAGGCAAGGCTAGCAGCACTAACCACAAACATGCTCCAGGAGACAAATGGCTGGGGAATCTAGGGCTTGCAAGTGCAGGACCATGAGGGGCCCTCATGAAAGTTGACTAGTCTTTGGTGAGAGATGGGGACAGGCATTGGGGGCTATAAAGACCAGCTGTGGGGCTGAGACTGGGTCAACACCCACAGGATCTAGAGAGACCAATGAGAAAATGGGAGGGTTCTGGAAAGGTCCTAGGACTTTACCAGACTTGGCTATGATATTGGTTGAGCTTACCTTTGGCCAGCAGTATGGCTGAGTCTAGCACTCACGCCAGCAAAGGCCAAGGCAAGGGGTAGTATCATGTCCTCTGTGTTGGAAGAGGGAGGAAAGAGAATTTTCCTGAGGTCTTGAGTTGTCTTAGAATTCCTTTGGTACGCATTCATGGATGCCCCACTTCACCTTACCCTATAGGAATGTAATGACAGGCAAGAATGCCCTTAGTGAGCTTGCAGCTTAATGTACAATAAAGAATTTGAAAGAGTTTAAAGACATTAAATTCTTTTTTTTTCTTTTTTCTTTGGAAAAGTGTTATATAACAGCATACCACCAGGATTCAAATCCCAGCTGTGCCACTTACCAGCCTGAGCCTAGGAATTCTCAGGCCCTCCTTTTCTCTATTCTACCTCTTAGAATCCTTATGCAAATTTTAGGTAAAGTCCTTAAGAACCCTGGGTACTTAAGGAAGTGTTGGCTTTTCTAGGCTCTCCTTCAATTTTCTACTACAATGCCTTTGGAAAAGTCCTGCCTGAAATAAGGTGAAGGAGGACTTGTTCACACCTGGGACAAGATAAGGGGGTGGACAGAGGACCCTGAGAAGCTGGATTGTAGGACAGAGGAGGGACAGAGAAGGGGCCTGTGAGAGGATGTGGGAAGACTGGTGTGGGCTATCTAAAAAGTCTCTTCCTAGGTGGGCTGAAGAGGTACGGCAGAGTGGGCAGTGGTATGCGTGAGGAAAGCAGTTAGTGCTGCTAGCTCTGCCCCTTCTCCCTGGGACAGCAGCCTCTGCTGGCACTGCTAGGCCCTAGACATCCAGGGGGCTGCAAGAGGAAACCTGCCCAATGCTGTGGGAAAATCCTTTCCTAGGACCTTTGTTTTCCTGGGCCAGGCCTCTCCTAGCTTCCTTCTCCCACCACATGACCTTAGTTACAGCAGCCCCCTCTGCTGGCCTCAGCAGCGCTAGAGCTGGTCCTGCCTCTGCCTTTTCCTCCTTTTCCTCTAGTCCCCCCGGGGCTCTGAGATGAGAGGTCACCGCAGGCCCATCCTGTTGCCTGGGAAATTGAGGGCCAGAGGATGCTTGAACTAGGCCTACTTATTTAAACAGACTCTAGTAACACTCAAGAGTGATCCATGAAGCCTGCTTGGCTAAATGACCAAGTCACAGGCTCTAGAAACAGAGTCCTGAGTTTGAATTTGAAGGCTGATTCTGTTATGTGGTAACTGGTATAAACTTGGACATATCGTTTAATGTGTTTATCCTCAGTTTCCTCATCTACCCTCCTCAACCCTACTTTGTGGGGTTGTTAGGAAGATGAAATAAGGCGGTGCACTTTATAAAAGGTTCAGCACAGATCACTAAGTAAGTGATCAACCAATGCTCCAAGAATTTGCCCAAAGAGGAACCTCCTGCTATGGCAGGACTGGGGCCTTTTGGTGTCTTAGCTCTTGAGTGTGGATGGCTGGGAACCTCACTGCTCCAAGTTTTTTTTAATTCAAATTCCATAGCACCAAATGGCTGAGCAGCTGTCAGAATCTGCCACTGCTTTGTAGGATGGGTGAGAGAGATGAGATGGGGGAGACCTGGTTACTATGCAGGGGACAAAGGGTTAAGGCAGGTGGAGGGTGCTGGCATAAGAGTAGGTCACTCCCTCCACGCCTATTGATTATTCTCCTCTCCAGGTGTTTTTGTGGCCTTTCCCCTCCTCCCTTGGGGTGGGAGTGGGGGCTGCTGGGTCCACTTCGGGCTTAGTTATTGTTTTAATTTTGGTGCTGGCTCCCTGGTGCCCGGAGTGGATAATGAAAGAGGAAAAGAGAGGTCAGGGTGGTGCCCAGGCAGCAGATTTCTGCCCGTCAGACTGAGCCAGAACGGGTGGGGAAGTGGTGATGGGGGGGGGGTTAAGTTAATATCAATAAAGCAACTGAAGTCTCAGAAGTGAGGAGCTGCAGAGCCAAGCACAATGTCTTTGTACTCTGGGAGTCTAATGGGGCGCTTTGCCTCTTCACAATGAATCCTGGGAATGGAGATGGGCAAAGGATATGGGGTACAGCAAGCACACAGGCTGGGTGGGCTCAGCTCAGTGGCAGCAAAGAGTGACGATGGAACATGGGAGGAGCTAGGTAGAGAATGAGAGTCTCAATTCTGTCTCATAGTTAGGTCACTCAGTGCTTTTGTGTTCCCCACATCATCCTACTGTGTATCCAGCCACACACAGGGTGGGTTGGTGGGTTGTGGGTCTGTGAGGCGACTAGTGATGGAGAAAAACAGGCAGGAAAGCACAGGGGTTAAGCCCACAAGCTTTGCTGCCAGACAGACCTGTGTTCCTGGCCACGTTTTATTTACTAGCTATGTGACTGCAAATTTCTGAACCTCTCTGAGCCTCAGTTTCCTCTTCTGTAGGATGACATTATTAGTGAAGCTGGCCACATAGGTCATTGACATTGTATTTAGAGAACTCAGCACAGGGCCTGATGTGCAGTGAGCATGCAATATGTGCTAGCTATCCCTATTAAGCCTGTTTTCCTCAGCTGTGAAATGGGGATATCAGTTGTAACTTCCCCATAGGGGTCTTATGGGGAGCAAATTAGATAAAGCCTGTAAAGTGCTTAGCACAGTGCCTGGTACATAAATAAGCCCTCAATACATGTTAGCTGTTGTTATTATATTATTTTTATCTTTATTATTCCCTGCTGTCTTGGAACTAGTGATTTAGTTGAGGAGACTGAGGCCAGGCCACTCCCTCCTTACCCTCCTTGGCCATCTAAAGTATTTGGCTCCTTTTGTAAGGACTTTCTGAAGCCCAAGCCCTGGAGAAGAAAGCTTCTGGTTCTTTTATAATCCAGGCGGCAGACAGATACAAGTCCCTGGGAGCTGAGATGACTGCTGAACTTGCTAGAGAATGGATCTTCCAGGACCCTGTTGGACCCCAGAAGAAACATGTTGGCAACATGGCTGTCCATGGAGGGCCACCTGCCTTGTTCTGACCCTGCCCACCCCTGGGCTATAGGAGGATGCTCACCTGTTTATCTGTGGGAGAGCTCTGCAGGCCTGACAGAGAATATGGGTCTCAGAAACATCACCTTACCCCTGTTCAAGATCCCCCAAATCCTCTCCCTCTCTCAGGGCTTGGTAGGAACTGAGCAGATCAAAAAAGAGGGTAGTTAATGGTTCCCACTTGACCTTTCTTCCCCCACTCCCCACCCCCAACCCCAGCGGGCAGGCAGGCTGAGGGGATGAATGGAGTAGAGGGCACGATTTTCACATTAATGGCAGCATATGTTGTGTTTATTGACACCGCAGGGTCGGTGCTTGTGGTGGTTGGGGGGGGAGCCAGGGAGGCCACAGGCAGGGTGTGGGGGGAGGCAGAGCAGAGGGGAAGGCTGCTGGCGGGCGGGGATGGGGAGAGGGGGCTGGGGGGCTGGGGGGAGGAGGCAGGAGCAATATTGTAGCAGGAGCACACCAGGTGCTCGCTGTCAGCCCGAACAAAAAGGAAGAGTCAGCAACTCTTGGGGTAGGGGGAGGCGGGAGCCACTGCCTGCTCCAGCCTTGCAGCCTCTCCCTGTTAACCCCTGCTCTGCCACACAGCTGCCACGTGGGGTGTCCCACACAGCCCTGCTCTCTTGAGACACTCTGTCCCTTCAGTCATCTGGGAGATGCACTTATCTTTGTGGTGGGCAGTGGCAGGACTTTCATTTTCCCTCCCCAAAGCCTGAAGGAAACGCAGCAGCTCTCTCTGTTCTACCCTTTCCCCCATGGAAGGGCTTAAGTAGTCCTTGGGAGGTTGGTAAACTAGACTGGCAGGGGTCAGTGACCTTGGGTTTCTGAAGGTGCTGTAGGTGGTGGCTGGGGTGCTATGTGAGGAAGGGATAAAAGAAGGTGGTAATGGGCCCTTACATTGCCTATAAAGACCCCCCCCCATCTCCCTTTCTGCCTTGGCTCCAGGTTCCTTGCATCTTAGGAGCCTCCCTGAGTCCTCTGGCCTGGAGCAGTGGGAGTAAGAGGAGAAGGGGACATAGGCTATTCTATAGAGATGGCTCTCAGTTGACTGAACAAACTGGGCTCACTTGCTTGCCCTTTGGAAAAGCTCTGGAGCTCATCCTGGAATACTCAGGGGTGTGGAGGGTAAACAGCAAAGTGGGCTCTCAACCTCCACTCCCATGTTGGGAGGGGCTCCTGGCCCCTGGCTGAGGAGCAGGGCTTTAGGCATGGGTTCCTCTCCATTTTCCTTCCTCTTCCTGCAAAGCTCTGAAGGGAAGGAAGGTGTTTAGGGCTGCTGGGACTTGTTTCCAGTATTCTCATTGCTTGGGGAGTTCCCCTAAGGTTGGATGGTGGGATGATGGTGGTGGCAGTGGTGTGTGCAGAAGTGAATGAGAGGGAAGTTCCACCTAGAAGAGGAGGAGGGGGCACTGGCCTTTAACCCCAAGAAGGCAAGAATTAGTGCTTATACCTCCACTCTGCATGCTGGTCTCCTTCAGAGTCTGGCCTGACATTCTGGAGCCTTCTATTTGGACATTAACTTAAGTCTTGGTTATTCTAGAGTTTATGTCATGGGTGTCCTGGTTCCCCTCTCTTGCACAAGGGGAAGGACTTGTAGAGGGGAAGGGTGTTCCTTCTGATATATTCTCACCCTCTAGCCCCGTCTCTGTCTGGCCACTCAGGGTGCATTTACCCAGAGAGGCCTCAGTGGATTTCCCTACCTAGGGCTGTACCAGAGGCAGACGTAGTGGTGGCCGGCCGGGAGCCCTCCTTGGCCGGCTCCTCTCAGTCGATCAGGGCCAACTCGCTCCCAAGCCCTCTGCCGCGCATTGCGTTACGAAGCCCCAGGGCAGACCCGGCCGCTGCGCCCCTCGCCACTCTCATCCGCGTTCTTCCCTGGGCTTCGGGCCCGGTCCGCGCCCCCCTTCCGCGGCCCTCTCGCTGGGCTCCAGCTGCGCGCGGAGCGGTCCCCGGCTCGGCTCCAGCTCCTCAATGGCCCTACTCCCCCATTACCCTGATGTCGGCCCCTCTCCCCCTCGGCTTTATCGGCTCTCAGCCGGCTCCGCCGGGGTAATGAGGGCCCTCCTAATTACCATTGCAGAAACTCCACTTACATTAACAGCTCCATCCGAGGAGCGGCAACATCTGCTGTGCGCAGGCAGGCGCCCCTCCCCCGCCCCTCGCTCCCCGCCCCTCGCCGCTCCCCTCTTTCCCAACCCTCTCCCCCAACCTCCTTTCCACCCTTTCTGGATCCCCTCTGCAATCTTCCCCTTCTAATCTCTCGTCATGCCCTCCCACCACCCTGCCAGCCAGGTCCTTTTCAACGACAGCAGCCAGGATAAGAGAGATCCGCACTGGGACAGGGCCCCAGAGATATGGAGAGATGGAGACACTCAAGAGGGCCCGGGCCAGAACTCCAAGAGGCCCATAAACTCAGGATCCCAGAAACATATTCAGGGAACCTGGGAACACATAGAAAATGAAAGCAGCAGAGCTTGCGAAAGAGTTGGAGTGTAGGAGGGGGCAAACTGCCTACATGCACATGGGGGCAGGAGGTGGGCAGCTCTGAGGTCCACCAGTGGGCAAAGGTATGTGAATGGTATGCATATAGTGTGCATGCTCATGTATCATGTATTTTGCGTGCTCCTTTATTTAAGTATAGTGCATGAGTGTGTGCCTGTCAACGTGTCTTTACTTTCATGTGTATGTATCTGTGTTTTCATAGTACATCTATTATGCATTTGTATCATATGTACAATTACATTTGTCTATATGTATCTCTGGGCTTGCATTTTGTCTATCATGTTTATGCATATACTTGCTTATAGCATTTGTAATTTTGTGTGTGTATCATTCCAGTGTGATTTGTGCAAATGTGATACAGGTTTAAAGTCATGTGTGCGCATGTGTGAATGCAAAGTGCCTCTGGGAGTGTCTGGATCTCTGCGTGCATGCCTATGCATGTGTGTATCATCTGTGTAATTATTTGATGAGAGTGGGAGCATGTGTGTGTTCCTGCTCCATGGGGGATGACAGACAGTTGGGAAGACGCTGAGCCCATTTTATCTGAGGTTAACAGGGGTCAAGTTTCACTCCTGGAAGTCCCCCACCCTCCTCCCCACCCCATACAATTAAGCCTCAGTGTGGTGGAAAGACAGCCAGCAGACATTAAGAAAGGTCAACAATATTATCAGCTTCTAATCCAATTAGTTACTGTTTATTTGGGAATCCAGCTCCAGGTCAGCTTCTAGGGAGGAGGCCTGGGAGGAGGAAGACGTGTGATGAGCTGAAAGAAACTGGAAGGTGCCAGGGCTTGAGGGGAGAGACTGTCCCTAAAGCACCATCAGGTAAGTTACCTCCCACTGATTACCTGGAGCTGGGAGGCTTTAGGGATGGATCTGTGAGTCATGTCACGGGGTGGGGGTGGGGGGCTGACATCATCTCCAGAGGTTGGGGTGTAAGAGAGAGCATCTCCCTCACCCAGAGAGACTTCCTGCCTCTTTCCAGCCCTGGGATCCCTAAGAGGAAGACTGGGAGGTGATCAGGTTGCCTCGGGGCTCTGGCCAACTTCCCCTGGAACGGGAGAGTCAGAGGAGGAGATGTTGGTAAATGCACTATTAGTTTTTGAAGCCACTTCATTAATCCTGCCCTCTATTTTATTTCCCTTCTTCTCTTCCCACCTGCTATTCTAGACCAAAGCAGGATCTCTACTCCCTCCCACTCTGGGACACACAGGGACTCTAACTTAGAACCATGGGGTCCCTGATCCTCCCTACATAAGTATAAGAAAGACCAAGAATTTTGCCTCATGGCCTTGGCTGGGAGCAGCCCAGTGGGCCTGGGGGCCTGGGCAGAAGGGGAATAGGCCTTTGCCCTGCTCTAACCCTCTCTGACCTCTCAGAAATGGATAGTAGCTTGGTGGGCCCAGGATATGGGAGGGGGCTAATAGGAAGAAAACTGGCTGGATCTCAGGCCATATTTTAAAGTGCTTCCCTCACCCCCAGCTCTCTGTCAGGGGCAGGTAGAACTGACCATCCCCCACGTGCAACTGTGGCCAAATCAGGGTGACAGGGATAACCATGCTCCTCAAGGAACCAAATCTGAAGCCAACTTTTTTGTACAACAGATTGAACCCAGGGGTTCTTTAACCCCTAGTCCTTTTCATTTTGAAAAAGGTTCTTTTTTTTTTTTTTTTCTTTTTCCTTTTTGTGGTGCTGGAGATTGAACCCGGGGCCTTATGCAGGCAAGGCAAGTACTCTCCCAGTTGAGCTATATCCCCAGCCCTTGAGAAAGGTTCTAAGTTGCAGAAAGCCTCACAAAGTTGCTGAGGCTGGCCTCAAATCTGGGGTTCTCCTGCTTCAACCTCCCATGTTGCTGGGATTACAGGTGTGCACCACTGCACCCACACTTTTGTTTGTTCTTGAGATGAAGTGCATAAACCCAAACCCCATGGATCAGACTTCTTGTTCTTCCTGGCCCCTCCTCTTCATACAGAAACATTTGCTTTCATTTCCCTGCCTTTTCCAAGCATATATTCATGCCCCCCCACAACCTGCCCCTGAGACTCCAGGCCTGAGGTGGGCAGGGTGTGACATCAGTGGTGGGCCTTCCTTATTTAAAAACCTACAGTGGATCCAAATTCTTTACAGAAGACTTCCCCTAAGATGGAGTGTGGTGGTGCATGCCTGTAATCCCAGCAGCTCTGTAGGCTGAGGCAGAAGGTTGTAAGTTCAAAGCCAGCCTCAGTATCTTTATATATATATTATAAAGGCTGGGGTTATGTGGCTCAGTGGTTAAGCACCTCTGAGTTCAATCCTGGGTACCAAAAAAATTAATTAAAAGACTTCCCTGAAAGGTGTTTCCCTGTTTCCACACTCAGAAAGATGAACCAGGAAAAGTATTTCCCTGGTCCCACCCCAAATATTCTCACCCTTAACTGAGATTGATGTAAATCAAAAAGATCTATATGCTCAGGGCCCACCCCAAATCAAGCCAACCTGGATCTCCAAGATTGGCCCCCTGGAATCCATAAAATTTATAAACTTCCACAGGTAAGAGCTGATTAGAAAATTCTGTCAATTTAAAAATTATTATTTGCAAATGACAAAGCACTGCTTCTCATTCTTTCATTTAGGGCAGTATTATTATCTCCATTTTACAGATGAGGAAATGAGGCCTATGTTGACTAAGGACAGGGGTCTTGTTTCCTTCCTTCCTTTTTTTTTTCTTTTTGGTACCGGGAATTGAACCCAGTGGTCTTCAACCACTGAGCCACATCCTCAGTGGATATTGAGACAGGGTCTTGCTAAGTTCCTTAGGTCCTTGCTGAATTATTGAGGTTATCCTTGAATTTGAGATTCTCCTGCCTCACAGAAGTGAGAACTGACCATCTCCCACATGTAATTATAGCCAAATCAGGGTGACAGGGATAGCCATGCTCCTGTCAAGTTATTGGGATTATAGGAGTGCACCACCATGCGTGGTCTCCCATCCTTCTTTCCTTCTCAAACAACAGGTCTCCTCATTTCAGCTGCAGCTAGTCAGTGACAGGGGTTTAGAATACCCACATGGGCCTATGCTGCTGCAAGAGTCCCTTCTTTGCCTTGCCTGCTGCCAAGCACAGCCTCTTCATGGACAGTTCACTTATTTTAACAATCCTTTATGAGGATCTTACTTAGGCACTACAGAGTGTTTTGAGGGGGATAAATAAGGCACTTGCTCCCTACTATGTAGCAGGAGGACATATTTGGACAAATAGGTCCTTTGGTGTCAGACAGTTCTGTATTTGTATTCTGGTTCTACTTACCATTCCACACCATTTTGTTCAACTTATTAGTTGCCCAGACCCCCTCTTGTAAAGCAGAAATAATAATACCTATTTTCAAGGGCTGGGTTGGGGGATCTCAGTTGTAGAGCATGTGCTTACCATGTGCAAGGCCCTGGGTTTGATCCTCAGAACCAAAATAAATTTTCAAAAAATTCAATAATGCCTACTTTTGGAGGGAAGAGAAAAGAGAGGAGGATACCTACTTTCCAGAATTGTTGGGATTAGAGGCAATCAATAGAGACTAAGTCCTAATTTGGTAGTTGATTGACAGGTGGAAAAGATCATTATTTATTTTTATAAAATAGAAAGAAATAACCATCACACCTGCTAGAGTGGCTAAAATGAAAAAGACTGACAATGCTAGAGCAACCAGAACTCACAGACGATGCTAGAAGTGTAAGTTGTCCAAAGAATCACTTGGGACAAATGTTTGGCAGTGCTACTCAAGGTAAACATATGTATATCCTACACCTCAGCAGTTCTGTTCCTGGGTATATGCTCTTGAGAAATGAATGCTATATTCAGCAAAAGTCATGTACAAGAATGTTCACAGAAGCTGATTTTGTAATTACCCCAAACTGACAACCCAGTTTGCCCATCAACAATAGAATGGGCAAATACATTTTGGTATATTCTCTTTTTTTTTTTTTTTTTAAAGAGAGAGTCAGAGAGAGAGGGGGACAGAGAGAGAGAGAGAGAGAGAGAGAGAGAGAGAGAGAGAGAGAGAGAATTTTAACATTTATTCATTTTTTCTTAGTTCTCGGCGGACACAACATCTTTGTTGGTATGTGGTGCTGCTGAGGATCGAACCCGGGCCGCACGCATGCTAGGCGAGTGTGCTACCGCTTGAGCCAAATCCCCAGCCCGTTTTTGGTATATTCTCAACCATAGTTTTGAGCAGGACAGGGACATAATGGAATACTACAAAGCAAGGAAAAAAGAATAAACAACTAAAGAATGCAAGAATATAGGTAAATCTCACAGATGCAATGTTGCATGTCTTTGGACACCAAAGAGTATATATTGTATGATGCATTTATACAAGGCTCAATTAATCCATGTTGTATAAGGCAAAATTAACCCATGATGATAGAAGATAAAATAGGAGATACTAGGGGAAAAGGCAAGAAATGCTAGAAATGCTAGGATACTAGATATATGTATGTTTTCATGTGATTATAGGTGACTGTGTATGTGTGTGTGTGTGTGTGTGTGTGTGTGTGTGCATATGTGCATGTAAAAATCCACTTAACTTCATGTAAGCCAGGCACAGTGGCACACTCTATAATCCCAGCAACTTGGGTGGCAAAGGCAGGAGGATCACAAGATGATCTTGTCTCAAAATAAAAATTATAAAGGGCTGGGGATGTGGCTGGGTGGCAGGTCTCCCCTGGGTTTAATCCCCAGTACTGAAAAAATTTGACTTAAAATGATTGCACTTGACTGTACATAAGTTATGCTTCAATTAACAAAAATCATTATGCTATCAGGCAGCCTAAGATTGATGCCCTGAGGGGAGTAAGAAGTCCCATAGAACTCAAAGGAAGGGGTATACCTGTGCTAGGAAGGGTGATCAGGAAAGGTTTGGCCAGAGGAGGCCTTAACTACAGGATAGGAGGGAAGGTAGGTAGCACTAATAGGCAGAGGAGGGAAGAACTATGGATTCTTCATGGGGGTGACATTGTGTGAAGGTGGACAAAAATCATTTCAGGAGTCTGCAAATGTAGGTTTGAGGTTAGCTTAGCAAGACCCTGCCTGAGTGCCAGAGAAGTTTGTATTTAATTGGCCACCATAGTTTTGAGCAGGACAGGGACATAATGGAGTACGTTTGGGTGATTTCCATGGCAACTGATGATTGGCATTTAGGCTGTAGCAACAATCCAGCAAGAGAAACTATGGGCCTGCTGCAGCCTCCAGGGCTCTGGGATCCTTAGTCTCAGACCTTTTGGGTGACAGGGCCATGCTTCAGGAAAAGCCAGATTGCAGTGATGGCAGAGAGCAGAAAAAGTAGGAATGAAGAGAGGTCTCAGCTGAGGGTACAGCTGAGGGTACAACCTCAGCCCCTCTTTTTCCTGCTTTTTTACACTTTCCTACAATGAATACAAGTTACTCGGCTAAACAGAAAAAAATAAAGTGGAAGAGGGAAGAAAAAAGAAACCGGAGAAAGAAATGTGCTTGGATGGTCATGCAGAGAAATGGAAACTGCTATTTAGAAACAGTTCTCTAGCTCCAGAGCACGCAGAAGGGGCAGTCTCCACAGGCCCAGGTAGGGAACAGGGTTGGGTTTGAATCTTAAAGGGTTGGAGAGGTGTAGATCAATTGGCAGGTAGATGGTGTCCAACACCTTTAATAAAAAGTCATCATTCTAGAATAGAAGATAGTGCATGGGAGATTGATTTTGTGCTGTCTCATAGATTTCTTGAATTATTCGTATTAGATACAA
This sequence comes from Urocitellus parryii, assembly GCF_045843805.1. Lineage (NCBI taxonomy): Eukaryota > Metazoa > Chordata > Mammalia > Rodentia > Sciuridae > Urocitellus > Urocitellus parryii. The sequence continues at coordinate 185,119,451 of NC_135535.1, read as the reverse complement.
TTAAGGCACAAAGTTGCAAAACTTATCATGGAAATAGTTAGCTTGCATCCAATTCCAGGGTAGTAGAAGGAATCCTTCTCTGATTCCACATTCTGTTTGGAACATTGGATGTCTAATGTTAAGTTGTTGCCCAAGTTATCTGCCTCCACCACATCCATAGTTCCAACTTATCACCATTATTCTCTTTATAATTTTGGGAATGCAGAGTAAAAATGAGGAGTTGAAGTGAAGTGGAAAGGCAGTGGTATCTTTTTCAAGGAATCTTTCAATAAACCTAAATTTTTAAAAAATGCCAGCATTCAGAGTGCTTACTAGGTGACAGTTTTTGTTATCACTGATCATCAGTCCAATCCTACATGCATGCAGCACAAATGTATTCTCCCAATGATGACACTACTCTGAGAAGTAACTTGCCCAAGGTCCTTCTGCAAAGGTGAGCTTTGAATCCCATGTTGAGATGAGATGATTTCTTTCCACTAAACTCCCAGATTATTTTCCACATGTGAGATATAAGAAATAGTCCTGAAAGAGAGGAGGCTGTGCAGCCAGGTGCTCAGGCCGGAACCTCCTACCCCAGGCAGGACTGGGCTGCGCTTGGCTGAGTCCTCCCTCTCCCAAGTTTACTTCCCACCTCCAGGTTATTGCAGGGAACTATCAGTTCCTGGAGTTGTCTCCAGACCACCTGAAGTGGGCACCAGGCATTGGTACCTGCTATCAGCCCAAACAACATTCCCTTCTCCTCTCTCCTTATTGCCATTACTGCTGACGCCCCCTTCCCTTCCTGACTGCCACCGCCATCCATCAGCAGCACTTTAAGCTCTGCCGCAGCCCCTTCAAGTTGCTAAATCTCCTATTTGGTTTAGTTCCACTCCAGCTCCCTCTGCACGGAAGGACCCAATGGGACACAGGGAAATTATACATGTAATAAGGAGCCGGTTTGCTCTGATAATTCTGATAATGATACACACCTCATCCCTTCCCATACACACTCAAGGCCATACATGCAAGCACTTCACACCTCCCAGTCCACACATTCATCCAAACATGTTCCTGCCTGCTGCCCTGCAGCTCGCATCCTGAGGATACTCCCCAGACCAATGTCCTTACTTGCCCCCCTAAGGTACACACCACATTCTGTGTACATTTGCTGGTCACTTGGCTTGCTCTCAGCTCCTGTAGCACACAGGGCACTCCCCCATTGTAGCATTTACCAGCTGTGTCCTAAGGACTTGTCTTCTCTGGAGCCCATTAGATCATGAGCAGGAGCAGTGCCTGGGTGGTTCACTGTTTAACCAAGGACTTGGAACATGGTGGCTCCTCCATAACCTCGTTGAGCAAATGACTGAATGAATGAATGCACACATCACTACATTTAACCCCTGAGAGACACATATCACATCTTGAGATATCTCCTATCCCTATCCCTACCATATCATCTCTCTGAGCTATGTCTTTTACTTAAAAACACACATAGCACACTATGGAGCTACTCACCTCTGCTAGTGGCTACTCATGAGATATGAATAGAGATCCAAGATCATTTTGAATAGCTGCCTGGGACTCTCCTGGGCTGGATATAGAGGAAGAAGAGGATTAGGAGGGAACATGTATTGAGCATGGGTGTGTGTGAATGAGAGTGTATGAGCAAGTGTACGGATGCATTTGCTATATAATGAGATATAATGTGAATAAGTGCTATGTATGTGTGTATGGTGAATATGGATGGAAGTGTGAATGAGTTGTGTTGGTGTCTGAGTGCATATACATATATTTGCCCACATAGGTGTGAACATGTGCACATAAGCCTTGGGTTCCCCAAACTCAGCTTATTCCCCACACTTAAAATTATTGAAAAACTAGTGTGATGATACATACCTGTAATCCCAGCTACTTGGAAGTCTGAGGTAGAAGGATAGCAAATTCCAGGCCACTCCTGACAATTTAGCAAGATCCTGTCTCAAAATTTAAAAACAAAAAAGGGCTGGGAGCTGCTAAAGCACACCTGGCTTCAATCCCTAGTACTGCAAGGGGGAAAATAAAGGTATTGAAAAGTTTCAGGTGCACTACGCTCACCTATAATCCCAGCTACTTGAAAGGCTCAAGTAGAATGTTTGCCAACCTGGGCAATTTAGTGAGACCGTGTCTCAAAATAAAAAGGGCTGGGGATGTAGCTCAGTGGTAGAGTGTCCTTGAGTTCAATCCCCAGTACTGAAAAAAAAATTTTTTTTTGAAAAGCATCATGGACTTCTGTTCAGGTTTCGTCTTCTCCCCACTTCCCTACAGCCTGGCTTCTTTTAGAGAGAAGTTTTCTTCCCAGTCTCCCTGTTTTTCCACACCCCAGGGAGGTTAAGAAGAAAAGGGGGAAGAGTTCTAGCTTCCAGGTCAGCTCTGTTCCCATCGTCCTGGTCAAGGTCCCACCTGCTTTCTCTTTCCATCCTCAAGTCACACCAGAAGAAAGCAGAATTACACATGGTAGTGTCACCTGAAGACTGGTGAGCTGGGATCTCCGGGGTCTCCCAGGCAGGCACCTCTGTCTTTGGTCATAAACCCTGGCCACTGCAGCTCTTTTCTCTCCCTGGCCCCCTGGGTCTGCTCAAATATCACCATTCAGCCTGCCTTCAGCCACCATCCCTGGCTCCCTTTCCCCTGCCATGGCAGTGTTTCTCCCAAGGCCCTGTCTTGGTAATTTTTTCTCCCGGGAACCTCAGAGATCATGTGAATAATTGTGATTCAGCCATTTTCCCAAGGTGGAGCCCTCTCCTGGGCAAACTCTGTCACTGCTATAGTTTTTTTGCCTGTGCGAGTGATTTTAGTTGGCCTTCTCCAACTGGCCGCACCACCCCGCCTTTCTCCAGGCTGCCAGCAGCATCCTGCTCCTGGGTCCACTCCACGTGCCCCCCCAGTCATGCAAATTCCCTTTGGCCCACTTCCTCAACTTACCCGATCCTAACGACCAGTCCCTCCCCGTTTGCCTTTCTCCACCACCTCTCCAGTCCCCCCAGGGCTTCTGCACTCTCATTTTAAGCTTCTAATAACTGGGGAATGGAAAGTTCCAGGGCTGGCCTCTAAGAAAATCACTCACAATCAGCTTGCCCTCCAGAACATTTGTTTTCAGAACACTGTTCCGCTCACATCCCAGATCCACAGATCCATGATACAATTCTCTTTTAGGATAAAGGACAAAATCATCTAAAACCTGCTGGGCTCCATTGTGCTGTGGCCTCTGCAGACCTCCTAGCCTCTCCTTGATTGCCACATTTTTCTGCACTCCCTGAGACCCACTCCTAAGTACCTTCTTCATGGACTTTCCACTCCTGGGGCTCTCCAGGCCTCCTCTGCAGGCCACAAGGCTTTGGGTCCTGCTTTGCTGGTTCTGAAATGCTTTTCTCTTCTCCCCATACATCTAACTCTTTCTTATCCTTCCAATATCAGTTCAGATGTCACCTCAGAACAGCCTTGCCTCCACTCCTAAGCCAGGTAAGCCTCCCCCTGCTGTATGAACCAGGAACACCTCCATACATGGTGATATGATTAGTTCATTTAAGGTCTGGCTTACCCACTAAAGGACTGTAGAATGTGGGGTATGTTTTTGTATATTGCTGAATCTATAGGCAGTGTCTTTGACAAATATTTGAGAGAAGAATGAACTAATCAGCAACCTCAGTCCAGAGAAGGAGAGAATTATCCTCAAAAAACAGATTCTATCTATTTAATCTGAGTCCTTTCAGAATGTCACTTACCTGCTCAAGAACTTTCTGTGGCTCCCTATGACCTCACAAACTAAATTCCTCTCCTTGGATTTCTCAGCTTTCCAAATTCATTTTCTTTACTTTCTATCACTATCCTTTGTTTTCATCAAGCAGGCTCAGCAGCCCATAAACATACCTTGATGAGCCTCACCTTCATGCCATTCTCTCTGTGTGGAAGAACTCACTCTCATTTTCTTTATCTTCTCTTAAGTTCTACTTGTCCTATAGAACCAAGATCATGTCCCAGTTCTTACACAAAGCCTGTCCTGATGATTCAACCCTTCCTGAGCTCCTGTGACTTGCACTCTTGGTATATCCAAAATATCAGAAACTGTTAACCTTATTTGTTTGTTTTTGCAGTGCTGGGGATCAAACCCAGGCCTCGTGCAGGCTAGGAAAGTCCCCAGTCCTGTGACAGTTAACCTTGAAAGGACCACAGAGATCACTGATTCAAGTCTGAGTCTGAGCAACCTCTATTATGTTTACCAAACTCTAGCATCAAATAGCCGCTTCATGGCTCATACCTCATCCATATTCCTCCTATCATGTTTTTGACTCAATATTTTTCTTTAAATCAAAGTACTATTTTTGCTCAAGTATGTTTATTTTAAAAATACTTTATAGCACTATAGTAATAGAAAAATCAACTTTCATTTACCAAAAAAGAGAAAGTAATTATAAAAAGAAATAAAATAAAAACAATGTTTTTTGATTCTAGTCTGCTGAGAACTCTTGAGGTTAAGACCTTCTCTTTCTTTGTTAAAAATGGAAAGAGAAACAAGTTAGAAAGGTTTTAAAGATACAGTAGCACCAAACTGAGGCATTCTCTTTGAAAAAAACCTGGAAGAATCAAACAACCCAAATGCCAATTAGTGGGAAAGTAATATCTTTTTTATTGTGATAAAATACATATACTGTAGGGCTGGGGATGTAGCTCAGTAGGTAGAGCACTTGCCTACTTGTGCCAGGGCCTGGGTTCAATCTCCAGAAAAAAAAAATATATATATACACACACACACACACACACACACACACACACACACACATACCATAAAATTTTATCATGTTAACAAAAAGATTCTTTCCCTCCCTGAGATAGAGATCTCGCTATGTTGCCCAAGCTGACCTCAAACTTGTGATCATCCTACCTCAGTCTCTGGAATAGCTGAGATTACAGGTGTGTCCAGCTCCATGTTAACAATTTTTAAGTGTACAATTCTTGGCATTCATCACATTCACACTGTCATGCAGCCATCACACCTTCTGTCTCCAGAACACTTTTTGTCTCCCCAAACCAAAGTTCTGTACCCATGAAATGATAATCCCATTCTGCTCCCACGTCAGCCCCTGGCTACCACCATTCTACTTCGGTCTGTGAATTTGATTATTCTAGGAACCTGGTATAAGTAGACTCATATAGTATTTGCCCTTTGACAAATACTATATGTGACAGGCTTATTTTACTTTACATAATGTTCCCAAGAGTTATTCATGTTGTAGCATGTGCCAGAATTTCCTTTCTTTTTAAGGCTAAATAACCTTCCATTGTATGTATTCACCACATTTGGTTCATCTACTAATCTCCTGCTGCATGCTTGGGTTGCTTCCACCTTTTGGATACTACAAATAATGCTACAGTGATTTTGGGCATATGCAAAATATTATTTTTTACAATAGCCTGGACCTCAGAATATTATACTGTAGTCAAAACAAAAGAACTTATGTGACATGCAACAATATGAATGACACTTAGTAATATAATATATTATGTGAAACAGCAAGTCAAAAAAGTTACATGCAACCTGATACTTTTTCCACACCAGTACTAGGGATTGAACCAGGGTGCTTTACCACTGAGCTACATTCCCCACCCTTTTTATTTTTTGAGACAGAGTCTTGCTAAATTGCCCAGGCTGCTCTTAAACTTGTGATCTTCCTCCTCAACCTCTTGGGTAGCTGGAATTATAGTTGATACCATTTAAAAAAAGAATAAAAGTTAAAATTTAGAATATAATTTAAAAATAAGTACAAAAAATATTAAAATGAAATCAAAGGTATGATTAACACTGGATTCAGGATGCCAGTTGCCTCTGGTTAGAGGTAGGGAATACTTTGGGGGACCACTTGTTCAGTTGTCAGTTATTGTCAAGACTCAAGATATTATTTTGGGTGATAAAATCATGGCATGTTTATAATATTTTTAAACAAATAATAAAGAAGACACACTAAATCTATAATAATAAAGTGTCCCATGAATTGAGGAATATGATTAATCCTGTTCTGTGAACCCAGGTTCTGATGGAAGAGAAAAAAGGGATAGAGAATTGACAGGGAAAAAACTTTCTCACTGTGAGATTCAGTGTGATTTAACATCTTGTCAATGCACCATTGAAAATCATCTGGAATCCTGCCAAAGGTCCAGGTGCCACTCTTGGATAAACAGCTCTGAAATAGAAGCTGCCTGTCTCCTCTGAGGTCTTGCTTACCTCCAACACAAGGGGACTAGAAACTTCTGGAGGCACTGGCCTGGACAGATTCTTGTATCAAGAACCCTTTGCCTGGAGACAATTCAGCTTCCTGCTGTCCTCTTGGTGTCTGACACAGGCTTGGGCACACATGAACCTAAAATTTGCATATTAATTGCTTTGTGCTTGAGCCTCTTCCCTGGATCAGAAGCTGAGGCAGAATTGTCTTTTTTTTTTTTAATATTTATTTTTTAGGTGTAGTTAGATATAATACCTTTATTTTATTTATTTATATTTTTTTAAATGTGGTGCTGACGATCGAACCCAGGGCCTTGCACATGTTAGGTGAGCACTCTACCACTGAGCCACAACCCCAGCCCTGAGGCAGAATTTTCTACTGAAGACAAAAGAATCCCAAATTTGTCTGGGACAGGGCCTTGGTACCAAGTAAAATCCATTATTTCCTCTGGGAGGAAATTAGCATTTTTTTATATTTGTTTTTTTTCAGTTGTAGGTAGACACAATAACCTTTATTTTATTTTTATGTGGTGCCAAGAATTGAACCCAGTGCCTCACGAATGCTAAGCAAGCACTCTACTGCTGAGCCATGGCCACAGCCCAGAAATTAGCATTTTTGGTAAAAATGCTAAAGTAATTTTTCTGATAAACTTTTAATGAAATTCAAATTTTTTTCTTAGAAACCAGTTTCCCACTACCCTTCTGATTATAAGAGTTTGATGAATTTTATCCAGACATTTGTTTTATATGTCCACTTTAACGAGTCTAATTCCTTTTCTTTCCTCTAAGCATGTCTCCCAAGAGGTAATCTTAAATTGGCCTCTTATAGGTCTCTGTACTTGCAGCAAGACTGAAATAAAACTTTGACACATACTCATAAATAAATAGTCTAAAAACCCTTTTATATGTGTAGTTTTTTTCTTTAACATGGCTGAATAGTTGAAGGTGGGCTAGAATTTCTTAGCCATATTTTAACTATCCCCCCAGCTGGCATTAACAGAGGTTGCTTGGTGTGAAATCTTTGGCCTGATCCTGTGGGGTCCCCTCTCAGCTCTGTCAGCTACCTTCTTCCCCTCCAAGAGAGTCCTGGCTTTGGGAGCCTTGGGCAGGAGGGGGAAGGGGAACACATAGGCTTGAATATATCGCCACAAAACCTCACTGAACCTCAGAACTAGGTTGGAGGACTCTCACCCACTCTCCTATATCTGCTGGTCAAAACCAGTTGCTAGGGTAGGGAGTAGACATTCTTTGGGTAGAAGCTGACTCTGGGCTTTCTACCTTCCTTTCAGGGGCAGAGATTGGGGAGGAGCTGGGAACACCGGACTCCAGGTTATAGCTTGGCAGTCAGTCCCTCAGTTTGGCCCTCATCCAGATCAGAAAGGAGCCCCCATCTCCCATTGGACACGGATTGTCTCCAGGCACAGCTGAATTCCAGCTGCTGGCCTCCCTCCTCCTCTCGTGGTCTGCCACCAAGGGGCCAGCCAGGGATCACCAAAGTGAACTGGGGAGTAGGCTGCAGGCCTAGGGTCTACAAAAGCTCTGGGTCTACATATTGGGTATCAGCTCAATCCCAGAGTCATCCTCTTAATTGCTTTCATAATTTCCTAATTAAAAATATAAATGTTGATTTCAGAAAAATATATACTATCTATTTTTTGCTAGACTTATTCCAGTCTTTTTTTTTCCGGGGGGGTGGGTTGGAGATTGAACCCAGGGATACTTTACCACTGAGCTACATCGCTAGCCTTTCTTGTTTTTGTTTTGAGATAGGGTCTCCATAGCTAGCCTTGAACTTTGATCCTACTGCCTCAGTCTCCCAAGTAGCTGGGAGTAGCTAAGATCACAGGCATGTACCACCATGCCTGACTTCAATTTTTTTTTTCCTTCTTGTATCCTAAAAATGTTCCTGTGTGATTAAAAGTTCTTTAAAAATCTTATTTTTAATTGGAGTTACTATCAAGTCCACAAGTTCCTCTTTTCTTCCACCGCAGTCCCCCACAGTTGCCAATTTTCAAATGTTCCTAGTACACAGTCTACAGAGCTATAATTACAGCTACTGCTCTAGCCAGGAGCTTAGGACCTCTCTGGTCAAGAGGAGGGCCAGGCCAGGACACTGGGGATCTCAGGCTCATCCAGAGGCAGACCCCTTCAGCTGGGACTAGGCCCTGCTGTACTCACTTTCCATACTCAAACACAGAAGAATTGTAGGGGAGTCTTCACTTTGGGTTCACCCACACACCCTAGGCATGCATGAAATCATTACTCTGTCTCCTCTCCTTGCCTGGTGAGTTTCTCCTCTCCCCACCTGGGAAGTTTCTAGAAGCCTCAGAATGGTTCCTGCAATGATATCTGGGGGAGGAAGGATAAGCAAAGCCTGGAAGAAAGAGACCCCTGGTACCTGGACTTGATTCAGCAGATACAGTGGCCACTGCTCTTCTCCTTTTTCTAAAGAACTCCTCCTTTCTGGGCTGGGGGTGTAGCTCAGTGGCAGAGCACTTGCCTAGCATGCATGAGGCCCTGGGTTTCATCACTAGCACTGCAAAAAAAGAACTCTTCTAGAACTTTTTCATAGCCCCAGGTCCCTGTCTCAATTGCTCATCTCCAGGCACACAAAGCCTTTTGCAGAATCATCTCCATGTTGTTGATCCTTGGCACACCATGGGCATTGATTGAAGCATACCAATTTACTCCCTGAGAAAATCTCTACAGACCACAGAGACAGGTCAGTGACAGGTGCTCAGCCTCACTGCTCCATTTCCTCTTGACTTGGAAAACTTACGAGGCTTTGAGTGTTGTTCCTAGATCTCCTTTCCCAGCTCAATGCAGTGACTATTCTTTTTTTTTTTCTTCAAGTTTCAGATGGACACAGAACCTTTATTTTATTTATGTTTATGTGGTGCTGAAAATTGAACCCAGTGCCTCACACATGCTAGGCGAGCACTCAACCACTAAGCCACAACCCTAGCCCCATGCAGTGACAATTCTATCAAAAGCTCAGCTTGTGCAATACTCTAAGCAATGAGAGGTCTTATTTTCCTTACGTAAGTAGGACTGGTTTTATTTTTCTTATTTTTTTTCTGGTGAAAAAACAGAAGCCTGAGTCAGATTGGTCATGTCAGAGTTTGGGTCCCTGGACTGCATAATCACAACTCCAGCTCTCCTTCCTCCATCTTCAGCTCTTCTGGACCCTGAAGAACAAGGTCCCCCTTTCTTGGTTTTTCCATACCTGCAGGTTTCAGACTAAGGCAGCCTCTAGCTCTTCCAAACCCCCCAAGGTCTCCATCTACCACAGCCTCTTACTGGAGGCGCTTGTGTTTGCTAATGCCTTCCCCTTGCTGGCTTGCCGTGGGGAGGAGGGAAAAGGAACTCCTCATTTTGAAACCTCTCCTAATTGATTTCTCTCTGATGAGGTGCTGTAATCCTTTTTGGCTGCCCTTACAGCTTCTCCAGTTTCTTCAAACAGCCTCTCCATATTCTTTTTCCCCGCCTCCCACAGATTCCCTGGGCTCGAAATATCTTTCTGGATTTTAGTCTTGGCAGCCATTACCCCTGAGGGCTTTATGCCCCACATGTCCATCAGGAGAGCCCTACTTCCCTCCCAGATCCCTGCACACAGGTATGTTCAGGCTCACACACACACACACACACACACACACACACACACACACACACCCTTTTCTGGAGGCCAGGGTTTAGCACATTAGGTCTCCTCCACCATATTCAAGTCAGGCCACAGGGGCAGCAGCAGCTTTAAGGATTGACTTAAAGAATTCTGAAAAGTGGGGCTTTTCTAGCCAAATCTATCAATGGCTTGTTGGGGGTTTAGGAAAGGTGTCAGGCCTGTTATTTGGTCTTTGCTCAGCCTTGAGACAGGTGGGCAAGGCAAACTTGACTGGGCCATCCGGATCCTATGGCTAGGGAAGTAGACATCAGGACCCCAATCCTTTCATTGACTGCCCTGACTAGGATGAGAGCCACAGAGAGCAGGTAGGCTGGAGCACAGGTCTCTTGGCCCCAGACCCTCTGGAGTCAAGCTAGATCAGAACTCAGGCCTCCACCTTATCATCTTTGTCCCCTTTATCCTACCAGCTCTGGGGGATGGGAGGAGGAGATTGACTGGGTGCAATGCAGTGTTTCTGGGGAGTGGGGGGCAGGGGAGTCCATTCAAATTGACAAAAATAGAACATCAGCCTCATATCATTTTTCTCAAAACAAGATTTATTGAAGTTCTGTCGGTGAAAATCGCTGCTGTGTGGAACGCTTAACTTATAGATTAGATTACTCAGTCGTGCCTTACTACATTTTTCATTAGAAAAATATTGGCTGGGAGAGTTTGACCTCATAATCTCTGCATTTTAAACAATAACCAGAGGAAAACCAAATAGAAGGCACAAGTTAACGGGTTTTTCCCCCCCAGCTTTTCCCCCTGGGAGAGATCTGAGCGAGGGCCGGGAAGGGAACAGGAGTGGAATCTGCTGCGTGAGCAATTCCCCATCTCCCAGCCCATTCCCCAGGGGCTGTGGGAGGTGCTGGGGGTGGCAGGAGGCGGGGAGCTGTGCTGAATCCTTGGGGCCTAGGCCCTGGCAGACTGCAGCCTAGGGACCCAGAGCTCTACAAGGGGCAGCCCAAGGAGCTGTAGATCAGAGTCCCCTCACCTCTCACCTTGAAGGACAGGAGGGGCATGAGTGTCTGAAGGAGGAAGAAGGCTTTTTGTCTGCCCCAAGGAGCACCCAACCTAAGGGAGACAAGAGCAAAATCGATCCAGAAGAGTCTATCAAAATGGAATCAAATGTATTCCATTTTTATTTGACAACTGAATATTTTTTTAAAAAAGATCCAGAAGAATTCAGAGTACTAGGGAGAATGTGAGGCTCCCTGTGAGGCTGCAGAAATGGAGAGAAAAGGGCACAACCATCCCTTCTCCCCACTCTGAGCTGGAGAATTATCTCTTCAGGAAGTGTTTATGGAGGAGGGAGTAACTCCAAGGCTAGGCTAAGCTGGGACCTTGGAGCTAGCCTTGGGTGTTCTGATCTCTGCCACTCAGGGCTAAAGTGTCCTAAGGGACTGAGGCCTGCAACCTCCAGGCTGAAGGGAAGCATGGGGTGCTAGCTGGCTGCAGAGGAGGTCAGGGGGCATCCGGGTATAAATGGATCCTGGGCCACTTTACGACTGCTGATCCGGTTCCTTGGAAAGCGGCAGCCCCCGCCCCAGTCCAAGTCTCAGTTTCTACTTTCGGAGGCTTTGGTGATTTCCAAGTTCTGACACAGTCATTAGTTACAAAGAGCAATTATTATTTTTTTTGGTCATTAAGTCATTTTTTAAATGGCTCCAGGCGACATCACAGAACAAAGAAACAAAATATCCATGAAAAGACTTAATCACAAATTACTAATTATTTCACCCCCCTCATCCCTCCCAAAATCGTGAAATTCGAGCCCCATGAAAAGGGAGAAGGTCCCGCGTCCATGAGCTTGCCATGGCTCTTAGGCACCTAATCCATCATGGGGGGGCATTTCCTGGCCCCCTTTGAGCCCCCGGGGGAGGGGGTAGCTGGGAGTCCCCATTCCTGACCTTTGAAGTCACCTTCTGTCCATAGATACAGCCTTTCAGCCAAGTGGGTAGGGATAGGCAACTTGAAAATGAGTGGGGGACCCCATCTGGAGCCCCCATACCTTGGGCTGGTAATGTTCCCCTTCTCCCAGCTGGCATTCCACTCTGGGCCCTTTGAAGCCTCCTGGACCATAGCGAAGGAGCCACCCCCTGCCGTGGGGCTCCTAGAGTCTCCAGCTGGAAAACAAACGGAGGAGGAAGTAATCCTGGAGGGGAAGCCCCCAAGTCCCCAGACGTGAGGAAATAAAATGTGTTTGACACCAAGATGTATGGGAGGAGCAGGGAAGTCCAGGGTATGCACCCCTCCATAGGGTCATGCCTTCTCCAGGGCTGACTGTGGTCTCCTTGTCTGGCCCTCACTAGGAAAGCACTGGCTGGAGGAGGCATCCATCAGGGAAGCCTTGTCTTAGTCTAAGAACAAAGCTGGGGACACCAGGGAGTAAGTTTTTGAGGGAGCCAGGCTCCTTGGAAATGCCCACATTGCCCCATCTTTCTGCCCAACATGTCCATTCCCCCATGAACAACCTACCATGAGCTTAAGAGACCAGCTCAGTAGCAATGATCAGGGAGATCTTGGGAAGGATGGAATTGCAAGTACAGGGACTAGACCACTGAGAAGGAGAAGAAGGAGGGGATGGGGGGATAGCTGTGGTGCCCCCACATTTAAGCCATAATAATCATCCAGTAGGCCCTCCTCACAGTTCAAATCTGAACCTGACTCCAGAGTAAACCCAATCCCATTCATTCATCCATCTACTCAACAAATGCTCCTCAAATTCTTACTCTGTGCCAGGCAATGGAATGCATTGGTGAACATGGCTCTATCTTCATGGAGACCAGGTTTACTTTTCTTGAAAATCTTTTTATTCAGATGACCTGGATCAAAGAGAAATTCAAAGCTATGCACAGTGTGGTTATTTGGACAATTGTCCTTGGTTGTTTTCTGACTCCCCAGTCACATCGCTCCCTTGAACATAGGTCTCAAATGTCTCCTGGATCTACCTTCTTGCCAGCCCTGGGCACCTGACCGAGCTGGGAAAGTTCCTGGGTTGAAGGAAGGAAGGCAAGCAAGCAGTTATAGTAATCAGAGCCTGCTTAGCACATGCTTGTTGACACTGTTCCTGTGCCATGTGACCAATGAAGACCTTGAGTCTAAATCTCCAAAATATTGGAAGGGTAGTCACCATTCCAACAAAAGAGCTCAAAATCAAATAGTTCTCAGGCATGCACAGGTATTTCCTCTCCCTCTTATTGGACTGTTGTCTTCTTTCCTCTCTCATAAGCCTTTTCTAACAAAGAACATCTGGTACTATGTTGAACTTGGGCTGTCTTTAATAGATCTCTCTCTAAAAAGAGTAGTCGGGGCCATGGCTGTGGCTCAGTGGTAGTGCACTTGCCTGGCATGTGTGAGGCACTGGGTTCGATTCTCAGCACTGAATATAAATAAATAAAATAAAAGCCTATCAACAATTAAAAAAGTTTTTAAAAAAAGAACCTTTAAAAAAATAAAAAGAGTAGTCTTTTCTACTGTGGATTCTCTGTTCCAGTCTCCTCTTCCCATCTTCTCCTCAAGCTAAAGAAAGTATGAGCTTTGGTTGATAGGCCTTGTTTGGGTGTCACAGAGACTACTGGCTGTCTCTCAAAATTTATTCTCCTTTTCTTCCTTCAGTGATTAAAATCCCCAAGTGTTAGTGGGCATGGCCACACAGTTTAGTACTACTTTCCTAGTCTCTCTTGACACTAGATATGTCAGGTGACTAGATTCTGGCCAATGAGATGCAAACGGAACTAATGTGCATTTTCTGAGCTCTGCCCTTAAGAGAAGGAGCTGATCCTTTATTATCTCCTTTTCTTATTGGGTATAAAATGTATATGGAACTAAACAAGCCATCTCAGGCTTTGGGGTGAGCTGCCATATCTGGTTCTGCTTAGATTTTATGGGAGAAACAAACTTATTATGTGTTTAACCCACTGTTATTTTGGAATCTGCTTCATTTCTTTCCTTTTTCTTCCACGGGAAAAGAAAAAGCAAACGACCAAAGGCAGCACTATACAGTATGGTGTAAACCACATATGGTATTTAAAAATCTTCTAGTAAACACATCAAAAAAAGAAGAAAAAAAACCAGGTGAGATTAATTTTAATAACATTTTATTTAGCACAATATTTACAAAATATTATTTCAACAAGTGAATATAAAAATGATTAAAGAGATAATATGCATTTTTTCTTACATCTTCAAAATCCACAGTATCTTTTACACTCTCATCTTAATCAGACCAGCAGCATTTCAAATGCTGAATAGCTACATTTGGCGAGTAGCAATTGGATTGGCCAGCACAGATCTTAGGGAATTGCTAGAGGCTGAAAACCAATTAGGGACTGAGGACCAGCCCTAAGTTAAGAGTAACAGCTACAGTAACCACTGCTCCAACTGCTGCAAGGAGGGCCTTTTGGCAGAGTTACCCCATTCTAGCCAGATGCTTGGCACAGCCAACTTGCTCGGGCTTCAGCCCATGAGGAAACCCCTCTATGCCTCAGCTTCCTATATTGGACCCTGGAGCAGGACTATCCCACAAAGCAAGTAGACCCCCAGGAAGAGGGAGAAAGAGAAAGGAAAGCTCTCTGGTCTTCACTGCCTTCACTCAGAACTGAATGGGACAGCCATGGTGGAACATGTCTGTAATGCCAACAACTAGGGAGGCTGAGGCAGGAGGATCACAAGTTCAAGGCCAGCCTCAGCAACTTAGCAAGACCCTTAGCAACTTGGTGAGAACCTATCTCAAAATAAAACATAAAAATGGCTGGGGATGTAGCTCAGTAGAAAAGGGTTCCTGGATTCAATCCCTGGTATCAACAAAAACAAAAAACAGAGTAGACCAGGAAAGGCAGTCCCTGTCTGATCACAGAGGCATTAAGCTCAGGGAAACCTGGAGCCATGGCATGTTCCTCCTGAGTTCACCTAAAAGATCAGCTTATCCTATACATTTATGGGGTTAAAGATGAAACAAAAATACCATATAAAGAGCTCATATTTACCAACACAATCCTACCACCAACTCCCTTATCAGGACAATTCAACATCTCTACCACCATCACAACCACTTCCATTGTGACCATAATGATTGTCACCATCATCCACCAATTCTACCATCACTATAAAAATTATTGTGTGTTATTGAAAACTTCAGTATCTCTACCCTCTTCAATATAATAGTTAGCAGCACTTATTCCCTTAATCACCATGGTAACACTAATTTACAATACCATGGCCACTCATCACCCCATTCCTGCTATGACCATAATTGCTACTCTCACTATAATTATCAGTCTCCCTACAAAATTCACTTTCACTATCACCATAACAAGAAATATTAGGCACTCCTACATTTTCACCAACTTGGCATTATAAGGACACCCCTAGCTCTCTATTTTCTGTTGTTGTAGCATAAAACCATAATTTCCACTTGGTCAAAATGACCTCTTGTAGCTCTCATCCCCCAACACCCCCCTCAATCATTGTTGTCTTGGGATCAGGTTCCCATTGCCCTATTTGACCTTTTGGATTCTGGACTCTTGCCTGCCCTGACCAGTGCCATTGAAATCTGTGATCTCTTTCTGCCTGCTTGCGTGTTCTGGCTTTTAGACCTCTGGTTTATATCCAACTCACGGTTATTTAGCCTTGGCCATTCTGCCATCAGTCAGAGAAGGCTTCCTAGCCAGCCCTGGGGAACTCAGCAGTGTCTTGCCCTCTTAAACGTACTAACACCCTACCAACATCTTTTCTTGGATTTTTATTGAGCAAAAACAGGTTGGGCTTGTATAGTTGGTCCCTGAAGGTTGGTTTGGAACTTTCAAACCCAAAGGAAGTTGGTAAAGAGTATTTCCTGGCAAAATACACCAACATAGAAAACCTGGTATGTAGGAAGTACAGAGGAAGGAAGAAAGGTTAGAGGGAGGAGACAAGAGTTTTATCCAATGGAGATCATAATGGCTGGTTCTATCTCATATATTTCCTGGGTTGTTCCCAAAAAGAATTGGGACCCGTTTCTCTGTTGTAGAAGACTAACAGTAGAGAAAGACCCTGCATACCCCTTGTCTCTTCCATGGACAGTGGGATCTTGGGGTTGGAAGCATTTGGGGAGATGGTCCCCCTCCAGGGTTACTGATGATGTGGCCATGTCAGAGGCTAAAGGAGTTGTTACTTTTTCCCACCCCTGAACACTGGACATGGTTGTTCCTATCAGCCTTTTACTGTTCCAGGGATACACAGGCATCCAGGTTTTCTATGATCAGTCAACCCCTCTAGCCACACATGGATCCCTTCCTTACATGGGGAGGGAAAGGCCTCAGATGTTTCCTGGGACATGCATCTGGACTGGGTTCAGATCCCAAAGGATATCTTGATCTGATCATCTATCCCAAAAGGAATAGGTCATCAATCCCTAGATCTGAACAAAACTTACAGAGAGCTGGGGACAAATGGGAAAAAGGGAGTTGGATTCTGCTTTTGTGTTTTGAGAATAGACTTCTTCTCAATGCCTGGCCTGGGCTGTGTTTAAGACAGGGCCTGACTGCAGAGAAGGTAGGAAGAGAAGGTGGCTCTGTGACATGTGCACAAGAGTGCCTAGACTCTGGGGACAGACTGGTACTTGTTAATAGTAACTCCCCACGCCGCTCTGTGAAAATGAGTTGTAAAGTGACTTAGAGAAGCCCAATTGGAAAGAAGGAGCTTTCCTTGACCACCTCTAGAAGACCTTATGGCCATGGAAATACTAGTCAGCAAGCATATCGTCAGCTTCTCTCCAACCACCAAAAACAAGGATGCAGTCCTCCCTGCTCTTACATCCATTCATCTGTTCCAGTTTTTACTATCACATGCTGAGCACTGAGCTGGACATTGGAAGACACTGCATGGACAAAATTCACTTCTTATCCTTAAAGAGCCTGCAGTCTAATCAAGTCATTGCTGAGAAGAGAGGAAGGAAGACAGCCATGGCCCTTCAGCTTGTCAAGGGTCAACCAAATGCCTGAGCCAGTCCCCAGGGAGGGCAGTGGGTGAGATCCCAGCTGGTAACGGATGATCCCAGCTATGCCCTGACAGAGACATTACCTACAATTGGTTCCAGACATATATGGAGCCAAACAGCTTTGAAAATTGGAGGAGGATGGTGATAGAAGAGAGCAGGCCAGGCCCCTCCATCTCTAGTCTAGACCCAGGATCTGTCCTGATCCTCCTGGGGAAGAAAGGTGTGGTTTCCTAAGGCCAGGAACATAGCAAATACCTTCTATTCTTTGCTCACTGGGGAAGTCTCTGCTCATACTGGGAACCTCCCAGGTAGGAAGCGTGAGGGCCTTAGGAAAGAGGGTTGAGGCCAGAGGCAGGGGATTGCCTGCTTCTGAGGTCAGATTCCAGAGCAAACAGTAAGCTGTCTGCCTTTTCTGATTAGAAAGGATGGGGGTGGGGTGGAGGGGAGGGTAAAAGGTTAGAGTCCCTATGGGCTAGGGGAAGGGGCCTCCAGGCCTGACAGGCACTCCTGAGGTGTAGTGTCTAAGCCTTTGCTGGGAAGGAGGCCAGGGGCACTCACTGAGGGAGCGACAGCCTTCAGCTTTTGCTGCAGTAATCAGAGTCCTATTAGCACAGTCTGAGCTGGAGAAAACCTGGCAAAGTCTTTGGTTATCCTCCCTCGTTTGAGAGGGAAATCTCAAATTTGAGGGGGAAACCGAGGCCCAGGTCACACAAGGACAACCACCAGCTTGGATCCCTCTTGCCTGACCTTCCTGAGGTCCTTCCAGCTAATCTGAGACAGAACATCTTCCTCCCCAAGGGAATCTCTGAACACATTTTCCCAACTGAACAACTTTCCATCTCAGTCCCAAAAGTGCCAGCATGAGTGGGCCTCGGGACCATTCCAGGTTTTAGGGGGCAGCAGTGGGGTTGGCTGACCGAGTAAACTCCAGACTTTTCCCATCTAACTGTGATACTCAGCAAGGATCGGGTCAGGTCTCTGACTGAGCCATTTGCTCCCTGCTCATCCCCCAACATTTTAACTTTTCTGTCCCCTTCATGCCTTCTCAACTCATTTTCTCTCTGCTTTTCTACCAATCACCTTCATCCCACACTGATCCTCTACATCTCTACATCCTTCATATATATCTCCTTCAAATTTCTTGGCCACAGAACTCCCTTCTCAGGACAGGTCATGGCTAGAGGTGAACTAGGGTGGTACTAGGAACTCTGTTTCCCTCAGGAAAGTAATGGAATTCTATGTTTGCCTGGGTGAATCATGTGGTGACACTAGCAGAACTGGGGGTCTGACTCCAGGTGTGGGGGAGCAGTCTGTCAAGAGCTAGCCCTAGGATGGAACCAAACAGGCTAAGCATGGGTTTCCCCTGAGTTCAACTCTAAGAAATGCTGTCAGGAGGGCTGGGATTGTGGCTCAGCCTAGCACGTACGAGGCTTTAGGTTCAATCCTTAGCACCACATAGAAATAAATAAATAAAATAAAGGCATTCTGTCCAACTATAACTAAAAAATAAATATTAAAAAAATAAAATAAAGTTATTTTAAAAAAAAGAAAGAAAGAAATGCTGTCAGGGACCATCCAAGTCCCTGGGGCCTGTGTCCCAATTCATAGAAACTTTTCAGGGTGTGAGCCAGACCTGGAAAATGAGGCTGAAGAGCACATTTCAGGGGAGGAAGTGTCTGACCGCTGACTATCCCTCTAGCCAGCAAGGCCTATGCCTCTGCTCCCTCCATCCTGCCCCTCCTCAGTACAGAGATGAAGCTGGCCTCTTCCTCTTCAAATTTCCTCTTGTCTCCAGACCATTCCTGTCTATGGTCTCTCTGGAAATAGAGTGTTTGGAGATTGACAATGACATTGACTCATAGGCATACACGTCCAGCAGATGCAAATGCTCAGGCCTTCACTTGTATGGGCATATGCACTTATACACAAACACAGAAACCCCAGTCTTATTCAGTCAGTCAATAAATATTTATAGAGTACCTACTCTGCCCCAGGACCTGGGCTAGGAGCTAGTGTAACAACCATAAGCAAGATGGACTGAGACAACAAGTGGTCCTGGCCTCTATGATGCATGCAGCCTAGCAGGGGAGAGGGATACCCAACAAACATTGACACAAAATGGTGGAAGACATTAAAATCACAGTGAGTGTCATGGGGGAGACAACTCCACTGGACTGTAGAAAAGAGAGTATGGAAGGCTGGCGATGTAGCTCAATGGTAGAGTGCTTGCCTAGCATGTGTAAAGCACTGGTTCAATTCTCAGCACTGGAGAGGGAGAGGGAGAGGGAGAGGGAGAGGGAGAGGGAGAGGGAGAGAGAGAGAGAGAGAGAAAGAGAGAGAGAGAGAGAAGGGGGGAGGAAGGGAGGGAGAAAGAGAGAGAGAAATGGAGGGATATGAAAATGTGTAAAGGGCCCAGGAACGATCTTTGTGGCAGATGGTATTTTTTTAAGTATTATTTATTTATGCAGTGCTGAGGATCGAACCCAGTGCCTTCCATGTTCTAGGTGGGCGCTCTACCACTGAGCCACAGCTCCAGCCCCTGGAGTGTTTTTTTCTAATTCTCACAGGAGCACCTCATGACTTCCCTGGCTGGAATCAGTTCCTATCTCCTCTCTCTCACATCCAGTCCAATCTTGTGTGGTCTCAGCCTAGGGTCCATCTCACCATCACAGTATATTGATACACAATACCCTACCACAAACTTGCACAATCACATACATGCTCACATAGGTTCCAATATGCTGTTATAGACATGACTTTCACACAATTACAGAAAGTCTCACACACATACTGTCACATGTGTACATATAGCCTCAGGATTGTCACATGTAATCCTTCCGATCCCATCACAAGGTTTCTTGCACACCCTGTCACCCACATACCCACTGCTTCACTGCAGCCATATGTGGTCCCTTACAAGGTTACACATGCGCAATCCCCGACACCACACATGTACACGGAGTTTCATGTGCACAAGGCAGCCACGCTCCTGTTAGGCTTCTGGAGACAGGCGTGTGCAGCCCCTGATCACAGCTAAATGTCAGCGAGTCCCTCTCCTCCCAGTTAGAGATGAATTGTTGCTCAGGAGATATTTCATCCTTAATGCCTCCCGCTTGAACTGGAGCATGCGTCTCCAGGAGGTTACGTTTCTCCCAATCCGTCTGCTGCCCCCCGGCTGGCTCAGGGAGCTGCCCTCCTGCCTCTCAGCTTTCATGGGGGGAGAGGTGGGCTCCCTCTCCCCTTACAGCCTCTCCTCATCCCTTCCCTCCCACCAGCTCAGATCCTGGCAAAAGAACAAAGCCCAGGCAGCCGCCTATGCCCCCTCCCCAGCCCCCAGCTCAGGAGGTGTCCCCAGAGTCCAGGGGCCATAGCCTGGCCACACCCAACCCCCACCCCAGCTGCTAACTGCAGTCAGGGCCAACTGAGACCCTGTGGGCTAGGGAAGAATTGAGGGTACAGAGGGAAGATCTGGCATTGAGAGACAGCCCCTCTTAGGGATCTGTCTGTACCCACACCCCTCTCTGCTATAAACTTAAAAGAAAAAAAATTGCCTAGCATGAGCAAGGCTGGGAGTTCAATCCCCAACACCACAAAAGGAAAAGAAAAAAAAAGTCTAAGTGATGATGTTTTGAGGGTGAATTAACACAACTTTTTAGGAGGGAAGTTGGGTAAGATGTGGTGAGGAATTTATTATAAGGATATAAACCAGGAGAGTCCAGGCGATTTAGCTTCAAGGGGCCCATCCCAGCCTTGTTTAGAAGAGTGAAAAATTGGAAACAACCTAAATACCCCACAGGAGGGATTGGCAATGGTACAGTCATCAACAGAATACCATGTAGCCATTAAAATGATGGTGTGGAAGAATGTTTAGCATCATCGAAAGGTATTCACCACATAACATTGAATAAAACAAGCAGGTTGCAAAGCAGTATGTATACTAGATGCAATGCGGTGTTCTGGATTGAATCCTGGAAAAAGAAAAGGATATTAGTGGAAAAACTAGTGAAAGCCAGATAAAGTCTGGAGTTCAGTCAATAATAATCTCTGACAAATGTACTATGGTAAGTAAGATGTTAACAGTGGAGGAAACTGGGTAAGGGAATATGAAGAAACTACTTGTACTATCTTTGCAAGTTTTCTGTAATCTAAAATTCCAAAATTAAAATTTATTTTTAAAAAAACATTATATATATATATATATGTGTGTGTGTGTGTGTGTCTGTGTGTGTGTGTCTGTGTATACACACATATATAGTGATGCCCACACTTCAGTTTTTTAGAAAATACATATGGCCCTTTTATCATAAGAGGACACAGCTATAGGTACTTTCTATGAGGAAGTAGTTCCCCATCAGATATTGAATCTGCCTGTAGCTTGATTTTAGACTTCCAGCCTCCAGGACTGTGAAAGATAAATTTCTGTTGTTCATAAGCTAGAAAAATAATTTAAAACATATACACCAAGATCTGGGAGAGTATTTAAAAATATGTTACCACTGGTAATTTCTGAGGGGTGAAATTATGGATTATTTTATTTTATTTCGATTATTTGAATGTTCTATTTCTTTTCTTTTCTTTTCTTGGTAGAGAAACATACACCACTTTTGTGATTTAAAAAAATTCAAACCTGAGTTTTGTCACCAGGGACTCTGAGAGCAGCTTAAATGTCAGCTGCCCCACTCAGCCTCCTCAATCTCTAGCATAGGGTTGCTGAAGATCAGAAGGTTTTGAGTCCAGCCATTCTGGACAGGATGCTGAACACTCCTGTCCAGCCACAAATTGGCATGACCACTTCTCATCCCTGGAAACTCTAGAATTTCAGAATCTGAAAGCCTCTTTTTGAGCCCAATCTCCCACTCTCTCACCTCACTCATCCCCCCAGCCCTGCACACGTGAGCTTTAGGTCCTTAAACCCTCCGCCTTTCCTCGTGCATCACTCTCATTCTGACTTGACTTCCTCCCTTCCTACCCTGTCCCACACCCGCCACTTTAGCACCATGCTTCCTGTGGTGCTGCCCAGCAATCTCTAGCCCTGAAAAACTTCACCATTTACTTTTCTGGCTTCCATTCCCGGGCATGCTGGAGCAGATGAAAAAAAAAAAAAAAAACCAGTTTGCTCATGATGCCTCAACATTTATCTCATTGGCATTTGGTGGGAGAAACCTTTCTCTTAGTCCTTAAATTACAATTCCACATCCCATTACAGACTTTCTATGCAAGTCTTCAAGCCCCTGCTCTCCTCCCTCTAACCTGACCAGAATGTGGAGATCATTCCTCAAGTAATGTTTCTCTCTCTATCTGCCCCCAAGCCCACCAGCCACCTCAGAATTTCCCTAGATCATCACTTACCTTTTCATTCCCTCCTGTGCCCGAGAAGAAAGAGGTCCTTGTTAAGAACCCAACTCTCCTGTGGCTTCCCAGAATTTTCTCCATCAGCAACTTCTTCTACATTTTGTCCCTCTCAGCTCTTCTTTCCCTTTCTACTAGACAGGCTTTTTGAATGAGTGGTCACCCTAACCATGTCAGTCAGGTTCTTTATCTTTCACTCTGAGGATTTGATACCAATTCCCTCCTTAAAACACTTTCATGATCTTCGGGCCACTCACCACCCTCATTTTCTTCCTAACTTCCCAACTACTCCTTTTCGGTCTCCTTCAACTTTTTTCCCTCCCCTAATTTCCTGCATCTAGAGATCTCCCAGGATTCAGTTCCTAGTCTTGTCATCCTTTGCTCTCTCTCTGGCAGGTTCACCATCTCCCTGGCTTCAACTAGCCATCTGCTTGGAAGAATCTTTAACTGACAGCTCTGAGTTCTGGTCTGAAATATCCAATTTTCTGCTAAGCACCTCAAAGTGGATGCCCCAGGAGAACCTAGACTCATTGTAACCACAACCATTAACTCCATCTCTATCTCCAACAAGCCCTGCATTCAGACTCCCATTCTTTCAATCAAACTTGACACTTTGGAGTCAATGGACTCCATTGTCCTCCTTCATTATCTCCCCAACTCATTCTATCACCAGGTCTGGCCAAATTTACATTGGCCCACACCCCTTCATGTCTCTCCCCTCTGCTCCTCTGTTCTGGGCTTCCTTTCCTGAACTATGGCATTCTTCATGCATCTTGTTTCATATAATCCTACCATAGCAATAGCTGTGGGTCCTAAAGCAGGGGTGACCGTATACTTTATTATCCAAACCAGGAGGCTTTTGAGAGCAAAATAAAATTCTTTAAAATAACAATAACAATTTAATATTAAAAATGATTGCAATGGGACAGGTGGGCATACAGTTACTCTTCCTGAAGCACATGTCAATCATATCTGTCTCCTGCTCAAAGATTCTCTGTGAGTCCCCTGGAATTATGTTCAGTCTGCTTTTTGCTGGCATTCAAGTGCTATCCAGCCTCCCTTCCACCTCCCCTTCCAGACACCCCACTCTCCTAATAAGCAGCACTACACAGTGGTCCTTGACCATGACTTATGCTATCCCCCATGCCTATGTTCATGTTGGTTCCTCTTTCTGAAACTCCAAATGTGCTCCCCAAACCCTACTCTTATTTCAAGCCCCAACCACAAACTCTCCTCCATTCCTTAGTATACTATGTATATGTTCTGCTCTCTCCAAGATGCTGATCCGTGAGTGCACACAGCTCCACTCCTGGCCAGCTCTTCACTGGGCAGCTGCTTACAATGTGGCCTGGCATTAAAAGATGAGCTGGGCCAGTCCGATTTCCTCTCCTGGGAATTTGAACTGTGAAATACTGAGAGACTGGAGCAGTTAACAGAGGTGATGTAGAGCGAGACTCAGAGAGGCCGCCTGGTCAAATGCAAGTCACAGTTATGAGAAATTATGAGGAAACCCAGGAAGCTCTCACTGCCGCACAGGGGTCAGAAACTGTTATGAGCTGGGGCTCTGGAGGCGACCTGAGTGAGAATTCTGACTCCACCACTTCCTGGCTTGAATGTAAGGCAAGTGACCTAACCTCCTTGAGCCTCAGTTTCCTCATATGTAAAATGGGGGTAACAATATCAGCTAATCACACAAGGTTCTTACGAGAATTAGTTGAGATGAACACGTACAACAGTGGATCTGACTCAGAACTTGTTAATGATTATTCCTCTGCCTATAACAAGAGTAATGATTATTAATTTCACTAGTAATAATGAAGAGAGAGACACACAGAGAAAGGAGAGGCCCTGTGGGTTGCCCTTGGACATTACCATGAAAGAGAAGTTGGTCCCCAGAGCTACTTTTGTCCCTGTATGCTTCTGGGCTCAGTTCCAATGACAAACCACGTACTTCCATACAAACTGCCCTCCTTTTTCTTGTGATTACTCAGGAGATCCTGTTTCCTGCAAAGGGAAGGACCCCCCTCAAACAGACTGCTCTTGTGTCTGGACTTGAGTTCTTCACAGTCCATAACATGGTCTGTCTGCCTCAGTTTCCTGCCTGGCTTTAAACACAGCTGATGTTCAATGTTTGGTGAATGAATAATAAATGAATAAATAAAGTTCAAACCTTTTCTTCCTTTTTTTTTTTTTTTGAATTTTATTTCCCTTTGAGACATTGGGAAGGAACCAGGCCCTCACACATACTAGGCAGGCACTCCAACACTGAGCTACACACCAAGCCCAGTCCAAACCCTTTCCAGGGAACCTTTGGAAAGGCTGTTTTGAAGAGGCTCAGAAGTCCACAGGGTACATGGTTAGGGGAGAGTTGGTCTGTGATTTCACAGCCCTGTCCCTCAACGCAGGAAAAAGGAAGGCCAGGACTAGGATTGTCCTGAAGAACTGACAGCAGCGACCCTCCCCTTTGAGTTGACCTTGCTCTGCCTTTTCTCATTCCCTTTAGCCTCAAGATAAGAGGCAGTGGGTGACAGTAGCAACTGAGGGAAAAGACCCATTGGACCAGGTTGCCAACCACAGAAATGGCTAGGCCTGGCCACTTCCCCGTCCAGCCTCATTCCCTCTCTCTTCCTCATTTCCTCTATCCCAAATCCCGGGCACATCTGGGTCTTTGCTGACCCTTACCACCACCATGTTCTTTGTTATTATATCTCTGTGCATTTTGTCCCTTCCCCTCAGATGCCCCTTTCTGCCTTTGCCTCTGTGAAACTCCTCCTGTTATTTATTTATTTTTGCAGTACTGGCAATTGAACCCAGGGATACTCTACCTCTGAGCTACATTCCCAGTCCTTATTTTTCATTTGAGACAGGGTCTTGCTATGGCCAGGCTGGCTTTAAACTGGTGATCCTCCTGTCTCAGGTTCCCAAGTCACTGGGTTATAGATGTGCACCACTATTTTGAAAACCCAGCTCAGAAACACCCGGTTGCTGGAATCTTCCCTGGATCTCCCTGGCAGGGTTAAATGCTTTTGTGTTTCCAAGGTCCTTCTGCAGATTTTTGAGTCCTGTTTCAGCACTCCAACTACCTATATATTTGTCTGCCTTCTCTTGGAGATGATCACAAGGACAGGAATTATCTTATTTATGCTTAATAAAGGATTTGGCTCCTAGCAGGCTTTCAATGAGTGTTTGTTGATAGACTGTATGAATGTAAAAATAGATTAGTTCACATTTTCTCTCAGCTCTGGGATCCTTTGGGCTTGTTATTTTTTCTCCTCTTCTCTGTCTTGGGCGTTTTTTGAAGCCATCCACAATCTTGTGACTATTTCTTCAAATGGCACCGCTGCCTACTCCTACTCCCAAATAATGTCTGGTAACCACTGCAGAGTTACAGATCTGGAGCTGGTTGAAGCTAGGGCTTTGGGGTTAGGTACTGATAGGGGATCATAGGAGAATGAGAACAAGGTGGGGTGAGTTGGGGACTTGATTGTCTTCACTGGCCATTTGGGGCCTAATGGGTGGGTCCAGGTTCTCCTTCCCAGAGAGGCTTCTGACCAGGCTCCAGGCAGGGTTACCACTTGCCTGCCCTCCTACCTCCCCAGGCCCATGGCTGAGCGGCTGGCGGAGGCAGTGCTGGGCCAGCCCGAGCAGACAGCCTTGTGCGATTGCTGGCTCCAGGCCTCCCAGCCCAGCTTGTAGCTTCCCCCAGAGTGGCGGGATTGATTGGCTGCAGCCGGAATGGGCACCAGTCTCCCTGGCTTGGACAGAAACGGGGCCATCTGTTACACCTCTAGTTAAAAGTACATAAAGTTGAGCATTTGTGCGCCGACAATACCACCCCTGACACCCTCCACGCAGCACAGCGCTCCGGCTCCTTGGCAGGCTTGCGCTCTGCGACAGGCCGCGCAGCAACGCCTACACGCTGGCTCAGTTGGCACCGCCACAGGCACGGCAGCTCCACCCTCCAGTGGCCTGGCCCAGCTGGGCCCAGCCTAGACTTTCAGATCCCACCTGTCTCAGAGGGTGGTGGGGAGGATGGAGGTGTGGGAGGGTGTACACTGCTGGGTGACTCCTGCCCCAGTTCAGGGTGCAAATGATGCCAGATGTTAGACTCTGATTTGAGGGAACTCAAGACAGTCAGCTAGTCATGCCCCACCTGGGGAGGACAGGCCTCATGTGAACTGTGCTGCTCTTGGCTCTGGGCTTGAATTTCCAGGCCAAACCAATTAGAAGAGTCCATCTTGTTCCCCAATAAACTCATATACTTTCTTTGAGTTTGGTGTCACCAAAGTGGCCTCTTATACAAAGAAGGGAAGAGCTTTGGACAAGATTGGATCCTGGACTTTGTCCTTGAGATCTTACTTCTAGGCCCTGGTTTCTGAACTCCATTTTCTGGTCTCTAGCTGTGGCCTGGACACTAAATGTCATTTCCCACTTATCATCCTCTGGTGCTCAAGGCAGGCCAGCTTGCCCATGCCCCAAAACTACTGTGGACATTCCTACTTCTGTCCCTTTGCACTGCTTCCCCCTGACTCCAACCTGGAACTCTCCATTTCTTTACTCCAACCACTCGATCCTTCCCATCCTTCAAGGACCAATTCTAGACTCAGCTCTGCCAGGTGGACATCATGGCTCCAGGAACCTTCCCCACTCTGATCTCTCATAGATCCTTTCCCCACCTGAATGACTTCTCATGAGGACTCAGTCTTGAGGTCTTTCTGTACAGGCAAACTCTGGGCTGGCCCTTGCCTTACCCACCAGCTAGCATAGGGCTGGGCACATGTTGTTGGGGGAGGCTCTAGTAGTATCTGCCTGAACTTAGCTTGGTTGTAGAGAAGAGGACAATTACAGCAGAGGTAGTACTGGCTCTCCCAGTGGCTACTCTGATGACTTTGTTGGTCACAGCCTGGAAAGCAGATGGCCAGACAGACAGCTTTTAGACATTGGTTTACTCAGGGGTTTGCTCAGTACATATTCATTATAAATTGGCTATGTGCCCAGGCCTGTGCTTGGCATGTAATAGGAGAGGGAATAAAAAAATGGGATCAGATACAGGCCCTTCCCTCAAAGAGCTTACCCATTAACATGGGTCATGAGACAAACCCACATACAATAACTACAATGCAGTGAACCAACCAACCAGAACCACCAAGATGCTCTTTGTGTTAGGAAACAATAGACTCTTAGAGCCAGAAAGGACCCCAAAGTTCAGAGAATCCTCAGCCAAAACACATTGTATATATTACATGAGATAACACAGGTAGAGAGCTCTTTTTTTAATATTTATTTTTTAGGGTTTTTTTTAGGTGGACACAATATCTTTATTTTATTTTTTTATGTGGTGCTGAGAATCTAACCCAGTGCCTCACACATGCTAGGCACGTGCTACCACTTGAGCCACATCCCCAGCCCAGGTAGAGAGCTCTTACTTGACAAAAAGTGATGACAGAATGATTAAGAGGATGATGATGGTGATGATGATAAGCCTGAGATTATTATTCTTTTCCGAAGGTTCTAAACTCAGCTTAAGCACACTATGTGTTCTTAGAGGAAGTTCACTCCCACAAAAGGTGGCTCTTTCCATTTTTATACTTCTACCCTCAGACAGCCATTCAAAAGGAAGAGCTAAACTCAGGCTTCTAGTTCCCTGGTCATGAGTTCCATCTCCTGGGAACACATAACAGAGCCAGGATGAGGGTGAAGCACAAAATTTAAGGGATCTACACAACAATGAGGGCAAATGCCTTCTTAAATTCTGGGTTCTAGGTGCCTGCTTTCCTCACCTTAGTCCTAGCCCTGCCATACCCTTAGTCTGAACCCTTCTTAGCTAGCCTAGGGGGGAACTGTCAGGTTCCTCCAGTACCTTAAGCCTCCAAAGAATCTCCCACAAGCAGCCCTCAGGATATGGGTGACCTGGTACAGCCCCTACCCCCAAGGATGGGGTGATGGGGACAGAGAAGAATCAACAATTGTGGGGGGGATTCATCCTAGTCAGAGAGATTCCCCTGCCCCTTCAACTCTCTCCTGCACAGGTCTTCCTGCTGGCCTGGCCTAAATCCTAAATGCCAGCTCTGTCTGTGCACTGGTACAAACAGCCTAAATCAGACAATGTGTCCAAATCTGGGCCCTCAAAGTACCCAGGCAGTGGGCTTGGCTAAGGAAAATCATGAGACTGTTTCTCCTTCCTAGGGCATCTTCAGGTAGGGGTGTGTGTGTGTGTGTGTGTGTGTGTGTGTATGGTAGAACATGAAGTTTGTAGGTAAACCCTGGATGATGGGGTGGGTTGTTAGGAACAGGAAGTAGGAGGGCTAGGTGAGGGAGGGACATGGAGTCTGGAAGACAGTATCATTTTATATACTACTTCCTAGCTAGGTCACCTCAAATAAGCCACTTGATCTTTCAGAGCCTCCATTTGCTAGCTGTACACGGGACTAACAATGACTAGGCAGGAAGGACGATGCCAGGTGCATTTAAACCAATAGAGATGCTTTTTAGGTTCATCGCCTGGAGTGATGCCCAGGCTGCTGAAACCTTCCGAGCTCCTCTCAAACTGTAGCTGCATTCATCTGCTCCCCTGGGGTCCAGCTTTGTCTCTGCTACCTGGAACCACTCCTGCAGCCTCCTTGTTTCCTCTCTGGCCCTCACATATCCCCTCCCCTCAAATTCTCGATTTTTTTTTCGTATTTATAAAATTTTGTCCATCCTTACATCATCTTCCGTCTCCCAAAAGCCCTGCAAGGGAGAAGGTGATGGACTTCTAATTTTCATAGGAACAAAGCAAGGCTCACAGAGGGTTAGGAACATAGTGGGGCTTGACCTTGGCTCTTCTGAGCCCTTTCTGTCAGGCTAAAGCTAGAGGAGTCCGGGAGAGACGGACTAGGACGGGCGTGGGGGCTGGGACCTGAGAGAGAGAAGGTCACGGACGTTGGGTGGGCTCAGGCACCTGCGGGCAGGGGCCTGCACTTCCCACGATCCGCCGGCAGCAGGCGCTGTGGCGGAGGCGCCCTCAGTACTTAAGAATGGCTCACACTAACATCCCTGGCTGTGCGGAAACAGCATTTTATTAAATGCTTCACACAGATTTGGTATAATAAAGATGAATATATTATATCCTTTGCCTCCCCCAGAGTGAGACCATAATAAGAGAGGGGGAGAGACAATAAACTGAAGCATAAATACAACGTAATGGGACTTGTGGCGAGGTACGCGTGGCCTGTTGGGGCTGCCACAAAGCGACCATGCGCTAGGACTTGGTACCTGGTCGCCGGAGAGCCTGACTCCAGTCCCTCCCCGCCCACCCGGAGGTTCCTAGGCTTATGCTTCCATTCCGCTCCCCAACAGCCAACCCCTCCTCCAGCTAGGGATCCGACCCCAGCGAGGTGCCCCTGGAGAGAGAGGAATAGTGGGGGAATTATCTGCTTCGGCTTCTTCTCCCTCTTGGTCCAGGACTGTCCCAAAATAGGCCCCACAGAACAGCCAGACTAGGACAGACTCCAAAGAGCACAAGTCCAGAAGGGATTTGAATTCGACCCTGCCGCTGCCGCCTCCCTAGGGGCTCGCCTGTAACTTAGGTTCCTCCTTGGTCTCACTTCCGTCCTTCTTTAGGCGCCGCCAAAATCGTTAGCCCGAAAATAAAATTTTCAAACCTTTCCTAGAGCCAGGAGGGGCAGGGGACGAACGCTTGAGAATTCAACCCAACTCCTCTGGGCTTAGTTGGCCCTGGGTCCAAGGCAAGACCGCAAAGGCTTAAAGTGCAGAGGCTTCTAACTGGATCTGGGTTCGAAAGCCCCTTATGAGGCTGATTAGAGCGATGAGACCTTCACGTGTTTCTTCTTCTGCAAAATAGAGACGGTGAGAACTGGAGAGAAGGAGTCCAATGCCTGGCACCTCATCGGCTGTTTACAAAAGAAGAAGAAAAAAAAAAGATAAATGAAGAAAGAAAAACAAGTAGCAGCTACCAATTGCTCTCTAAATGTTCTTTTAAATAAATAGTCATTTCAGACCTAGAATTTCCTTGAATCTCACTTGCTCCTTAAGCCCCAAGGCAGGTAAGGTTTTTTTTGTTTTGTTTTGTTTTGTTATATAGCTTAGTTGGTAGAGTGCTTGCCTCGCATGTGCAAGGCCCTGGGTTCAATCCTCAGCACCACCACCAAAAAAAAAAAAAAAAAAAAAAGTAAAAGGCTTAGGCTCCCGTCACCCTTCCCTAAGTCTCCTGCCCTTTGCTACCATCAAGGCAAAGAGGTTAAAAGAACTTACCAAAATCTTACAGCCAGCAGCGGAGCAGTGTGAGGTCAAAGTGCCATCACTCCACCTCATCTGCATCTCCATAGACACCTGAGCTGCCCTGCTGAGCCTCTAGGAATCCTGGGATGGAGATTTGGCTGTCAAACCGGAGCCACCAGCGCCAGAGTAAATCCAGACTTCCCCAGGGGCCCGGGCTTCGGCCGCCATACCTCTCCAAACGAAGAAAAACGAATAAGAAATGTGTAGAGGCGGAGGGAAGATGAAGAGGATGAGCCATAAGCAAAAGGAGGAAAATTGGGGCAGAGGGCAGAGGGAAGCTGCTTCCCTGGTGTCATACCTGAAGTCCGGCTAGGGGCCTCCTTGCGCCTGCCCTGGACTGGAGAGCCTGCGGAGCCTGTGCGAGCGTATTGGTCGGAGACTCACCGAGGTGAGGGAGGTTGTGTGGGTAAAGCAGTCAGAGGCCGAATACAGGGTTAGGTTGACCTAGTAGAAATGAAGGGCGTGGACAGGAACTAGAGAAAGTGGAGGTGTTGTTGGAAATGAGATGGGGTGAGTGCGATCCCTCAAGATTAGGAACCCACTGACACATGGGAAGCACCAAAGGGAACTAGCTGGTATTGCTCAAACGAAATAAGGCTTCACTCTTCTCTCTTACATGCCCAGCAGCCTAGGACTCACTTCCCGCACCGAGGTGAATGCTGAGGCCCGGGACAAAACAGATGCTTGAGGCACATCCAAACTTGGACCCCCCCCCCCCAGAGGTGGGAACAGAGGCCAGGAGACCAGGCGGTCCAGAGCCGGTGGAGGGCCCTGAGGTTTACTTGGTGCCTCACTTCCATAGCAAAGAAAATCCCTCACTGGACGAATCCCCCAAGGATACTGGATCCAAGCTCAGGACCAAAACTGTCTTGCCACTTTTCTTCGAGGCTCGCAGCCCATGTTCCTGGTGTGGTTGGGTAGTTTGGCTGCCAGACTTTCTGCAGGTCAGCCACTCATATCTTCTCTTTGCCCTATTCTGGCCTCGGTCCTGCCGCTGGGCTGGGGTAGCAATGTCCTGCAGTCTGCCTTTGACGGTTGGATCAGGGATGCCAAGGCTCTTGGAACTCAGCCTGGGCATAACCTAGGATACCAAGCAGTAGGGAATCTTCTACACTGCCCCCTTCCTCTAGTGCATTAGTGGCCCCCTGGGCTCTGTGGGGACTTGTGGGGCTGCAGGAACTGCCTCGGTTCTAAAGCTATGAGCCCCTGGGCCGCTCCTGAATTATTCACGTGCTGTTTATTATGAGAAGCCTGACTCAGGCCTTTCTTGCCCCCCCCCCCCCCCCGCCTGCCTGGGCGGGCTCTCTCTTCCATTTCCTGGACTCTCTCCCTTGGTCCCTGTGTCTTTCCACCAAACCCCGCTGCTGGCCTGTGCTTGGCGCCTTCCCAAAGGCTATGAGACCTCTATGGAATGGAGGATGCTGACTATCATTAGTGATTTTGCTCTGTTCTTGGAGTTCTTGGGCCCACTGGATTAGTAGAGAGAACTGTCAGCTCTGAAGCAGCCAGAGAGGAACCATCCATAAGGGCCTGACACAGACTCTCTCAAGGACTCCTCCAAGCCCTACAGCTATCCCAAGAGCCCACCAATCACTGCCCCAAGCCTGCAAACCCACTAGGGTGTACAAGGGACCATGGATTTCATCTGGACCCCAGCAGGCAACAGAGGGAAAAGGTATGGTGACACTCCAGCTCCCTTCTGGGCTGACACCTCTGGGCTCTGACTATTCCCCCTTGCCTCCAAAATGGTTCCTGCTTCCCCACCTATTCAAATGCTTCTGGTTTTTCCAAGTTCCACTCAAATGTTACCTCTAGTGGAAACAGAACTAGCCCCTCTCTCCACACACTTAGCTTCCTTTACCCTCTTGACAGACCCCCTGGACTATTGGGGGTGGAATGGTGTCTGTTTCTTGCTACTCCTACCACTCCCCATCTTTAGTCTGTTCTTCCTCTCTACTTCCAGTTTTCAAAACAAACACAACAAAACAAAAATCAGTGTGAACAAAATTCATTCCTAAGTCAGATCACACCACCACAGCTGGATCTGGAACCCAGCACTCCACTCCCAGCCAAAAGTCATTAAAGAATGAGGTCTCTGCCCCTCTGCGCATTGGAGGTGTAAGCAGCAGGGTGCCTCAAACATCTGCTCACAGCTGGCAAAAAAAAAAAAAATGATGCACCTACCCTTCCCTTGTATCCCTAGTCCTCATTCCGGCAAATAGGCTGAGAGCCCTGCCTGGTTCTCTCTTTGTCTCTTATTTTATTAATTTAGTTTATACATTCAGCAAGTGCTTGAGAGAGACATTGGTATATGCCAGCCTGGCATAGGGGCATAGAGAGGAAATTCAATTTTCATCCTCCCTAAGTAAGTTCACAGCCAAATGGAGAGAGAGAGGAAGAAGGGAGGATGGACAAATCCAACATGTTCCTAGCAACGTGATAGTGGCCCCGAGGGGGTGTGCTGAGGAGCTGGACAGGGCAGGGAAGGTTTCTCCAAGGAAATGAATTGGGCATTAAGCACAGGGCAAGAGGTATCAGGAAGAGACATTTCTGGCTTTGGGATAAAGGGGGCAAAGGCTTGGGACTAAAATAGAAGACTATTCTGGTGGTCGCATAGCATGGGCACCCAGGACTTGAGTAACCTCCTGGTAAGTCTTCCCATACCTGCCTATTTCTGTCACTCCGTTATCAGGTTATATACCCTTCATACTTCCAAAGAACAGTCAGCTCCTCCCATCATATAGGGCTGAAGTTCCCAGAAGAAGCTTCTTATGTGGGTAGCCACCTAGACATTAGGTTCTGAAGGAACTCAGTTCACAAAAGAAGTAGGGAGGAAATGAGCAGGGAAGGGGGTGCTCTTCAAAGGAATGGCCAGCCCTCAGATCCTGCCCCTGCCTCACCTCACCAGAGGTCCTGAAAGCTAAGCTTAGCTAGAGAAAGCCTGGCAATTTCAGAAGCCAGCTTGGAACCCAGACTGAATTTTGGAGCAGCTGGCTCCCCTCCCCAGGCCTGGGAGGAGACAACTTCCCATTCCCCACTGGCCTGATTCTGGCCTTTACCTTTTCTGGATTTCCAACACTTTTGAGACTCTAGTGTGTTATGTAATATTAGCCCCAGAAAAAATATGCCCATCAGGGCTCACATATGAATTTTATACACAATTTCTGGGGTTTGCAGAACTCCTGAAGCCCATTCAAAAAGCCCTTGGGGATCTCTGATTAAGAACCTCATAGTTCAGGGATTAAGGGCACAGACTTGAGTCTTAAAAAAAAAAAAAAATTCCAGTCCTTATCACTTCAAAACAAGCTGTGTGACGATGGGTTACTGAACTTCTCTGGGCCCCAGAGAACTTCTCTAGGCTCCTGCTTATGTGTAAAATAGGGGTAATAGCAGTAGCTACCTCAAAGGTTGTAATAAATGAAATAAATAAAACAGCCTGGATTCAGGGCTTATGGTATTTATTGCCATAGTTATTACGGTTGTTGCTACAGATAGTACCCTGGGCTGAATGTAAGGACTACTGGGCAGTCCTGGCTCAGTCAGGATAACAGGAGGCCACCTAATCTGTGCTAATTCTATAGCACAGAAAGCACTTTCTGAATTCCATATGGAGTGTCAAGAGTAGCAGCTCTACATGAGAAAATGTGACCCAGAGCAATGCTCAAGTTGACTTGTTTTAAGTGGAGTCAGGCTCTTTCCTTCAGAAGGAATTCTGGCTTAAGGGTGGTACTTACACAAAGAACCTGGAAATGAATGGGGCCACCCAAACAATATAGACTGATCGATCAGATGGAGCCCCAGGGGTATAAGTGAATTTCTCTCCTGTGCTAAAGAATTATTCATTTTGTTTGGGTCCCCTTATCATGGCCATTTGTGAATGAATGCTCTTTCTTTTCTTTTTGTCCAGAATCTTCCTTAAACTGGGAAGGGGGCAGACAGATTTTGGGTAGAATGTTCCCTTCCCCTTCCACTAGAGATGAAATAAGGCTAGACCCTGGCCTTATAGGAAGTAAAGGAGACTTCAAGAGTCAGAATATGCTGCTGGGCATGGTGGCTCATGCCTGTAATCCCAGCGACTTTGGTGGGGGGTGGGGGGTGACGCTAGCCTCAGCAAGTAAGTGAAGCTCTAAGCAACTTAGGAAGACCCTGTCTAAAAATAAGAAATAAAAAAGAACTGGGATGTAGCTCAGTGGTAAAATGCCTCTGGGTTAAATCCCCAGTACAAAAAAAAAAAAAAAAAAAAAAAAAAGCCTCTATCCCATTTAAAAAAAAAAAAAGGTCAGATATGGTGTACAACTGGCTCTGAAAATGAGCACTTCCTCTATGGAGCAGACTCTGGGGATCGGTTTCTTACAGCTCCAGGTAAAAAGACAATGTCCCAGTTGGCTAGGGGTGGGGGAACCTCTAAGTGTCTTCTTTTCCTTAGCAGAAAGTTGGGCAGAAAAACTAGAGTCTAGAAAGTGATGGTTGGGTTCCTTCCAACCAACCTCCATTCCCCTACTGGTTAGTTCTCTTTTAGAGTCTCACAGTCTTGGCCCAAGTCATTCCCCAGCCATCTGAACCCTGTTTGCTTGATGGAAACTTATTCAACCAATAACAGTTGTCCTTCAGTCTGGGATGGATGGAATCATCAAACTCAAGGATCTCAGTCTGGTGGCAGAGAGGAGGGAGTCCAATCCCAAACCCAAAATACACCTCACTGCTCTGCAAGAAGGGTGTGGGAGGCCAGAGAATTTGGACTCTTAGGAGTCCAGAAAGTCTTAGCTGGGCACACACTTTAGGGGTGGAGATAGGGTAGAACCACAGGGTGGGGAAAAGGTTGCTGGAACCGTTAGGTTGATTTTCCAAGGTGGCCTGGATGAGAAGACCTGGGAAAATAAATTGAAACAACAAAGAACTAGGTGGAACCCCTAAATATGCAGAGCTCCTGAACATGTTTAGCCAAGAGGCCAACTGATTAGATGGATGAACCAAATGTAGCAGGGCTGGGCCACCCAGGGAAGGAGACATTTGGTGAAGGTGGGTGGAGGTGATACATCAAAGGATGGTGTAATGTAGTCCCCACTTTGACATAGTGTGGCTAAAAACTAAAGGTCCCAGGGAACAAGACTCTCACGCTCCTCAGTTCACATTCCACCCCTTCCTAGAAGTCTCTCAGTAATCCTGAACTTCACTGGTCTTTGGGGACTGGGAGATGGGCAATAGCAGCTGCTGGGCTTTTCCCTAAGGCATAGTCCTTCTGGCCAGTATCAGTTGCAGAGAATAAAGTAACAGGAAAGGAAAGAGGGCAGGTATGGGAGGATACCCTCACCTTAGGATAGAACTCAAAGTTCCCAGTCCCAGATCTGGAGAGATCTCTCTGATATGGAGTTTGACTGAGGTTCTGGTCAGGAAGTTGAGGTTATGGTAGGAAAGGGATGAGATGGGATTCTAAATGTGGTAAGTGAAAGAAGAGGGCAGACCTATCTTGCCCTCCCCCTTCCAAATCTTCCCCTTCTCTCTTCTGTTCTTCACCAGTTCCTAGACTCTGACTCTACTATTTCTAGGCCCAGAATCTCCTTGTGGCTTTCAGGGTAGCAGGGATGCCTCAGAAACAGGCATGGCCCAGGAATAGATCTGCAGCTCTGTGAGATCTGAAATCCCTCTTTACACCATTTCTTCCTCTGAGCACCTGTCCTTCCTCCAAAATCCAGTGCAAAGGTGGGGAAGGAAGCATCAAGCTCCTTCCAACATTCTCAAGCATGCTCCAGGTCAGCACTAGGGCCCCACAGGAGAATTCGGTCTCCCTAATCCATCCCTATTACTCCAGAGAGCTGCAAGTCATGACTCCAAACACAACTAACTGTGAGATAAACCAATCTCTGGTGTTCAGCTGCTTCTCCACTGGAGGCAGGGAGAGAATCTGCTCTCTGTTCCATAGCCCAGCTCAGTCCACTCCCTCTCCAGGGCAGGTATGAGGGGAAAGAAGTTCCATTCTTCTTATTCCAACAACCTCTGCCCTAGGCCTTGAAACCTCAAACTGGCCTCTCTGGTCCCTCCTCTGGTTCAAGCTTAAGCTGTCCAACCACACTAACCACACTACCCGCACTACAAACAAAGCCGGTAGAGTCTGTGCCTCTGTGTGTGAGCAGGGAGAACTTCCCTTGGCTCCAAATCCCTCTTCCTCCCCTTTCTCCAAGGGCAGAAATGGAAAATTAGGGGCAGACACAAACCGACCAGATGGGGTAACAAGAGAGAAGAGGGCTGAGGGCACAGCCCCGTTGTTGTGCCTCAGGGAAATGAAACACATAGCTGAGGTTCAAACCCACTAACATGCCCACAGGTTCACATAGGTTTACACAAATATACACATGGAGAACCACACACAAAAACGCATATTCAAAAACATAAACACCTTCAAGTAACGATGCACACAAAATGCCCATCTAATATTCACAGATTCCAGGCCATAGGGCTCCCCAGCGGTCAGCCTAACTGGAACCCCAGCCTCCCTGCGAGTTTCTGAGAGCCCAGCCCCAGCCCTAGCCCGGCCCCCTACGGGCCCCCGCCCAGCATCCGGAACAGCTGGAGTCGGCCGGGCAGTACACACAAGCCCGGCGCTGGGCTGGGCGGGGCCCGCAACGGGGCCCCGGCCCGGGCCGGGGCAGAGCAGCGGAGAAGCCCCAAGCCCGCCCCAGGAGCTCCGGCACTCGGCCCGTTTGCCCATCAGACGCCTATCATCAAAAGAGTCGTACCCTAGCCGGCCGGAGAGCCAGTCGCAGACCAGGCAAAGAGTGTGCAAGATTGCCGGAGGAGGTAGGGTGGCCGCTTTGGTCTCAGGCAGGGGTAGAGGCGCTCACAGCACCAACAACTCCTCCCTCCGCCTCCTGGCATGGGGAAGGCTGAGCCCTCTGACTGGCCCCCTCCCCCAACCGCTGGAATCTCCACCCCTGTCCCGCGTTGCCCACCCAGGGCTGTGAAGCTGGCTCTGACCTCCTGCGCGCCAGTCCAGGAGGGCTTCAGGTTCCCTTTCTCCAAGCACATGGCCCAGAGCTGGGGGTGAGGGACAAGGATCCGGGAATGGGGCTAGGTTCTTGATTTCGGCTTGGCAAAGTCCACAGTGGGCGGAACCGGGCCCACCCGGACTCCTGTTCTTACCTGACCCGCGCCGCGGCCGCGTCCCTCCCTTGTTGGGGCTCCCGCCACCCTTCTCGGACTCCAAATCCCGGGTTGGAGAGCCTGAGACCTCCGGGCTGGCGCTGCCACCGCAACCAGGCCTGCGGGAGGCGGGTGCGCCCGGAGCTCGGCTCTCAGTTTGGGGTGGGGGCGGTGGCTTTTCAGTCGCCCGAGGTTCGGGTGCAATAAAGGCGCCGCTAATGTAATTTACAAACAGCTCGGGCCGAGCGCGGCGCAGCGCCCGGACTGACAGGCGCATTAGGCAGGCTAATTCCAGCCGGCTCCTCCTACCCCCGGCCCGCTAATTAATGAGCTTCCCAACTTAGAGCCGCCTGCATTGGACAGAGAGAGAGAGAGAGTGAAAGAGAGGGCGAGGGAGAGGTAGAGAAGGAGAGAGAAGGGGGGAGCAGAGAGGAGAGAAGAGAGGGAGGGAGGGAGGGAGAGAGGACAGGGAGAGAGAACAGAGAGAAAGAAGAGAGGAGAAAGACTGGGAGAAAGCAAAGAGAAAGAGAAGTGCCGTGAAGCTGCAGATAATTGATTACTCCTCGATCAAGGCTAACTTGTTAGCAATAGTCAATTGCCCCGTCTTTCCGCCTCCCCTCGCAGTCCGGGATCGGCGCCCTTGCCTCGGCTTTTCCAACTGCCGCCGCCAGGACCCGGGGCCAGGAGCCGCCGCGGAGCCACCTGATACCTTTAAATAGCACCGGGGCTGGCGAAACTGGAGCCCCGCGCTGCGCGCCCCGGCTCCGGCCCCGGATTGCTGGAAGCCCGGGCAGCAGCGGCGGCTGCGGCGGCGCCCGCGTCAGCGCTCTACTTCGTGGGCCCCGCGCGTCTAAGCCTGCCTCAGCCACCGCGCTAATCAGTCCGGTGCCCGGTCCGCGCCCTGCCTGGCGCGGCCTCCTTGCCGCCGCCTGCTCGCACCGCCCGGCGCCCGAGCTGCCCGCGGGCTGGGTCCCCGCGGCCGGAGCCGCCCCGGCGGGGCCCCCAAACGAGGCCGAGATGACTTCCAAGGAGGACGGCAAGGCGGTGCCAGGGGAGGAGCGGCGGCGCAGCCCGCTAGACCACCTGCCACCGCCCGCCAACTCCAACAAGCCGCTGACGCCGTTCAGTATCGAGGACATCCTCAATAAGCCGTCTGTGCGGAGAAGTTACTCGCTGTGCGGGGCGGCGCACCTGCTGGCCGCCGCGGACAAGCACGCGCCGGGCGGCTTGCCCCTGGCGGGCCGCGCGCTACTCTCGCAGACCTCGCCGCTGTGCGCGCTGGAGGAGCTCGCAAGCAAGACGTTTAAGGGGCTCGAGGTCAGCGTCCTGCAGGCAGCTGAAGGTAAGAGCCTCCGCTAGGTTTCCCTTTGCCTCACGCTTCTGTTTTGTGCCCTATGCCTCTGCCCACTTCTTCCCGCGCCGGTCGCCAGGGCCCTCCAGCCCGAGTCGCTGCCGCTGGGAGTGGTGATAGGTGGGACAGAACCCAATCCCTATTTCCTGTAGACCTCTGGGTAGGCCAGAGTCCGGGTGATCTGAGTAGTGTGGTGGGAACCCAAGCTCTCTCCCCAGTCTGCATGCTCTACTCGGCTCCCTCTGGTTCCCAGATTCCCAGTGGCCTGGCGCTCCTAGCCCTACACGCTTCTGGGTGGGGAATCAAGAAAACCTTTTGCTGCGATTTTCTGGGTAGGATAGTATCAGGCGGCAGTGGGGAAGCAGAAGGGGAACCAACACCGTGTTGACACTATGATCCCAGAGTCCCTATCTGGGTTCCTCTGGCTTACAGAGACTTTGAATCTTTCAAACCAAGTCTTAGGTGGCAGGCAGAAACCAAAACAAATTTTCTTAGCGATTTCAAGGAGACCAGAGACAGGAGGTTTGTGACAATTCAGGCTTGCTCTGGTGTGAGAAGCTGAGTCAAATAGGGGAAGGGAAATGAGGATAGACTGCAGGCCCTGATGGGCCTGTGTGGTGTGGGGAGTTAAAGGGTGAGAGCTAGGGTGGGTTCTCCACTCTCCCGATGGGAGCCTATACTGTCATTTCTTTCCAGGTCGTGATGGGATGACCATCTTTGGGCAGCGGCAGACCCCCAAGAAGCGGCGAAAGTCCCGCACAGCCTTCACCAATCACCAGATTTACGAGTTGGAAAAGCGCTTCCTATACCAGAAGTACCTGTCCCCAGCAGATCGCGACCAAATCGCGCAGCAGTTGGGCCTCACCAACGCACAGGTCATCACCTGGTTCCAGAATCGGCGTGCCAAGCTCAAGCGGGATCTGGAGGAGATGAAGGCCGACGTGGAGTCCGCCAAGAAACTGGGCCCCAGCGGGCAGATGGACATCGTGGCGCTGGCAGAACTGGAGCAGAACTCGGAGGCCGCAAGCGGCGGTGGCGGTGGCTGTGGCAGGGCCAAGTCGAGGCCGGGTTCTCCTGCACTCCCCCCAGGCGCCCCGCAGGCCCCGGGCGCCGGGCCCTTGCAGCTCTCGCCCGCCTCTCCGCTCACGGACCAGAGGACCAGCAGCCAGGACTGCTCGGAGGATGAGGAAGACGAAGAGATCGACGTGGACGATTGAGCAGCGCCTTGTGTCTTTCGCCGCCCTGGGCCCCAAGCGCCCGCACACCCGCCGCCTCCCGGACCCGACCGCCGAGGGGAGCTGGGACCTCCTCTGCAACTCCCGCCTCCTCCCTTGTCCCAGGGCCCGGACTCGGCTCCCAGCAGCCGCCTCTTCCCTCTCGAAGCAATAAACCCGGGCTGGCCGCCGGGCGGGCTGCTATACACGGCTTCCGCCGCTCCGGGAGCCCTCGCCGTGCAATTCTGTATGGCTTCTGTATAAATATTTAAACCTATATAGCAGGTTCTTCCCACCGCAGCCTGTTTTTTTCGTTTCTTTTATTATTATTTTTTTTAAATCTCAGAGATCTCGATGTTTTTCAAAGCTCTCGGGCTGCCGGGTTGGCTGAGGGCGAGGCAGAATCCAGAACACTAACGCGCGGTCTAGAGAAGGGGGTAGCTCAGGCTGTTTTGATTTTTCTCTGCATGTGGCGAATGCACCAGCCAGCTCCCTCTCGCCTCCCTCGGCCGTTTGCAGTTGACTTCTTTTATTTCCTTCTGCCTTTTTTTCCCCCCGCGTGGGAAGGGGGTAAGGGAGGCAGCTGGGTCCTGACTTGCAAGTTTCTAAATCGATTTTACCTCCCCCGACCCCCGCGAGAGAAGTCTGTTTTCGATGCCATTTCTGCCTCCCAATACCCACTTATGCTATTTTTAAGATTCCTCTTTCCCTCTCGCATTTTTCTGGGACAGATTGCTGGAGTCCAGCTCTTAGGGACAAAATAGGGGGACATCCAACCAATAACCAACCATCGAAAACAGAACCCAAAGCCCTAGAATTATTTTTTACTCTTTTTAGAATTTTTTTGCATGTGACAGAGACAGAGAGGAGGCCGACCCAAGCCCTCACCCCCACTTCCTCTGCAGCTCTGAGTCTGTCTTGCCATCTCCAACACCCTGCTCCCACCTCCACTTGGCCAGACAAGGATGGCTCATTGAGCGTGGGTCGCGCGTGCTCCTCCCCTGCTCCTGCCCTGCCCTCTCCTCTGCAGACTGTTCCCAAGGCCTCTTTCTCCGATAAATAAAGTCTTTGCCATTTTACTAGAACCGGCAGTGAGCGTGTCTGAGTGAGTGGGCCCGACCGGGGAAGCACGGCAGGCTAAAC
This sequence comes from Urocitellus parryii, assembly GCF_045843805.1. Lineage (NCBI taxonomy): Eukaryota > Metazoa > Chordata > Mammalia > Rodentia > Sciuridae > Urocitellus > Urocitellus parryii. The sequence continues at coordinate 185,078,105 of NC_135535.1, read as the reverse complement.
TTCTAGTCGTGGCTCCTCACTGGCCACCCCAGCCATGGAGATTTTGGGGAGTTTCTGGGCAAGCATGAGATCGCGCGGTTAGAAGGAAGCATTGGGAGGAGGTGCTTCTTGTCCATAAACACGCATTATTAAATGGGTGGAGGGGAGAAACGGGGTTCGAAAGGTCGGGGTAAAAAGCAAGACATGTGATACTGGGGAAAAACGCGAATGAAAGTGGGAGGCGTCACGGCACAAAACTAACTGTGTTGGGCGAAAGATGAGAAGAGAGACTTGTTTTGCCCCCTCCTCCCAAATTCTACCTGGGCTCCCGGAGACACTGGCTAAGTCCAAAGTGTTCTGGAAGGTGTCGTTCAGTACGACATCAAGGTGGAGCCTGGGGGCTCTCAACTTTTGCTCCCTCCCCAGGCCTCATCCTTGGAGAGTAGGAATAAAAAAGAATGAGTCTGAAAGCAACAAGGGCGGGCTGAATTGCACACAAGGGCCCTGGGGGATGTGAGCCCGAAGTGGGAGCTAAGGTAAATTTCTGGTAACGTCCATAAATTCTGGGCCCAGAACTTGGTTGGGAGCAGAGTCATGAATCTTACAGGGACTCTTTGAGGTTTGTGGTGACTTAACAGTGGTTGGGACTTCGCTTTCACTTTCCCGGATTGAGAGGATTTCTCTCTTGGCTTTTGTTGTCTCTGGGCTGGCGAGTGGCCGCTGTCACTAAAGTCGGGTCCCGCCCCGGGCCGCTCGGCTCTCTTTCTCCTCAAAATTGATGTGAGAAATTCGCATCTGGTCTCGGGCAGACGATGCCCCCCCCCACCGGGCCCGAGTCAGGAACGTGCGTGTCCAGGAGGAAAACTAAGAGACAGCCAGAAACGGGGGGGAAAGAAAGAAAAGAAGAGGAAGGGAAAAAAAGAAAAAGAAAGGAGCAAAGAAAGACACTCCAGAAGCAGAGCGAGAAGGTGGACAGCCAAGGAAAGGGAGGAGAGTGGAAAAGAAGAAAATTTACAGACCTAGAAAGAGAAACGGAGACAGAGATAGGGAGGAAAAGACAGTGCAGGCAGAGGGGAGAGAAGAGAGCAGAGGGACCAGAGAAGGAGGCGGCCGGCAAGTCGCGCGGGCGTTCGGTCGGTTCCTCCCGGGCGACATAAATCGCCCTCTCTCAGGATGGATGGGTCTGTAATTCGGAGCGCGGACCATGAAGGCCGGGACGAATGGGCCCGGGCGGCCGCTGACAGGCGACAATAGCCGGGCCCAGCCCCCCGCGGCTCCCGGTGCGGGCACGGCCGCGGCCCTCCGCAGCCCAGAGCGCGCCGGCGCTGGCGACCATATGGTTTTTGAATTTTCTTCACAATTTGTAGACAATTTGATGGATTAGGTCCCCGCGCGCGCCTCCCCGGCACAAAGGCGGCGCAGGGACCGCGGCGCGGCGGTCACCCGGGCATCTGCGCCCGCCGTGCGCACCCCCCCTCGCCCAGCCCCCGCCCCGCGCCCGGAGCCCCGGGCCGCCCGCCCAACACGCCCATGAATCCCAATGAAGCGGCCCTGGCACCTCCGGCCGCTCCCTTCTTCGCGGCCCTGGGCTGGGCCCTGCTGGGTCCCTTCGGTCTGGGGGCGGCGGCCCCGGGGCTGAGCCCACCCGAGCTGCGGCGCCCGCGGGGCGCGCAGCTAAGCAGGCGCATCGGGGCTGAGGAGAAACGGGGCCATTTATCCGCCCGTCTAGTTAAAGCGGGTTATTTGTTTGCTTCTCCGGCCTCCCCCTCCCTTCCCCTCCCCCTCCCCTCCTCCCCCGCCCTTCCCCTTCTGCCTTTTATTCTTTTGTCTCTAAATGGATTTAATGAGCCTGAAAAACATGACAATTGAATATAACCAAGAAATAAAAAATAACGAGGGAGGAAGGAAGGAGGAAAAGAAAGAGGGAAAGAAGAAAGGAGAAGGATTAATAAAGTAAAGAGAAAAATCAATTCAATTCAGCAAATGCTTATTGTGTGCAGGTGGCTGGGGAATTGAAATGAATCAGATTCCGTTCCTGCCTTCAAGGAGCTCCCACTCTAACGGGCAAGCCCGCAAGCACCTCAGAAGCTAATAGCAGACCCTGGCCGTGGGGCAGGGAAGTGCCTCTTGCAAAATGCAGAGAGATGACTTCGGGCTCCACGGTAGTGATGGTGGCTTCACGGAGGAGGAGGTGGCATGGGACCCAGGCCTTGAAAGACATAAATAATTCGTTGTTTCTATAGGCTAGAAAGGACGGCAAGCCCAAGTAAGGACTGGACAGTCGCCTAAGGGAAGGAGGAGCGGGGTGTTTCTGAGAGCCTTAGGCTAAACCCGAGCGGAGGAGGACTGGGGGAGAGAGAGCCTCGCGCTGTGTCCCGCAAAATTTGGAAAGTGGAGCTAAGCCACTCCTCAATCACGTTGGCTCTACAGAATTCGATGCCTCCCCCGGGTTGCTGGTGGGCTCCTGGAGCTCCACCGACCATGCACACGGTTGTTAAGGCCAGGCGGAGCACGCAGTTTGGGGCTCATCTTAAGGCCCCATAGCGCAGAAAGCAGTGGGGAAGTCGGCGATCGTGGTTCAGGGCTGAGGGACTTGGAACCAGGCAAGGAACTGGAATCCAGGGAGGCCTGAACTCTAGCCCACCGGCTCCTTAGCTCTCCCAGTTCTGATGAAGTCTGACATCCGTTCGCGCGGTCCAGGGGCTTTCAGATGGCCTTGACCGGACCTATGATGAGAGAAGGTTTGGAACTCCAGGTGTCAAACCTGAGCCTCTTGGAAGGTGCCTGCTGGGCCTGTCGTGGTTCGGCTGTGTGTGGTGTGTGCACACAGGAGTGGGCTCCGTGGGATCGGGGCTTATATATTGCCTGTCTGTTTCTTCTGCGTGTCTGAGTGTGCCGTGGATCGTGTGAGGGACTGTGAGGCCCACGGCCACTCTCTGGGCCAATTTCGTTAAGGCTCGGCCCTTTGCCGAGTTCCGTCATCGCCTGGGGTCATTACCGACCTGTTCCCTCAGAAATCTGGCCTCTCTGCGGACCCACTTTCGGTTCCTGGCTGCCAGGGGAGAAGGCTAGGCTTTGTCTCTCCCTTCCCCACTGGGACCCGGGCCTCAGCGCGGCTTGCCAAGTCTCGGGATGCGGTTAGTTTCTGCTCCCCTGTCCGCGGGCGGACCGGCCGAGCCGCAGGGCGCGTTCTGGCTAGTTCTGCTTTCCCTGCTCCGGCTTCCCGGCTCGGCGGCCTAGCGGGCGGCGCAGGGTGAGGCCGGGAGGCGCAGTTCCTTATTTTACGAGGTGTCGGGCCGGTGTCAGACGCAGCTCCGATAAGTAATACTCCAGTCTGAGGGACCAGAACGTGGTAATTAATCCCAAAGACTTAAGTGTATTTTAGTTCAGGAGAAAAAAAATCACTAATTCAATCGTCCGGAAAATTGAAGTTTGATGCATGAGTCCCCCCTGAAAGGGACGGGCTGGGGCCCGCACGCCTCCCCTCCGCCCCTGCCCGTCACCGCGGGGTCCCCCTCCTCCCCACCCTTCTGAGCCGCTGGGTCCAGGAAAGTCCACTCGCCCCGCCCTGCGTGTTCCCAACCTCCAGAACCCAGCGGCACCTGGGCTTTGCTCTCCACCCCCAACAAACAGCCCTTGTTTCTTGAGGGCCAGAAAACAGTTTGTGCTGACAACACACAAGCTCCCCAAATGCATGGAGGGAGAATAAGAGAGTTCCAGAGATGTAAAAGGAGCAGCCAGATAAAGGGTCAGGGTGGGTAAGACCAGGGGCTGAAAGGCATGTGGGAAAAGGGACTGGGAAGCCTGAGTGAGCTGGGTGAGGAGGTCAAAGGGTAGGATGCCGCTGTTGTAAAATGGAGAAATACAGTGGCTTCCAGTTGTGTGTGTGTGTGGGGGGGGGAGAACTGGGTAAACTGGGTAGTGGTGATTGGGCTGTACAGGTGAGGTGTTGTGTGGTGGATGGGTCCATCTATACTGTGCCATGTGCTGGAATGGGGGTCTGAAGCAGACTTTGGCAGGCCTAAGAGCATGGCCTCTGGGTGTGTCCATAGGCCCAGTTTCCCAAAGGACAGGTTCTTGGGACTGAAGTTAAGGAAGATGAGGGTTCCTGGGCTTTATGGCATGTGCATGTGAAAGAACAATACCCTGAAGAAAGGAGAAGTCCCATCTCAAAGTTTTCCTTGGGGTCCCACCTCTGTATCAGCTGCCCTCAGCAACTCATTCTTCTTTTTTCCACTGCTTCCAGTCCTGGGAGAGTCTTGAAACTGAGTGAGTGTGTTTGGTGAGCAGTGTAGGGACCAACAAGAATGTGTTCCTGAGTATGCCACTGAGTGTGTGCAGTTGAGAGACTGAGCATGTGCCAGTGATTGATGGAAACAGAGCATGTGTAACTAGGAATAACTGGGTGTGTTCTGCTGCGTTCTGTGTAACTGATTGTTGCAAACTAGTGTGTGCAACTAGGTGTGACTAAATTTGTGCAATGGAGAGGAAAAGAGTAAAGCTGTCACTGGGGTGGGTATGACCAGTGGGTGAGCAATGCTGGGGTGAGTGATGTGTGCAGGGAGCCACTGTGAGCAGATAATGGGGAGAATGCACATTGATAGGGAATGGAAGCTACAGCCCTACAACACAGGAATCCTAGCCCTGAACAGTTTGGCCACGCTGGCTACTCAAATTTACAGGTACAATGTGGAGGGCAGAGGTGGAAATCACCTGGCCTGAAGGAAAAGTAGCTCACAAAAGAAGTGAGCAGACGGTAGTATGGGGATGTGAGTCTACTTTGAGGACAGCTGAGTCCAGCAAATGAACACTATGAAGGTGCAAGCTGATTCTTTGAAAACACGTTGGGGAGGAGCTAGTATCCTTTGCTGTGCTGTTGTAGTGGTCTGGCTCCCTTGCTTGCCCCCTCCCATTCAAGTTGGCCTCTAGGTTGAACCTTTGTCTTTGGAGTTGTCTGCAGACCCACCCTTGGCTGCGTCAGTCCTCAAAGGCTCTGCTTCTCCCAGTTCACTCAAGGGAAGCTCCTCCTCTATGGGAAGGGGCCAGCTCCACACAAGATGGGGAGAGTACAAATGGCAATATGCACACGTGTGCATGTGGGATGGGTGGACAATGCTTCCAGCAGGGCTGGGAATGAATGAATCCTGATCACTTGGAATCTGGTGTATGAGTGCATGCAGAGATCCATTGCTGTGCATTGGTTTAGGCATCTGACCCATGTGTAGTTTGTCCCATGGGGAGCTGGATATTGCACTTTGTGAGTGGGGTGGATGCTATGAAGAAGAAAGATTGATTATCTGTGTGTGTGTGTGTGTCCTGGGACCTGAGCAGATTTAGTTGTCACCACGTGTATACAGGGGTTTGAGATGTAACCATATCTGGGTGTGGATGTGACATTTCAGTATGTGGGATACAGGCACGTCTACCTGAGTGTCTGCACCCTCCACCCCAAATTCAGTGGTCCAAGTCAGGAGCTTTGCAGAAAAAGGGACTCAAGGGCTGGGCATCTCCACTGCCAGGAAATGGGGGCCCTCCTCTTCCTTATCCCCCTCAACATAGAGGCTAGAGTGGGAGACTAGGTAGGAAAGAGATGATCCCTCCCACTTCCCAGAGGCTTTTCAAGGTGAAGTGTCTGGGTCTTCCCTCTTGTGTCTGTGAAGGATCCTATTGATCTGGATGCCTGAGGTTTCACATGAAGGGTAGTCCCACAAAGACACTTGTGCACACAGACACAAAGCCAAGCTACAACATAGGCACACAGTGTTTCACGAACATCCCAGAGTAAGGCAGGCACACAGTTACACAGACCCACAATGCCGAAACCCAGTACACACCTACAGTGACACAGACACACAGGATGCCTGAAACACAGTGCCAATGGCACACACTCGAATTACACATATAAACCTTTGCTGTTAAACAGACACCATCCTCAGCTCTACAGACAATATAGGCACAGGGACACAGGCACAGGCCACAGTTACCAACAGCATACTAGGCACAAGCTTCCTGACATTCTCTGCAAGCACAGGAGTGGGGAGGGAGCTGGCTGTTCGAGGCTGCTTTGGTGGAAATGCCTGCTGGTGTTCTGATGTTCTGAGGGAGTCCAATAGCAGAGAGGGCAGCCAGTAGCAGACAGGAGTGGCGGGGCAGGGAGGCTTTGGCTGTGTGGGGGAGCGCCCAGCCCCTGGCCCAGGAAAAATCCAAATCCCCAACCACCCCAGAAATGCAATCAAAACCGCCTGCCGCCCACCCGCCCAGCACAATGGCTCTGGCTGGAGTCGTTATCATTTTTGTTAACTTTTTATCGACTGTTTGCTAGATGGCGTGTCAGTAAAGTGTATGATTTGAGATGAAAAATTAGGCAGATTAACCTGAGGGGAGAGCCTGATTGATTACTAAATAGGATCAATTTGAAAGTTTTAGTCCTGGCGTTTCTGCAGAGCCTCTTAATACTTCAAACTTCAATTTTACGGGCGATTGAACTAAGCATGTTTCTGACAAAATTGATATATGTATTAATTTGCTTTAACTGGTGATTAATTACTCTCCACTGAAAGAATTATATGGAGCTGTTTGCCTGCGATTTGCATATTAATCAAATTCTAGTTGATAATTCCGCCGGTGGGGGGGTCCGGGAGGGGCGGGGCAAAAGGGTGTGAAGGGGTGTTCGCGTGTGTGCTGGTGCCGGTGTGCCGGTGTGTGTGGGGGCTACCTACCCCCCCTCCTTTGCTCGCTCCCTGCTTAGCTGCCAGTTTAGTGCATTAAAACCAAAGATGCAGAACGAGTTTGCCCGGCTATTTGGCGGGAGCAGAAATTGCCTGTCCGGTTTTATGATCTGCTCAGCCTGAGCAGCCGGGTCCTTAATGTCCCCTGTCAAAGTGTCCGCGATTTAAAGGGAAAACGGCCCCCGTTTTAGCGCAGCACCAAGCTGACAAGGGACGAGACAGGGCGGAGCACCCCCTTAAATGACTCCCCCCAACAACGATCATGATTTCCAGGTGGCCCCCAGCTCTGGGGACCCTCAGAAACTGATCTATATCCTTGGAGCAGTACAGCTTCTGGGACACTCCAGCTATGGAGCCCCCCCACCATCACTCATATGCATGAGGGTACATGCAGGCACAGCAGAGTACCCAAGACACTGTCACTTGAACTGATGCGCAGGAAGCCACCATCTCAGGCACAGACACGGGGGCTATCCAGTCACACTCCTATTCATGTAGACCCCTGCTCTCAGGCCGGTCTGTAGACACAGTCAGCTACTCACATGCACATCCCGATGCATAGAACCACACACAGGCAGGAAGCACACATAGGCACCCAAGTCACGTTCTCGCGGCCTCTCAGGCACACGTGGTCACACACTCTCGGATACACGCACATTTTCAGATTCACAGGCAGACCTTGTCCACCTACATATTGAGGCATGGAGTCCCCTCATACAGGATTCTCACCGAACATACCCCCCAGGAAAACGAAGCCCCCCTTACCTCTTCCCGGTTGGGCCTGACTTTTTAAGCTAAAGGGGGTGGCACCACCAAATCAACTTTTCCCATCTCCGATTCAAAGGGTAGGAGTGTAATTAAAACCAGATAATTAATGAGACAATATTCCTCTAGCTACATCTTTAATGAACAAACCCCTTCAGGGCAGCCTCTTCTTCTAGGCTCATTAAAGAGAAGAAAGTTGGGCGGCTCGCAGACTTCCCAGTGCGTTAATAACGAACTCGGGGTGGGTGCCTCGGCCCAGGGCGCGGGAGCCACAGCCGTACTCTCTGTCCCTGGCCCCTCTAACTTTGTCCCTTTGTCCAAATGACCTCCTTCACCAGCCTGGTTCAGTCGTCTCCAGCCTCCCCCAGAGGTTCCCAAAGCCTCAGTTCAGGGACCCCTGCTTCCCTGCCTGTGCTTTTTCTGGCTAGCAGTGCACTCAGACAGGGTCAGGCCTCCGAATCCCCCCAACCTCCGCCCTCAGCCGGGCTGGTAGTCTGGCTGGCTCTGTGAAAGGGAAATGGAGGAAAGGTAGAGGCCCTAGTCTCTTGTCCTCTGAACCTCAGTGACCTAGTTGGGTAGCCTAGGATTGTCATTTGAGTAGCTGTCCTGGGAAGCGGTGGGCTGGGGGGGGAGGGAAGAAAGATCAACTCATTTTTTCCCACGCACCTCCTTGCGCACCCCCAGGAATGCGCACTAACAACCACATGCATGTGCATTCGCGCACGCCTGAGCGTTCACACATGGATACGCCCACTTGTTCGTCCTTACACGCCCAGGAGGTCCCTGGGACAACTGAGAAAGCGTGGTCTGGGCCTTTCCCTTGCCTCCTCAGGTCGTCCTTGGTTCAGGCTCTAGGATGAGAACCTTTTCACATCTCTTACTGGATGTCCACTCTGGAGCGGACAACACAGTGGGAAAGACTGGAAGTCCGCAGTGTACTGGGGAGCAAGGCCCAGGGAACCGGAGTCACACCCGCGCAGCGTCGGTAGCTCTTGCGGCTGCTCTGGCGGCGGCGCCTGCGTTCGCCTGCGCCGGCTTTTAGGGATGAGTTATGTGGCAACGAGCGAAGTAAATCTGCATGCGCAAAAGATGCTAATTACTCTTAATAGCCTACCCAGACGCCCCGAGACTGGAAACCCAGAAACGTAAATCTGCTCCCGATAAATATTTTTAATTGTGAAATTTCCTAGAAAGAGGAAGGCTTTGGGTGCGCGGCCCAAGGCACTCAGCTTTGGAGGGAGGGAATCAGCCCCCACCCCGGAAGCAGGGTCCGGAGTCAGGAACCCGCGCGGGGGCGCCGCGAGCCGGCTGAGCGACCTAAGTCGGGCTGGCCGGCGCTGGGTAAAGTTAGTGATGTATCGCATTAATTACCAGTGTGAGCTGCAAATGGTTCGAGGCCCAGGGAAAATTAATGGGAATCCAAATTCTAATTATGTAGCTGTTGTTAAAGAGTTTAACTAGATAGTCACGGAGAAAATTGGATTATGCATAGAAAATATGCAGCCAGCGCGTGCGGGCCGGGAACCGGTCAGGGGACTCGCAGCCAGGCTGTGTTCTGCCCTGGAGGACGTTCCTTTTCTGCCAGGAAGAAGATCCACCTCCGCCCCAGCGTGTAAAGATCCGGGTGTGTGTGCCTATGGCAGCCGAAGGGTGGGTCTCAGGCTCCAAACATAGGAGGAAGGAAGTGGAAGCGTGTGCTTGGATGCGGGACTGGTCTGGAGATCCAGGCCTTCTGAGTTCCTGGGTCTGGGTAAGCGTTTATGCCCATTTCTCAGACTTTAGATCATTGCTCTGGTTCTCGGCTAATACACCCTGTGCTACTTCTGATAGTCACATAATTGCAACTGGGCACTGTGGGTTTATATTTTTTTCCACTCTCAGTTTAAGGAAATAGCCACCAAACGGAAGCCCAATTACACTCGAAGCCTCGTCATTCACTTTATTAAGGACCCTGGATATGTTTCCATTTTCTCAGGAAATGAGGTCTGATCAAGCAGCACTAATACCTCCGGCCTGGGGGAGCCAGCGAGAACTCCCAGGGGGCGGTCTCCATTTCCCCAGGAGTCCAGGAGGCTGGTAGTGCCAAAGCTGCAAAACGGGTGGGGCACCTTGAGGCTACAGATATCCAACCATTCACTCCTCCCATTTCCTCCCAGAACCTCATATTCGTTTCTACCAGTGCCATTCAATCAAGAGCGTGCTGGGTTCCGAGCTCCGGCAGGATGGCGCGGGTGGCGGTGGACTGGAGGGCTGGGGGACTTTGCTGTCCCAAAAGGAGACATAGAGTCCTTTCAAGTTCTATTTTCTGGCTTCCCTGGAGCTTGCCAACCCGCCCCCACCCCACCCCAAGCCGCTGCCAAGGCCTCTGGAGCTGGGCTAGTGGGCGTTGATCGTCTGGGACGGAACTTCCAGGGTCCCAGTTCCCGCCCCCTTCAGTCTCTTACTCCATATTTCTATCTCCCCCTCAATGAGAACGCACTCTGTCCCCGCCACGTCTATTTTAAGGGAGAGGCTGGTGCATCCAGATCTCACAAGGAGCTCCAGTTCCCTAGGCCTAATCCAGCGCCGTCGCCTGCTGGTCGGATCTCGATTTCCTAGACTACCCGGCGCGGTTAACACTGGTGCTGCTGACCAGCCCGCCGCACAGCCGCTCCTCTCCAGGTCTTCCGTTCCCTCCGCACGGACCCAGGACTGCACTCAGGGGTGAGGAGGAGAGGGGAGGGATAGGCTAAGTCTCGGGAGATGGGGAGGAGCTAGAGAGTTTGGGGCATCAGAGTCTCTCCAACTTGCAGGTGGTTAGGAGAAGCCAAGCTAGTGCCCAAAGGATCTGTACAGGGAAGGCCTCGCGAAGAGAAGGGTCCGCGCTTGAGGATGTCCCACGGGGACTAATGGAGGGAATAATTCTGATCTGGAACGAATCTGAGACACATTTAGAGCCCTTTCCCCCTTTCCTCCGCGGGGTGTGTGTGTTGGGGAGGGGGGCTGGTTCCTCGAAGCCAGGGCAAATTCCCCAGCGTCAGGAGATAAACGCCAAGGGTGTCCAAAGAGGCGATAGAAAGAGCCAGGAATCCACACCTTCGCCAGTAACAAGGGTGGGTCGGGCAAGCCCAGAGCAAGTGTCTCCACACAGACCCACAGATTCCGGGAGAAAAGCAGATGGACATGCTCTTCAGAATTTTAATTCCAGGCCAAATTCGGACTCTAAGATCCCGATTTTTTCTCCTAGCTCTCCACAACGGAATCCATAAATTCAGAGAGACAAGAGGACCGATGACACACTGAGACCAAGATCCCCACTCCAGCTCCAGGGACATCCATCTTCTACCTCTGGCAGCTTGTTCGTGCCTTTAGCTCCTTTTTTTTTTTTTTTTCTTTGCCCTTTCCTAGCCTCTAAAGAATAGTCTAGCGTACCCGGTCCTGTTTAGGTGAGGAGGATCCTTAACCTTGGCTCCTTGTTCTTCTAGCTCTTGGGGATCTCCAAGCCAGTCTCTCAACACCCGCCGGCCTCTTCAAAAACCGTGCGCTTTTCGGTGACGCGGGCTTCGAGCGCCACCCAGCGGCATTTGTGGCGACGTTCAACAGCAGCATGCGCCCTTTCAGCTACACTTTTCCTTACCCCCTTTGAAACTCCCAATATCCACCCATCGCGGTGCCACTAATAAAAAGCCCTTACGTGAACACGCTTCACTCCTACTTCCTTGCACAGGTCCTTTAGGAGCGACTGCAAAAAGGAATACCATGGGTACGGCTAGGGGTTCTCCTGGGAATCCGCAGACCCGGGGTCGCACTTTCAGGGTTGGGTATGGGATAGAGCTGAGGAAGGGGTCACTCCACGTCTCTTGTGGCGGGGAGAGAAAAAAGGGTCCTCCTTGGGCTGTCTCAAGAGGCCAACCTTCTGGTTGAGCTTCCAAAGGGGAAGTTTAAAGTCCCTAGTCCTCCCTATTTCTATTCTAACCTGACCCCTTCGGGATTCTCCCTGACACTAGGAGCAAAGATCAGAATTCCTTCCGGTCGGAAAAGTCCGGATCCTCACACCCGCCTCCATGCCGGAAAGGTTAGGCAACAGCACCCTCTGCTGTCTGTGATTTGGAATTGCTGGGCCGCCGCTCTGGAGGGCTGCGGAAATTCCGGAACTGATCTCCTGGTGATCTTAGCCATGCCCCTGCCTTCAGGAAGGAAATTTCTTTCACAAACAGGCAGAAAGTTTCTTTCACAAACAGGCAGAAGGGGCTTCATATAAACCTTGTGGATTTGCACAAGGAAGGGATACTCAGTGCTGTTAAGTGCTACCCCTATGGCTAGTTCTGCGCCAATCTTATTTCTCTCCTTTCTGTTGATGGGCCATCTGTCCCCTAACTGGAAGGTTAGAAATTTCTTCCCCTATACCACTTGTGTATGTATATGCCAAAACGTCATTTTGAGCACCATAAATACATACGATTTTCATTTGTCAATTAAGAAATAAAATAATCCAGGCATAGTGGTGCATACCTGTAATCACAAATACTTGGGAGGCTGAGGCAGGATGATTGCAAATTCGAGGCCAGTCTTGGCAATTTTGAGGAACCCTCAGCATAGAAATGCCAGGAGATGGGGGGAAGGAGCATCTGGCTCCTTATTTATCCCTTTACCAATCTTATGCACACCAATCATGGAGAAGCACAGAACCTATCCCTCCCTACCCCACCTTCTTCCCACCAATGCTTATACATGAGGGAATGTAGTCTGCCATTTGGAATTAGAGATCCTTGGTTTAAGTCATTGGGACTTTGGCAAGTCACTTTATCTCTAAGCATCCATTTAGTTTCTGTGTGTTGGCGACAATGATCCCTGCCCCAGGGTGCTGCACTAAGGACTAGGGCTAAGGTCCCCACAAGGTGCTTTACAAAAGACATATTTTAGATTCAAGATCAGTGCCATAGGTGGGGGTGTTGTTAAGTCCAGGAAAACCTCCCCCAGGCCTAAGTAGTGAGCTATGGAGACTGAAGAGGGCAGTTACCAGATGGGAGACCAGGTAGGGGCTGTCACCTCCTTTGGGATTCCCCTCTTTGTGTGCACCTGTAGGCATCTCCTCCACAGCTCCCTAGGCCTCCATACTACTTCCACCTCTTCTTCTCAGCCAATTCCCCCATTAAAAAACTCTAACTCCTCTCTGAGAGAAAACAAAAGGGAAATAGCCTTACCAATTATTGCCGCAACCACCACCTCAAAGGAGTTGGGTTTACCTAGTGTCAGTTTCAGACATTAAAAAAGTGACTGCACATCAAGTTCTAGGGAACCTGTTAAAAATTCACAGGCTGTGCCCTGGAACATGGCCTCCAGGCAATTGGGACTCCTCTGTCCACAATGAGACACATTGCCCTGGAATATCTAATGATGATCATAAGCAGGTAGTGAGATCTTCTGGGGAAGCCCTCCCCAAGATGCTCTATCTCTGGTTTTCTTCCAGGGCAGAGGCTGGGGTTGGGCTAGGAGTAGTGAGCTGGGCAGACTTTGGGGAAACAATATTCAAGGACATTGATTTAGAATGATAGGAATCAGGTCTAACAGAACAGGGCTTTGAGGTGTGGGTAGCGAAGTGTTAAAAGAGCCTCGCTCATTCTAGCTTTCCTTAACCTTTATAAGCCTTTATAATGCTCAGGTGCTTCAGTAGCTGGTGACCCAAGTGGAATGGGAAGTTTTCTGATTTTTTACTGTTGTTGTTGTTTATTTTATGTGGTGCCAAGGACTGAACCCAGGGCTTCACACATGCTTCACGAATGGAAGATGGACGGAGATGAGGACTTGAGGATGCAGGGACAGTGCTGCTAACACTGATTACTGGACCTAGCCACCCATCACCTTACCCTGTTGTCTAGCTGTGTTCTTCCAGTATCAGTGAGCTCACAGGAGCCTCTGTACTGGCTTTTTTTTTTTTTTTGTACTGGGGATTGATCCTAGAAATGCTCTACCACTAAGCCACACCCCCAGCCCATTTTATTTTGTATTTTGAGACAGGGTCTCACTAAGTTGCCTAGTGCCTCCCTAATTTGCCAAGGTTAGCCTGGAACTTGCAATCTTCCTACCTCACTCTCCCAAAGATTATAGGCATACACCACTGCACCCACCTTTCTTAACCCAGTACCCAGTATCCCATGGAACTGGGAGCAGAATTGGGTGAAAATGTGCTGAAGTATGTTTTCCTGATGCCCTGGCATAGCTTTGATCAAGTTCCTAAAGTCTCTGATCCAACAATATCGACTCCCTTCTCTTTTCCTCTAATCTGCTGTGAAGGAACCACCTTGATTTGATTTTTAAACTCCTGTGTATGCATATAAATGTGTTTATACAAGTTAAGCTTAAAGGTGAGCTGAGATTCCTGAGCTCTTGGTCCCCACAGGACAATAATCAGGTGTGGCTAAGGCAGGGTGGGAACCTTGCAGCCAGAGAAAGAGGCTCTCATCAGGCAGGAGGGAAGGGGCTGGGAACCCAGGCCATCACAAGCAGAAGGCTCCACCGAAGAAAAGAAGAGGTCATAGGGCATGGAAGTTTTCTTTCTTTTTTCTGTGGACTCAGATAGGGATGTCAGAGTGCAGGAGAAGTGGAGGACTTAGAAGGACAAGGGGGACTTATGCCTTGGAAGGTTAAGGTAAGATCCAGGTTGCTTTTCACCTCCAACCTTCTATAAATCTGGCTTCCACATGACAGCAGACTTCAAAAGGCAAATTCTTTGGAAGATTCAGGAGCTTTCAAGACTTATCTGTTGTGTGAATGGTTGAATAAAGGGCTGGGGCTGTAGCTTAGTGGCAGAATGCTTGACTAGCATGCATGAGGCACTAGGTAGGATCCTCAGAACCACATAAAAGTAAACAAGTAAAATAAAGGCATTATGTCCATCTACAACTACCAAATTTTTAAAAAATGGATGAATAAATAATGCAAAATGGCTACTTGTGGGCATAACTGCGTTAATTAAAGAGAGAGGGAGAAATACACTTTGTAAATCACTTGAAACTATTTGGGCAGATGTCTTGGTCATTTCAATGAGCAGACAGTTACACAATGTACAGAGACCCTTACATGTGATCATCTCAGTCCCTAGAACAACCTGGAGATGTGGGTATTAGACTCTATAATGGGGGCCTGAGGCCGGAAGGGCCAGTGCTGTGGTTTGTGGGAGGACAATCAGGGTTGGACCTGCTCTATAAGCCTGGGAGCAATGCCCTGCTCTCTTCACTGGGGGGCCCTTGGGGGTTTGTGCTCCTCTGTGGGCTGTAAGGCTGATGATATGTGGCTTCAGGGTTGCAACCTCTTCTTTAAGTGTCCCTTCCCTCCTCCCAGGTGAGCAGTGTTGCAAATTTGCCAGCTTCTTGCAACTCAGAGTGTGGTCAGAGACCAGCAGCAGCAGCAGCACCTGACAGCCAGTTAGGAAACCAGAATCCAATCCGACCCAGACCTGCTGAGTCGGAGCTGTCTTAAGGAAATCTCTCCAGAGGTTTGCACTCACATAGGTGAATGCTAGACCTGTTTTCTGTGCCCACAGAATAAGGTCTGGCTCACCTTATTCACAGGAAGCATCTTGCTTGGCTGGGGGTGCCCGTTTGTTTCAAGACCAGCAATCTCTGGTCCTAGTTCAGATATCCCAGGGCTTCTGCCTTCCAACCTTCCCTCCTCTTCCAACCAGAAAACCAGATCCTCTGCTCTCCCCTATACCTCTACCTTACTCTGTTTTTAAAAATGCATCTTTTATTTTAGAATAGTTTTAAATTTATAGAAAAGTTTCAAAGATAGCACAAAGAGCTCCCACATACTGCCATACAATGTCCTCTATTGGTGATGTCACATGACTATTGATATATTGCTGTTAACTGAACTCCCACTTTATTTATTTATTTATTGGTACTGGGGTTGAACCCAGGGGCACTTAACCTCTAAGCCACATCCCCTGCCCTTCTATATATTTTATTTAGAGAAAGGTTATTGCTGAGTTACTTAGATTTGCTAAGTTGCTGAGGCTGACCTTAAACTTATGATCCTCCTGCTTCAGTCTCCTGAGCAGCTGGGAATACAGGCATGCAACAGCACACTCAGCTGAACTCCCTCTTAATGAAGATTCCATTAGTTTTCCCTCTAATATCCTTCTTCTATTTCAGGATTCTAGCCAGTATACTATATTACATTTAGTTATCACATCTTTGTTTCTTTGTGACAGTCTCTTGGACTTTCCTTGTCTTTTATTCACTTAATAGTTGAGTGGAATATGTCAGGTAGTTTGTAGAATGTCCCTTGATCTGGATTTGACTTGTGGCTTTCTCATGTTTCAGCTAGGTTGTAGGTCTGAGGTGAAGTGCCCTTTTCAATTACATCACACTGGGGTGACATCTCATATGCAGACAATCAATGTGACTCACTTTGATGATATTACTTAATCACCAGGCTAGGGTCCAGTCTGTCTTTTTTTTTTTTGGTACTGGGGATTGAACTCAGAGGCATTTGACCACTGAGCCACATCCCCAGCCCTATTTCATATTTTATTTAGAGACAGGGTCTCACTGAGTTGCTTAGCACCTTGCTGTTGCTGAGGCTGGCTTTGAACTCAAGATACTCCTGCCTCAGCCTCCTGAGCTGCTGGGATTGCAGGCCACTGCACCTGGCCTACCTTACTTTGAACCTTTTCTTTCTCCTTTCCCCAAGTCCCTCTAGTTTCCTTCCTGGTTAATATTTGTCAATTGTTTTAGTAGTTAATAGTATGTTTGTATTTCAGCCACCCCCCACCCCCAATGCATTTGTCCCTGTGCGTCTGAGGCTGCTGTTGTGTTGTACTTATTACTGGCCAGCAGCCAGGACCCAGTGTGTTGTTGGGATGCAGCCTCTGCCAACAGAAGCACAGGTACAGTCACCTGTCTCCTGCAGACTCCAAGCCTAAAAGCTACAGGGAGGCTGCCTATCAGGCCCTGGAGGCAAATAGAATATTGGGCCTTGGACAAGCCAAGGTACACTGAGGATGATTTAAGAAAGTGTATTCTTCTTGGGCTGGGCATATAGCTCAGTTGGTAGAGTGCTTGCCTCACATGCACAAGGCCCAGCACCACAAAAAAAAAAAAAAAGAAAAGAAAAGAAAAAGAAAGAATGTGTATTTTTCTTCAATTGGTTAGAATTAAATTAGAAGCTGATGGTGGAGGGTGTACTGGGATGTAGCTCAGTGGTAAAGCACCTTCCTAGAATGCAGAAGGCCCTGGATATCTCTCTCTCTCTCTCTCTCTCTCTCTCTCTCACACACACACACACACACACACACACACACACACACACACGAGAAATAAGAAAGAAATTAATTGGAAATAGGAACATGCTGACTGTGTGAGGGAGGGAGAAACAGAGGGACTCAGTGTTGGACAGTATGCATGTGCTTCTACTTTCATATTTTTGTCCTGTTTTCTGCAGAACTGGGCATTGAACTAGGGCCTCATGAATGCTCGGCAAGTGCCCTGTCACTGACCTACATCCTCAGCCCCTTTTAATTTTTAAGAAAGGGTTTCACTAAGTTACCCAGGCTGGCCTTGAATTGGTGATCCTCCGCTGGGTTTACAGACTAGCACCACTAACCCTAGCCCATATTTTTGTTTTAGAAAAGCAGTGCTGAATTGAAATATCTACCTTGAGCTTTCAATCCACCTGTGCTCCATGAGGCAGTCCAGCATGTCCATCTTGGATCTAGGGTTACCTTTTTCTAAGCAATCAGGGAAGAAATGGAAGTTAAAGAGATGTTGCAGGGGCTTTACCAAACAAACTTGATGCTCTGGAAAGAAAATTCTGACCTCTGGATGGAATTGATGCTTTAGTGTCCTGAGGGCTGAAGTGAGAGAGGTGTGCAAGACTCATGCTAACCTGGCCTACCCTCTGTGATCCTACCTACCAACCCTATAGAAGTCTTAGAATCACATTCTAGAATTCCCCATTTCGTGTCTAGTCTGCATAGATCCAGGATTGTTCCTGAAAGAACAGTTATACTCAATAGTCATCATACGTGTCACATAGGAGTCTGCCTTTGAGATGTTCTACAGGATTCTTTGCTACCTACCACAGAATACATGATGGGTCCAGATAGATAATAAAGTCACTGGCCAGTTTTCCCTCAAGAATGGTGGTGGATGGTGGGTTGTGGGGAAGGGAGGGATAGTCAGATCCATCCCCATGAACTCTGTTTGTTCACATAACAGCCACTATGGAAGAATGTTCTCAGCATTCATCTAAGAACTGGCCCTTCCATCCAGTTGCACATGCCCTTGAGCCTCACATTTCCAAAGGTGGGGGGGGGTAGGGAGAAGTATCTTGATGCTATTTGCAAATACTTTATTATCTCTTCAGTGGCAGGGAATGGAAACCCACCCATGATAGCCTGATGTGATATAGATACAGGGGATTTCTCTCTGGGATCCTTCCCTGGAGGTGGCTGCCCAGACATGGCTGGTTGGACCAGATAGATACAGACTCAGACTGGGCTTGCCAAAGCCTTTCCTCTGGGCATTTGAGCAAGGGGTAGAGAGTGGTCAGGAAATCTCTGTAGCTGCTTGAATTTGTACACTCTGGAGCTGTAAGCAATAATGTTCAGCCTTGTGCTCATGGAGAACTGAAGGAAGTTGTCTCAATTAAGATGCCTGATACCATGAGATCTAGAGAGAGGAGGGCTGCCTGATTCTAGGCCTGGATGTGACAGGTTCCAGGAGACACTTGCATCCCTAGTTTGACTACTATTTCATCTAAGTTAGCCTGAACAGGTCTCTGTCAGTTATACCTAAAGAGGCCTAAGACAGGGTATATTGTAGGGGATCAGAAAATGTGCCAGAAAGGAAGGGCAGGAAGTGCAGTTGGATTCAGGAATTGAGAATATTTTATATGTCTCCCTTTCTCTTTCTTTCATCTTGCCCAGATAGTTCTTTCTCGTTTCTATTGATCTCAGTACACCAGCTTTCCTCTTTTTCCCCCCATTAGTGGTCCCCCCAAATTCAGATTTCTCTAAATCTATGCAGTGTTTAGTTCAAGCTATTGGGCTCCAATCTCTACTTCTTAGCTTGGCTCAGCCAGTGTCTTAGTCTCCTTGGGTCAGGTGTCCACTCCTGCTCACAATGGGAACAAAGGAGACTCATATAGAACATTGATCAGGACCTATGGTTTTTTTTTTTTTTTTTTTTTTTTTTCGGGTACTGGGAATTTAACCCAGGACACTTTATCACTGAGCTCCATCCCCAGCCTTTTTTTGAAACAGGGTCTTGCTAAGTTGTTAGGGCCTTGCTATATTGCTGAAGCTGGCCTTGAACTTATGGTCCTCCTTTCTCAGCCTCCCAAGTTTCTGGGATTATAGGTATGCACCCCACTGGACCCATGTTTTAAAGAAGAAGCAAGAACCTAATTTAAACTGATCTAACTGGAAAAGCAGAAAAGGCTTAGCTTATGTTGCTGAGATGAGTAGAGTGGAGTGGGCTTCAGGGACAATTGGATTTAGAAATGCCAACAAAGTCACTGGGGCTCTGTTCCTCTCTCTGTGTTGGCCTCATCCCCTCATGTTGGATCTTCATGTGGCAGATGGAGATGAAGGAGACAGACAACTCTAATATTATATCACCTCAAATAGTGATTTGGGGGTAAAGGAAAGGCTGTCTCCTGTTACTTTACTTAACTGCAAAATCCCAGTTAAGAGCTCATCAAGCTAGTTTGAGTTGAACATCCTTCCCTGGGCTGATCACTGCAGCCAGGGGTGCAAGGATGCTGTCATTGGTAGTTCCTCCCTGCTTGCTTTTTTAAAGAATAGAGCTGGTTGAGAAGTTGTTGGTTCACTGTGCTAGGACACCCCTTTCAGGAGTTTGGGATGTAGCAGATACACTAGCAGGGAAACTGGCAGAGAAAGGTGGCAGTCATGGCTCTGGATCCTCCTCTTCTGTGGTCCTGATCAGCTGTCACTCAGAGGCCTGTCTTTGCAGTTCTGAATCACTCCACTAGCAGTCCTTTGGCCTCCACCATGATCTTATTTTTTCTTGGAGCCTTAGTATCCTGCTATGACTTATTCTCCCTGGACTCAGCCAACTGGCTCCTGGAGGCCAGGTTCCATTCTTGGGGAGGATTCTGATGCTGGGCTCTGAGCAAGAGCCCATGGGTTGGTACTGCCCCTTGGAGCTGGACACTGTGGCTTACAGGAGCTACTAAAGCCAAAGGAGGTCAGTTTATGCAGGCAATGATCTGTACTTGGTACAGCATTACTGGCCTAGGCACGAGGCCTGGAAGATTCCAAGCAGAGCTGGCTTATGTCCCATGTGGGTCTTCAGAGTAGCCCTTCCAGTAGCAATTATAAGCTCCTCTCTGTGTTGACTTCTGTCATCCCGAAGTCTTAAGCAAAGTTTTGTCAAATGCTTACAATAATAGAGGGACGTTGGAGGTCAGAGGCCTGCAGGCAATCCCTGCCTTCAAAACTGAGACATGGGGAGACACCAGGATTACTTCATAGCTCCAGTTGTCTCTCAAACAAGTCTGTTCAGACATCTTCAAATATGCATTTTCACAGTTCTCTCTGCCAGAGTGTTGACACGTGGGCTGGCTTTCCCAGGGCTGAGTGCTCCCCTGCTGCTCTGTGTGAAACCCCCTCCCCATACTCAGAGGCCCAGGATTGCCCACAGGCAGGAGGGAGCCTGAGGAGCATTCCTGCCTCTCAGTTAGTGCCTCTTCTGTTTGCAGAATCCCTCAGCACAAAGCACTTGATGTGTGTGGACAAATCTGTCCAGTCTTTCAAAAGACATGATTCTTGGGTGTGAGGACAGAGAAAGGACTGTCTTCCTTCACCTGCCTCCTTTGCTTCCTGTACCCCACCTCTCAGCTCTGCCTGGGAAGATTCTGAGAGTAGCCAGGGGGGCTGAAGCTTGAGGGCCACAGCAGAGGCAGAGGCTGAGGCTGGGGAAGGACCTTGCCCCCAGTCTTACTGGGCAGCCGGGGCTGTCTGCCCTTAGGACTCATTGTCCTACAAAGGAATGAGCAGGCATCTAGTAAGGAATAATAAGTACAGGCTGGACACACACTCGTGTTAATTCAGAAACTGAATTTTGATCGTTTATTTCGAAAAATATTTAAACCTATAGAAAAGTTTTTTTTTAAAAAGGAACAAAAATTATAATAAACTTCTAAATCCCTTTCACTGAGAACTAATATTTTACTACATTTGCTTTAATCTATCTGGGTTTACACACATGAAAACAAACACATGCACACATATAAATGTAATTAGTTTTGGGGGTTGTGCATGAGATATTTTAGGGTAAGTTTTAGACCTCATAATTCTCCATCCTGAAGTACTTTAGCATATAACTCCCCCCCCCCGGCAGTACTGAGGGTTGAACTCAGGGGCACTCTACCACCAAGCTACATCCCCAACCCTTTTTATTTTAATTTGAGACAGGATCTCACTAAATTGGTGAGACTGGCCTCAAACTTGCAGTCTTCCTGCCTCAGCTTCATGAGTAGCTGGAATCACAGAGTGTGCCACCGTGTGCTACTAGCACATAGTTCTGAAAAGCAAGGACATTCTCTTACATGTCCTTAGACAATTACAAAATTAATGAAATGTCATTGATACACACTAGTATCTAATAAATAATCCATATTCAGATTTTGTTCTTTGTCCCAATACTGTCTTTTAAGCCACTTTTTTTTTTCTTGAGCCAAAATTCCAATCCTGGATTTATTGTTGTGGTTAGTTGTTGTGTCTCTTTAGTTTTTTTTAAATCTGGAAAAATTCTTGTGAACCTTGGTTGCTTTTAACATTTCTGAAGTTTGGCTGTCTGGCAGCTTCCTCATGATTAGATTCGGTTTGTGCATTTTTGACAGGGACACCACATGACACATGCTGTGTCCTCCTCACTGCATCAATCAGAAAGCAGAGGATGTCAGTGTGTCCCAGTATTGGTGACATTAATTTTGATCACTTGCTTAACATGTTTTTTGCCAGATCTATCAGTTGTAAAGGTTGTTTTCTTTCCCTTTGAAATTAATCATCTCTCTGTGGGGGAAATACTTTGAGACTGTTCTTTTCCTCCAATAAACTCTTGCCCTATAGTTTTAGCATCTATCAGTAATTCCTACCCGAATCAGTAATTCCTTCCTGAATCAGTCATTACCATGACACTTGCAGAATAGAGTTGACTCCTCTCAACATCTAGAATTAGCTGCTATTTATTATATCATTTTCCAGATTACGTCATTGGCTCAGAAAGGCCAATAATTGCCCAAGGTAACACAGTGATGAGATTCAGACTGATCTGACTCCAGAGACCATGACCTGCTACCCCTCCAGCCGTGAGATCTGGGAAATGAAAAAAAGATCTTTCATCCATCTCTCCCTCTGCACACTCTAACCTGTTGCTCCTGTCCCTAAATGGAAGCTGAGCTCTGATCATACGGGGAGTGAAAGGACTGGGATGCAGGATCTTCTCTGCAATTCCCCATCTCCCAACACTTCCATTTTGTGCCCTCCAAAAACTGATATGCAGAGCAGATGTCTCAAAAGGAAGTCACCTCGATTATCCTGTCTTCCCTGACATACACACACACACACACACACACACACACACAGGAGTTGAGTGACTTTCTCCCCATGTTAGTATGAGCCTGGTATGGGATGGGCTTTGCCATGCAAGTGAGTGGTTCGGGAGAATCAGAAGCAAATAGCTACTGGGCAACTGCTCTTAGGATGGTCTGAGAATGCAGTGTGTCCGTGAGTGTGTGTGAGCTTCTGTGTGTACAGTTAGAAATTCTAGAAGGGAAAAGAGGAGAGGAAGTAGGTGCCTAAAGGTACTGGCTAGAATTAGACTGCTGGAAGTTGAACCTTGGGCCCACCACCAATCTTGTGATCTCTGACAAGATGCTTAATCTCTTTAGGTCTTGGGTTTACCACCTGTAAAGTGGGCACATCAGCACCTGGCTCATGCAGTTGTTGTGAGGATTAAAAGAACTAGTCTGAGTGAAGATGCCCAGGTGAGAAATTGCTCAGTACACATTGGGGGTGTGCCAAAGAGGAGAATGACATGGGCCATGGTGGTGGGCAGAGGGCCTCCACCACAGGACAGTGTCCACATTGGGAAATATCCCAGGCTGGTTTTTCAGAGATAGGGGCAGCATAGATATTCCTGTTATGGGGCAGGGAGGGCTGATGACACACTCATTCACTTGTTTTGCACTTCATCTCTCACCTGCTTCCAGAAAGGCTATAAGGTGGCTCCTAATTAAAGCCTCAGGTGCCTTAGCCTGCGGGGATAGGAGGACCAGCTGGAGGTTGGCTTATGTGAGACTGGCACAACATGGCAGGTCCTGGGCTCACCCGGTGGCAGGGGAGATGAAATGCAGACTCCCTCACTGTGAGGTGGGGAAGATGCCAGGCATGAGGGGCCCAGGTGGGAAAGCAGTCTGATCCCTCACTGGCCACCTGGACCTAGGCCAGAGAAGGGCTGGAGGTTGGGTGTCTCTAGACTGAACAAAGGAACATGGGAGGGAGAGTAGGCACTGAGAAGGTCTATGGAATCTGATGAAGCCATTTCTAGTACTTGCTTAGTTGGCTGTCTTTGGCTTGGATCGTCCTGTGGGATATCTGTGTTGCCAGTCCTGGGCCCCTCCACAGCAGAGGCACTAGCCCTCCCCTCCAGAAACTGGTGGCTGTCATCTCTGGAGGAACAGCCTTTCCTATTGCAGGGGGGCCCAGGAGTCACTGATCTCGGGTGAAATTTCCTTATGGAGGAAATCCTGCCCTCCCTTCCAGTGTCTCTGCTCTAATCCTGTTTCAGCATGGGTTGGGCCCTCCTGCTCCACCTTGAAACAGTCCCAAAGTTCTACTGGTCCTTCTACCTTTGTCTGACAGCACATTAAGGAAGAAGCCCCTGGCTCCCACCCACTGGGAACTCTTCTTTCTCAGGGCACCCAGGGGTCCTGAGCTTTGCCTGCCCTCCCCACACCATCTCCTGTCTTTTACCTTGAACATCCTGACTCCCCAGCTTCAGCTCAGCTCAGGTTTCTGTTGGAGGCACGTTGACAGCCAGCATCCCCACGTTACACCAAGTTTTGGCAAGTCTATCTCAACTCTGACAGACTTTCTGTCACACTTCCTTACAGCTACTTAAACTGCACTTTACCATGTAATGGAATACCTTCCATTTAGGGGTCTCCCCCAGGCAGGATTAAACATGATGACAGTTCCTAAAAGTAGGAGCTAGGATTTAGATTAAAAAGGTAGGTAGCTAGACTGCGGGGAGAGGAACAGAAGTTGTAGAGCCAGCTCCTGCCAACCTGGGTTGCCCAAGCTGGAGAAGTAGAGAGGACTACTCTACTCAGTGGATCCCTGCTTCCTCCTTGCTCTACAGAAGGGAAACCCCTTCACCCTGGGGCAAAGAAAGGGGGGTAAGAGTGAGATAGGATGGAAGAAATTAAAAAGATAGGTAGAAAGGAGACAAAAGAAAGAAAAAAGGAGATTTTCACTTTGCTCTGAAAACTTGTGGTAGGGTTCCTTACACCTTCACTCCTCAAGCCAGCTTTCATCTCAGACTGTCTCTCACAAATTTCTGGGATATCTACAAATATTCACTCACAACCTTAAAGTTAGTGGTAATCCCTTATGATAATTGTCCTGTGCAGTGTACTAACACATGTGTTTTTAGAGTAGGTTAAGTAAAGGGAGACATAATATTTTAAGAAACTTCTAATATAGGGTACATTCCAGACATTATCTATTGATCAGATAATGGAGGCAATGTCAAAGGTCCTGAGAACAGGCAGACCACCATAAACCATCTTGTGATCACCAACTGATGTCATCCCCACAGACCTTTTCTTTTTTTTTTAATATTTATTTTTTAGTTCTCAGCGGACACAACATCGTTGTTTGTATGTGGTGCTGAGGATCGAACCCGGGCCACACGCATGCCAGGCGAGCACGCTACCGCTTGAGCCACATCCCCAGCCCCCCCACAGACCTTTTCATGACCATCCCTCACCAAGTTTCCTTTAAAAGAGAAGAGCCTGAGACCTCAAAAGTATGCCTCGCTCTTGAGATAGCCCACATTCTGCCTTGGATGGGTTCTCCTTGCTTCCCTGAACAAATCTCTGCTTGTGCTTCTATCTGCACATCTTGAAATTCTTTTCTGCAATGTTTGTTGGGGACTCCATTATCCTGAGTTGAGGTTCCCTCTCCAGGACCTCCTTTGACCCCTCCAGTGACAGGTGAGAAGAGAAAGGATCATCAGAACTGCACTGGCCTGGAGTCAGAAGGCCAGAGGAGGACAAGCTTCCCTACAGGGATTGAGTGGGGAGAATCAGGGAGGCAAGAGGTGCCTAGAGAGACCTCCATTGGCCATTCTTATAGTTTGAGATACCCCCATGTGGGAACTTGTTAGAAGAAGGAATCGTTGGCTGCAAGGAACAGGGCATTACCCAGACTTGCTCAACAAAAGGGGAAAGTTTCCTGAAAAGAAACTGTTTGTCTATCTGTCTGTCTCTTTCTCTCTCTCCCCAGAAGAGAAAGAGTCTGAGAAAGGAAAGACCAAGAAAGGAAAACCATTCCAAACAAAGCTTGAAGAAATGACAGAAAGTCACCAGAACGGTGAAGAAGATACCTTCATTCCTAAGGATAAGATGAGCTGACAGGAGGGATCAACAGTTCCTTCTCTGGAAGGAACTGAGGTAGTAATACCGACCTGGGAAGCAAGAGTTCCACAGAAAAGGAGTCACATGGGCTGGGGATGTAGCTCAGTTGGAAGAGTGTTTGCCTGGCATGTACAAGGTCCTGGCTTCAATCTCTAGCAATGCAAAAAAAGAAAGGGAAAGAAGGAACAATAGATCTCATACCAGTTCAACAAAAAAGGATAAATGTTGCCTTGTTTTCTGTGTTCTAAATACTTTCATAAGTGAGAAAAAGGTTTTTTGAATTAAGAGGGGGGAAAAAAGGTAGACACCCCCTCTCCAGCACTGTGTACTAGGCTGGGCACCTGTATGAAGTTTTCCTAGCCAAATGGCCTCTCCCAAGACTGAATTCTGAAGAAGAGACACTGGATAAGCAGGAATGGATGAAGGTCATTCATTCACCCCAGCAATAGAGGCCTGACCTGAACATCTGGCTGTTCCACTGATCCTCTTTCCTGGTCCTGATTTCCTGAGATTCCTTCCAGTATATTCCATTTTGGTTAGTTAGCCATTTAAGTTTAAATTGGTTTCGGTTGCTTGCTATCAGGGAACACTAACTGCTACCTGTCAGGAAATGGATGTCCCAGCCATGACATGACATTTTCTTTTCTTTTTCTTTGCAGTACAGAAGATTGAATCCAGGGCCCCTTGCTTGCTAGATAAACACTCTAGCCCTGAGCAATAGCCCAAACCCTTTTTTAAAAATTTAATTATGAGACAGAGTTTTGTTAAGTTGCCCAGGCTGGCCTCAAATTTGTGAAACCTCTGCCTCAGCCTCTCTAGTAGCTGGGATTACAGGCTTGTTCCACCACACCTGGATTGACTTAGCATTTTCTTCAAATACAGCAATGACTGCTAGAGTCTCTGGATCCCAAATTCAAATTCCTGGGTGAAAAAATCTGATTGGCCAGTTGAGTTACATATCCACTCATGGCCCAAACAGCCTGGCTTCAGAGGAAGGCAGGTTAACATGAAGCTAGTAAGGCTAGTGGGGAGGCTGACAGGACACTATCCACATATGGTTATGTAGACTGTGCAATGTATAACTCCAAGGGGTTCCATTCACATTATAACTTTTGTAAATACCTCTATTCATAGTGAAACCATGTTAGCAGATGGCAATAAAGTGTGTAGAGAAAGGGGTAATTTTTCGAATTCCTATGTAAGTGAGCTGGCTCATTCCTCAGCAGGGAAGGGTTTGGTAGGCATTTGTCAGAGAAGACAGCATGATTTTATGTATTAGTCAGCTTCTTGATACTACAATGAAATACCTGAGATAGCCTACTTATGAAGAAAGGAAAGTTTATTAGGTTCATATTTTTGGAGGTTCAAGTCCAAGATTAAATGACCCTGGTTTGGACCTTTGGTGAGAGCAGCGCATCATGGTGGAAGTATGAGTTGGAATGAGTATTCATATCTTGAGTAGGAAGTAGGGGGTGAGTGGGACCAGCCAGGGTCCCATGAGGGACCTTTCAAAGACACACCTCCAATGACCTAAGGACCTCCTGATAAGCCTATCTCTTAAAGTCTGTAGTACCTCCCAATATCTCCATGCTGGGTACTAAGCTTTTAACATGTGGATCTTTGGGGCATACTATCCATATTCAAACCATAGTAGTTGCCTATAACCCTATGGTGTACTCTACATGTCATACACAGCAGGGTAGGTCTGGTGGCCTTGTTGTCTGAAGCAGATATGTCCTTAATATGTAGTAACTAGCCATGAAGAACCCAAAGTTTAAAAAGTAGTTGAGGGCTTTGGGATGAAAGAGGACAAAAGGAAGACTATCTGGGCAGCAATACTGACAAGCCAGTTCCCACCCCCAGGGATTCCAGAGCTATTGCACAGGGCACTCTCAGCCAAATCCACCAAAAGTTCTCTGTAGCCAACTTGTGGAAGGTTTTCATTCAGTCAATGATTGTGGGTGAATTCTGTGCTATGGGTTGGGAGCAAACAAAGCAGGAACAAGAGTCAAGGTCTAGTCTAGCAGAACAGATAGTCATGGAACCAATATTTACAAAGTGTGAGGTGTTCTATGAGTGGGGAGATCCAGGATATCTGGAGAATGTCATTACAAGGGGAAAAGAGACAAGATTTTCGAGGAGTCATGGACAACTGTAGGGTAAGTAGGAATCAGCCAGAACAAGCGTGAAGTAGGGTAGATGAAGGTGTTGTTATTTAAGCTACAGGTCAAATTTCTGTTAGAAATAAACTAAAAAGTTCAATGTATCAAATACGATAGCAGTTCTTTCTCTCTTCTATTAGGGGTGAGTTTCCAAAACCAGTAGTTCAGCTCCAAGAAGTCAAACCAAAATAGGAAGTCAAACAAGAGAGAAATGTTCAGCGGGTATGGGGCCTAGACCTGTAATCCCAGTGACTTGGGATGTTGAGGTGAAAGGAACACAAGTTCAAGGCCAGCATCAGCAACTTAGCAAGACCCTGTACAAAATAAGAAATAAAAAGGGCTGTATGTACCTCAGTGGTAGAGCACCCCTGGGCTCAATACTCAGAATCCCTCTACCCTCAAATGTACTTCTCCCTCTCATGTAAAAGTCCAGAGTAGAGAGGGCAGGTTTGGTGCAGAAACTTTGTCAGGAAGTCTTTGGGACCATTATCTACTGGGGTACAGTCAAGGGAACAGAACCACTGGGACTGTCATGGAATAAATCATTTATTATATGAATTTGAATTTACCTATTATTGGGGGAGATAGAAAAGTAAAGGTCACAAAGGGAGTTAGAGGATCAAAGAAAAATTACTTCAGCCCTCCGAAACCACTTTACTTTCAATTTCTAGTTTCTTCTACAGGATATAGAGGATCAAAGAACAAATCAAATGTCATCATGCAGAAATAATCATCCAGATACAAATTGTGGGATCTACCAAAAAAAAAAAAAAAAAAAAAGCCTAACCTAGATTCTTCAAAAAGTCATTATTATGGAAAACACACACAAGACTAACACACACACACACACACACACACATTGATACTACTAAAAGACTGTAGAGGCCTAAAGAACAAAGGCAATATGTGAACTCTGAATGGATCCAGTTAAAAAGAAAAAGTTGTAAAAGACATTTTTGTAGACAACTGGAAAAAAAAGAAAATTAACTAGAAATTAGATAAGATTATGAAAATATTATTAAATTTTAGGTGTTATAATGGCATCATGGCTATGTAGAAAAAGATCCTTTATCTTTTCTTTTCTTTTTTTGTTCTGGGGATTGAACCCAGAAACATTGGGTTCTGAGCAACATTGTTAGCCCTTTTTAGTTTTGAGACAGATAAGAAATTTTCTGTCTCACTAACTTGTTCAGGCTGGCCTCACACTTGTGCTCCTCCAGCTTTAACTTCCCAACTAGCTGGTATTTTAGGTGTGTACCACCATGCCTAGAAAGAAGGTCTTTATCCTTTTTTTTAATGTATATATATATATATATATATATATATATATTTTTTTTTTTTTTAGCTTTCGGCGGACACAACATCTTTGTTTTTTTTTGTTTGTTTTTTTGTATGTGGTGCTGAGGATCGAACCTGGGCCGCATGCATGCCAGGCAATCGTGCTACTGCTTGAGCCACATCCCCAGCCGAGAAGGTCTTTATTTTTAAGTGGCACATCTAGAAGTATTTAGGGGTGAAATGTCATGAGTTTAAAGTTATTTTTTTAATATTTTTTTTAGATGTTGATGGACCTTTATTTTATTCATTTATTTATATGTGGTGCTGAGAATTGAACCCAGGGCCTCACACATGCTAGGCAAGTGCTCTACCACCAAGCCACAACTCCAGCCCCTAAAGTTATTTTTAATATAAGTGTGTGCATGTGTGCAGAGTGGGAGATAATGTAGCAAAATGTTAAAGCTGTGAGTGAATCCTAACCAAGTGTTTCTTGTATTAGTCTCTCAATTTTTCTGTATGCTTGAAGTTTTTCAAAATAAATATCTGGGGAGAAAAAAAACTAAGAAGCATTAATCAAACCCAAGATCAGCTTACAAAATTAACAGCAGGTTTTACTGTAACATTCATAAGCTATAAAATAAGATACTCTATGAAAACAACAGAAAAGGTAAAGTATGTAGCATTTGATTTAGAAAAGAATACATATGTCCTTTATAAGAAAAATTACTTTAATCTCTTAATGACTAAAAGAAGACTTGAACAAATAGAAACGGATGGGATGAATTAATTTGTAAGGTTGAAAAGTCTTCCCAAATACATCAAGTTGATTCAATGCAATTCCAATAAAACTGCAGAAGGGTTATTATTTTTTTTAGGAATTCAGAAAGCTTATTCTATTTTTTTTTAAAAGAAAGAGTGAGAGAGAATGAGAAAGAGGGAGAGAGAGAGAGAACTTTAATATTTATTTTTCAGTATTTGGCGGACACAGCATCTTTGTTTGTATGTGGTGCTGAGGATCGAACCCGGGCCGCACGCATGCCAGGTGAGCGCACTACCACTTGAGCCACATCCCCAGCCCAGAAAGCTTATTCTAAAAGGTGAATTGGAAAATAAGAATTCATGAATAAGTAAGTCAATTTGGAAAAAGAAGAAGAAAAGTAAGGAGGACATACCCTATAAGAGATGAATAAAGAAAAACAGTGTCATTCTAATATAACAGCAGGAAAATAAATAAATAGAAAGAACTACAAAACTCAAAACCAAACATTTGTACATAGAGGAGTTATATGCACAATACATGGTATAAAAACAAACCAATGGATATTTAAAAATTGAATTACTATATGGAAAAAATTATATTGTATTTTTAGCTGTCATTTTATGATATGATGAACCCTAAAGGTATCAACGACTAACATTAAAGACAAGACTATGAATTAAGTAGGAGAAAATGTTCAGGAATAATATTGTGATTTGGGGGCAGAGCAGGACTTCTAAAATAAGACCTCAAAAGTTCAAACAATGGATATATTTTTAATGGATATATTTGATTACAACACTTTAAGGACCTTGTATCTAAAGGAAATCATATGATTGGGAGAAGATATTTGCAGTATGAAACTGATGATAGTGTGTTACTTGGAATATACAGGAAACTCCTGTAAAATTAAGAAACAAAAATAAAAACAAAAAACTCCTGTAAATCAACTACAAAAAAAAAAAAAAAAGACATGGAGGGCTAGGGCTGTAGCTCAGTGGTAGAGCACTTGCCTAGTATGTGTGAGGCACTGAGTTCGATGCTCAGATGTTAGAGTCTGTAAACAAGTCAGGATGGCGCCTGGCATTTTGCCAGAGGAAGTGGTTTGTGAAGTAAGGCAAGCGAGCCATTAAGTGTGGAGATTCCTTATTGGTTGACTGCTATATCTAGTTTATGTTAATTAAGATAAGCTGTGTGGAATGTATAAATACCTCTATTGTCCTACAATAAACGGTTCCCACTCCTGCTGTATCAATGTACACAAGTTGTTCATCCCCCCCGCCCCCCCCCCCCCGTTATTTTGCTGCAGCCGGACTGCGGCACTCAGCACCACATAAAAGTAAATAAAGGTCCACCAACAACTAATAAAATATTTTTTAAAAGAGAGAGAGACATAGAACCTTGTAGAAAAATGCAGAAAGGAAATGAATCAACAACTCACAGAAGGGAAACATGAAGTGATACTCAAGCTCAATCATAATCAGAAAAAGTCAAATTTAAATTGTGATAGCAATTTATGAATTTATGAATCTTCATTCCTCAGATTGGCAAAAGTTCTAAAGTTGAATGATAGTAAGTGTTGACGAGGGCATGGGAAATAAGAATTCCCCCCCCCCCAATACACACACACACACTGCTGGTAGGACCAGAGCCAGTATCCCAAGAGTGAAACTAAATATGTGCTAACTATGGCTCCTCATGGTTGTACCCCTCAGAGTAACACAAACTCAGGCCCATGAGGGGACATGTGTGAGTGCTGTTTGCTACAACAGAGAGCTGTAGCCATGCTAAGTGTCCTTCATCACTGGAATGAATAAGAAAAAATGATAGATCAGTTCTGTGGAATAAATAGGTAGGGAGCAGTTTAGGAGTCATGAATCTGCCGTATCCATAGTAAGATGAATAAATCTTTTTTAAAAAGTAAGGAGTAGGAAGAGATCTAAAATGCTTACATACACAATACACATTATAGTTTTCAAAGATACCTACATATCTAATGACATATACCAATATAATTAAGTGTCTATAGAGGAAAGGGGAAATATGAGCAGTGATGGAGGTAAATGATCTATTAATTAAATGAAAGAAAACAAGAGAAGGCTTTGAATGATCCCAGCCAAGAAAGAAACACACACTATAAAGGAACACTTTTTTTTTTTGGTACTTGGGATTGAACCCAGGGGTGTCTACCACTAAGCGATATCCATAGTCCTTTTTATTTTTTATTTCGAGGCAATGTCTCACTAAGTTGTTCAGAACCTCTCTAAGTGGCTGAGGCTGACCCTGAACTTGGTGATCCTCCTGCCTCAGCCTCTCAAGTCACTGGGATTACAGGTGTGCACCATGCCCAGTTGAAATGTATATCTTGTAGGTCCTGTTGGTTCCTGTGCTCACTGCTCTTTGCCCTGGCTGTTCTCTGTATGATAGACTGCAGGGGGCTGCTTCTTCTCCTTTAAGGTCTGGCCACCCACACAGCCATCATGTGACCAATGCTAAAAGTAAACAACAACAAATATATATATACATACATACATGCATTTAAAATTCATATTATCCTAATGTAATAAAGAATATGACAATACCAAGGTCTGGCAAGGATTTAAAGCAACTGGAACTCTCATTAATTGCTTTGGAAAATAATTTGGCATCAGCTAATGTGTCAAAGATATTAATTCCATGATCCCACCGTTTTTCTTGTCATTATATATTCTATTTATATGTATATATATGTGTGTGTGTGTGTGTGTGTATGTATGTATGTATGTGGTACCGGTGAATGTACCCAGGGGTGCTTTAAGACTGAGCTACATTCTCAGCCCCTTTTAAAAATTTTATTTGGTGATAAGGTTTCATTAAGTTCCCTAGGCTGGCCTTGAACTTGAGATTCTTCTGCCTCAGCCTCCCAAGTAACTGGGATTATAGGCATGTAGGAGCCTGGCTATTACATAACCTTTACGAACATCTGCTTATGTGTAAAAGAACTTATGCACAAGTTGCATTACTAATAACCCCAAACTGGAAGCCACCCAAATGTCCATCAACACTCACATGGCTAATTACAGTCTATTCAATGGAATAGTATACAATTAATGAAAATTTATGGATGACAACTGCACACAACATAGGATGTTAAAACACAATATTGACCCCTTCACATCCATTAGGATGGCTATTATATTTAAAACAAACAGACAAACAAACAAAAACAACTAGAAAATAACAAATATTGACAAGGATATGGAGAGGGCATTGCTGGAGGGAATGTAAAATGGGATCATTGCTTAGGAAAAATTAGGTGATATCTCAGAAAGTTAAACAGAATTACCATTTGATCCAGCAATCCCGCTTCTACACATGTACTCCAAAGGATTGAAAGCATGGACTCAAACAGATATGTGATCCAGTGTTCACAGCAACATTATTTACGATATCCAAAAGGTGGATACTGCTCAAATGTCCATCAACCAATAAAAGGGTAAATGAAATGTGGGTTATACGTAAGCATGTTACTGTTATGTTCCATGACTAAACACTCAGGTTCACTATAGGTGAACTAGGATGCATGAAATAATCACACAGAGATAGCTGTGACTGCTCCTCTGACCTTAAGGGTCCATGAAAAGAGAGAGAGGGGGGCTGGGGATGTGGCTCAAGCGGTAGCGCGATCGCCTGGCATGCGTGCGGCCCGGGTTCGATCCTCAGCACCACATGCCAACAAGGATGTTGTGTCCGCCAAGAACTAAAAAATAAATATTAAAAATTCTCTCTCTCCTCTCTCACTCTCTCTTAAAAAAAAGAGAGAGGGGGGGGCACATGCTAAACCCTTTTATTGGGAAGAAGCCACTCAAATGAGGCAAGGGGTAGGATTACAAAGGAACAGGTGAGTGTAGTTTAACCCCTCTGGGTGCCGCCTATTTCTAGGGTCACTCCTTGTTATATGGGCAAGGGAAAAGCCTGAGTCATGGCACTACTGTGCCAGACTACAGTGATCTTTCAGATCCCCATGGTGGATCAGGACTTAAAGTTGCATGCATTTGGAGTGGCTCCCCACATGTTACAACATGGATAAGCCTTGAAAACATTATGTTAATGAAATAAAGACACAAAAGGACAGATGTTGTATGATTCCACTTCCATGAGGTGCATAGAATAGGCAAATTCATAGCAATCCAAAGTAGAATGGAGATTGGTAGGGGTGAAGAGGAGTGGGGAATAGGGACTTATTGTTTAATAGGTACAGAGTTACTGTTTGTGATGATGAAAAAGTTCTGGAAGTGGATAGCAGTGATGGCTGCGCAACACTATGAATGTACTTGAGGCCACCAAGTTGTACAACTAAAAATGATCCAAATGGGATAAAGAATATGTGGTTCGTGTGTGTATGCGTGTATTTCATACATGATGATATGCTATTCAGCTTTCAAAAGAAGGAGGCCTTGTTATTCATGGCCACATGGATGAACCTGGAAGACTTTGTACTAAGTAAAATAGGTCCGATGCATAAACACAAATATTCCACAGTCTCACTTATGTGTGGAATCTGAAATAGTCAAACTTATAGAAGCAGAGAGTAGAATGCTGATTGCCAGGGACATGGGGTGAGGGAATGGGAGATGTTGGTCAAAAGGTAAGCAGTTCCAGAGTGCAAGTTGAATACACTCAGGGATCTAATGTACAGTGATGTGACTATAATTAGCAATACTGTATTGTAGACTTTAAATTTGCTAAGAGGGGAGATGGTAAGTTGTGGGAAGGGGATGCAGCTCAGTGGTGGAGTGCTTGCCTAACATGGGTGAGGCCCTAAGTTTGATCCCAGCACTTCAAACAAAATATAGTAACAACAAAAAACCCACTAAACTATATTCCTTAAATATGTACAATTTTAATTTTTCAATTATACCTCAGTAAAGCTGAAAAAATGTCATGCTATGTATATTTTACCACAATAAAAAAAACTTTAAAAAAACCCAAAAATGTTAAAGGGAAAGATGCAAGTCATAGGAGAATGTATGTAGTATAATTCCTCACAAAAATTTTGACCTGGAGATGTAACTCAGTGGTAAAGTATTTATCTAGCATTCAAGAGGCACTGGGAACCATCCCCAGCACCACCAAAAAATAAATAAAATTCAAAAGCACACAAACACACATCCACAGACAGTAAAACATAAACAGAAACCTCAGTGCAAATCACAGGAACACCTAGCACAAAAGAAGGGCTGATAGGAGGGGGTGTGCAAGAGGATCCTGGGGCACAGGTGACATCCAATTTCCTGACCTGCCTTTGGGTTTATAAATTCTATAACTAATTGTTACACTGCACACATAGGTTGTATGAACTTTTCTTTACTATTCTGGTTTTAAACATGGCCTCTTTCAGAGCTTCTTTGGTGAAGTGGGGGCAGGGGACTTTGAGCATCTGTCACCCCTATGTCACCTCTTCCTCCTGCCTCCTTGTCTCTGATGTGTTCCCAGGAACACAATTTCAAAAGCTACAGTGCAGTCCACCTTTTCTTCACTAAGGAACAAGCTGTAGTTTGTGTGGGGCACCTTTGGGTAGGCTTCTGTCACCTTCCCAAGGTGGCTAAATCATCAGTTGGCTGCAGTGGATACTGTATGAACCAGTAGGTTACCCTCTATGTGTCCAGTGTTGAGCTGGGCACAGGTGGCTGAGGTCTTGCTCCTCCTCCCTGGAGGGGGCAGACAGTGACCCAGTAACTGATGCAGGAAGCCCATGACTGTCTGTGCTTCCTCCATTGGAAATCCTCCCCCTGCCCCTTTTCTGACCTTGGCAGGTCCTGTACCTGTCATTTCTCAGCCTCAGTCAATTTCCTCAAGGGAGAGAGGTGGAAAGGGACAGCCTGACTTCCTGCCAGCCCCCATCTGAGCCCAGGCTTATCTCTTGAAGTCATCTGTCAGGAAACTGTTTGGGGAGTTACTTGTATGTAACTTAAAGACCTTCCTTGGGTGAGGGAAGAAAGGGAATAGATGGTTTGGGAATACTATTATTTTCCTGACAGCTGGCTTTTCAAATGTTCCTATCAGAAAGATGCCGGCTGTTCTTTTAATCTCAGTTTCATGGGTGATGACCATAGTGTGACTTGCCCCAAGTCACCAACAGAGTGAGGACTGGACAACAGCTCTGTCTCACTTCAAAGCATGTGGCCTCAGATCCTCTCCAGAGCCATTAGGGCCAAGACTGTGGGGTTCAAATAAGAGTACTTTCCTAACCCAGGAGGGACATTTGTGGGAGACTACCCTATCCTTCCCCGTGGAAAGGACTAGGGCTTGGATGGGGGTAGAGAAACAAAGCCTTCCTAGCCACAGTGCTTTTCTAGGGGATGAATGGCCAGTCAGGGTGGGGAGAACCAGGAAAAAGGAAAAGGGCAGAACTTGTTGCTCTCTGGGGGAAGGGGGCTATGGTAAGCATCTAGAGGTTAGACTCCTGGGCTTCAGGAGGAAACACCAGGACAAAGCTGTCAGGAACCATTTAGGCCCTGCTCTGGCACACACTAGGCTTTGCAGGGTTGGAGGTGACTGGAGTGGTTTGTAACAGCTCCTAGCAGGGAGAACCTTGCAGACAGGGCACAGACGCTGGAACATTCGATAACAGGGCACGAGCTCCCCCTTGTGTCAGTTTAGGAAGATGGCAGCCCTGAACTTGAGCACTTGGGGAAATTCCTTCCTGTGTTCTGTGGGGAACTGATGGAGCACTTGCAGATGTTGGCTGTCCCTGCACTAGGCCATTTGCACCCATTTTTACAAGAGCTGGTGGAAACATTTTTACCAGCTCTTGCCTTCTGCCTTCAATCCTCAGGTACTAGCTAACACTCACTTCCTGGCAGAAGTCCTGCTGACCCTGGCCTCAGTCCTCTGCCTTTGCTTTGTGCTTTTGTCAAGGCTGTCCAGCTTTCTGACACTTGCCACCCTTTACTCTGATTATTTAATCATCTATTTCTATCACTGGATCATTACTTTCTCAAGCCATTTCCTGTCCTTTATACCCCTGGTGGAGATAAGGAGCTGAATAAACATTTGTTGAATGAATAATTGATGAGAAAGAGAACACAGGGTACTATCATAGTCTACATGAATAGCCTGGAGTCATACAATGCCCAAGCTGTCACTCAAGGAAGAATTTACCTTGGAAACGCAAGCACTTCCTCTTGGAAAGCCCCAAATGACTACACAATATTCCTTCATATTTCTGCCATTCCCTCACTGATAACATCTAGGGAAAGAGGAAGCAATGAAGGAATTTTAGATTGGCTGGTGCTGGGTCAGAGTGGCTGCTGAAATGGGGAAGAAGGTCCATCAGATAATATCACCCAGCAGGTGAACCCCAAGAGGACATCTAAGTTGGCTTTTTGAACTTGAGGCCAAGATCAGTGGGATTAGGGATCATGTGGTCAATCTCTCAGTGTATTGTCTTTTGTGGAGTTTCAAATAAGTGACCTTGGCCCTTTTTTTGCCAGAGAGTTCTCCTTGTTCATCATGGGCACATGATGTTGGAAATGATGGCACTGCCAGGAAAGTCCCTTTTGCACTCTCTCAGGGCACTTGGGAGACCTTTAACAGTTTGTTTTTACAGATGAAGAAATTGAGACTTAAAAAGTCTCAATAACTGGCTCATAGCCATGCAGCTGGGAAGTGGCAGAGCTGGGGTAGCAGTCAAGTCTGTGGTTCCATATGTGTGTGCTTACATCTTTTTGGATAAATAATATGCCCACAATTCTCAATTCAAATAGTTCAAAACAGCAACAACTAAGACTTTCTTTTATCCTATCTCCTAGGTATGCTTTTGCCCTCCCTGGGGGACCAGTGCTATCAATTTCTGGATGTCCCTCTAGAGATTTTCTATACAAATGCAGACATATAAATTCTCACCCTACACATGCATATATGCTCCACATAATAACATGCACCTTGCCTTTCATCTCATTTTTTTACACATAACAATGTATCTTGAAGTTTGTTCTGCATCAGTGTATTTAGAACTGTGTTATTCTTTATGTGGCTACATACTAATACACTTACAGATATACCATAATTTATTTCCCAGTCCTCTACTGATGAACATTTAATTTTTTCCTTCTTTACAGATTATAAATAATGCTCCAAATGAATAGGTTTGTACACAATTTCTTTCTCTCTCTCTTGCATATGTAGTACTGTTTGAACCCAGGCCACTCTACCACTGAACTACATCCCCAGCCCTTTTTATTTTTTATTTTGAGACAAGGTCTCCCTAAATCACCCAGGCTGGCCTCAAACTTTGTAATCCTCCTGCCTCAGACTCTTAAATCACTGGGATTACAGGTATGTGCCACCGTGCCTGGCTCATACGCTTATTATTTCACACATGTGTACATATATCCACACCAAAGCCTCTTAAGTTCTATACCTCACTTGTTTGCTCATTTATTTGGTCACTCATTCATATAGGCCCTGTGGACACAGTTGGATAGTACCAGGTCCCCTCCCTGGAAGAGTGTGGCATTGGGAGATATGGTGAGATATGTTTGAGATATGACCATCTCAAGATCCCAGATGGATCCTGGGGCTCCTGGAGACCACACTCTTCCTTATACTGCACTGTACCCTTCCCAAATTTTCTGCCCTGTTTGTCAGTCAACATTTGGTAGCTTCTAAAAGGTCCCTTTGGAGACACTGGGAACTGGAGAGAGTGGGAGCGCCCTCTTGTGGATATCTGCAGGTACAATGTGGGAGGGCCCAGAATCACTTGCCCTTCTTGGGTCCTTCCCAAGTTGAGGAGGGTAGCCTGGGGACCCCTCCTGTTCCTAAGTGGCTAAAGGCAGAGGTGAAAAGTCCTCCTTAATCCTGCCTCCCCCTACTAGACAGTGGAGGTCCAATTTGGGGGTAGGTATCCTTTTCCCTCACCTTTAGGGTGTGAAATTTAAAGAGAGAGAGAGAGAGAGAGAGAGAGAGAGAGAGAGAGAGAGAGAGAGAGAGAGAGAGATGGAGCCAGGGATGGGAATTGTAGAACAAAAACAAAAATGGAGGGAGGATAAGAGATGGAAAAATGGGTTCATAGAATTTTCAGAAGACAACCCCTAGAGGGAATAACAAAGATCATTTTTCCAGCATTCTCTACAGTTAGAGATGGTGATGCTCAAACCAGTACCAAGGAAAGTGGGACTTAAACCAGCCAAGGTAGGCAGAGCCCCCCTTGAGGAGAATCTACCCTGAAGTTCCTCCTCATTTGGGAAAGAAGGTAAGTTAGACTTAAAGCCTGTACTTCTGATCAGCCCCAGGACAGACAGTGCCCCAGGTGTAATCCAGATCCTGATTCTTTTCCGTGTCCAGCCAGTCTGCTAGCCAAAGACAATGGTCATGTTAAATACACCTATCTGTTACATGAGTTGGGGTTCCTAAGACCTTTACATGAGAAAGATAGCCCAGCTTTAGCTTGTATGGCCAGAGCCATAAGGGAGCATGCAGGGTGGAGGTAAGGAGAAAAAAGAGTTAGCCTGCTACTGGGGGCTTCAGTAAGTGAGGGGTGTGGCAATCAGTTTCTGGGATGGCCTCTAGTGACACCTGCTTCTTGTATAATGTCTATCCCCTTGTAGATTACTTTCCCTTGAATATGGACTGTCCCTACAGATCTGATGCTAAAACATAGAATATGGCAAAAATGATAGACTACCACTTTGGAGATTAGGTTACAAAAAGATGTGACTTCCATCATATTTACTCTCTCAGGCTTCCTTGCATACTTGCTCTGATGAAGCCAGCTTCCAGCTTTTGTGCTATGGAGAGGCTGACATGGCAAGGGACTGAGGGAGGCTACCAGCTCACAGCCAGTGTGAAATTGGGGCCCTCATTCCACTAGCCCTCAAGGAACTGTATCCTGCCAGCAATCACATAAATACACTTGAAGGCAGATCCTTCTCCAGTCAAGCTTTAGGATAAGATTATAGCTCCAGGTGATGCATTGATTATATCCCTGAGAGACCTGCATGAAGAAGCACCCAAATAAGCTACCTCAAGATTTCTGACTCACAGAAATTGTGAGAAAATAAATGTTTGCTGTTTTTAAGCTGCTGTATTTTAGAGTGATTTATTATTCAACAGTAAATAGCAAATACAAGGGAGAGTTCCTTTTCAAATTCTTGGGAAGGGTGAAACCAAATCTCAACTATTACTAGGGGTCTTCCCCAGTTGCTTAGGAGAATCCTTATCCTGACCTCACTTACCTGGAGCTTGATACATAGAATTTCCCTTGAAAAGCTGCTGAATAACAAATCAGCAGCTGTAAAACATAGTACCTTCCCATATGACTTTCAGGTTGTGGTCAACATTTTAAACCACTCTTGTTTTCTTTGTCTTCTGTGCCTCTGTAAGTAATAATTAATATGCCCTACTGTTGGTCACCTAAACGTGTCAGTTTGGGCCACTCTGCAGGGTGAACTCCCCATCTTGTTAAGGCTTCTCACCAGGGACCCCCAAAAGGGGTTTCGTTCATGACATATAACCTATGTTTTCAATTAGACCATACTCAATCTGTTCTCCAAAATTATGAAATCATTCCAGAATCTTCACGTACTATGGTGGTTGACAAGTGGACAGAGCTTAATTTTATCAATTTGGATTGTATCCTTGGTACTCAGTATAATGCCTGGTGCCTAGTAGACATTCAGGAAGTATTTGTGAAATCACAAGTTTATTTAAAATGCTCCAGACAAGGCAAAGCTGAGTGCATGGGAAGGAAGTGGGGAAAGGAGGATAGCTGACTACATGGAAGGCTTGGGACTCCCCCAGTGCTATGTAAGGAGCAGAATGAGGAAATCCTGAGAAACTCCCTCATCAGACCCCTATAAGTCTGTAGCTACCTCAGTAGCGAGAAGCTACAAGCTTTTCTACATGTGATACCAACTTTTACAATATCCTGCACCATATTATTATCTTTAGATTTTTATATCACACGATCATCCTTTTAC